>NC_082381.1:51812615-52129837 GCF_027477595.1 Haemorhous mexicanus | reverse complement strand
ACAGTTGAGGCTCTCTCCAGCTCTGGATAGGTAGGACATGATACCATCCTGCAACTGCAGCCCATGGTGGTTCCAGTGCTTTCTCTGAGCTAGCTGTTAGAGTCTAGAGAGGATACAGTCATGCCTGTTTTGTTGGACTCTGTTAATGAAATATTTCAGTTTTCACAGATTACCATTTAAAAAATTTTTATGAAAATTCATTTCCTATGGAAACTCCTAGCCAACTGTTTTCCATAGACAGGTCAATATTGGGGATACTGGAAGGACAACACAGAAACAGTTGTTGCTGTTGTGTCCCAAGGCACCATTTCTGGAGAGTGGATTATTGCTTCATACTGGAACTGTAATGACTATGGCTATTGTGAGACAAACCAACATAATTTATTAAGACCCATTATATATTTATACCCTGGTATCTCATGTAATCTTTTCTTGCTGTCCTCCCAAGTGAGTCTATGTAGCCAAGCCTCTGTTGCTCTGGGTTGCTTGGGTAAAAGCTGGGTTGTTACAAGTCCTGAACTGTGCATTCCAAGGTACTGATGCATTCCAAAAATGAGCTGTAAAAACCGAGATTGCTTTGTAATGTATTTGCTGTGGGTGATAGGAATATTTTTGTGAAATAATCTTTTTTTCAATTTAGTCAGCTTCTCCATTTTCTAATAAAACAGGAACTCTCCCCCCAGCTCTGATGCCCCCACCCCCCCTCAAGACTCCAAATCATAGAAAATAGAAAGCTGCTCACTGAGAAAAAAAAAGTAATTGCTCTAGTGAATAAAGAATTATTCAGGTACCAGCAGATGGTGCTCCAGAGTATATAATACTATTTGTTGCTTTACCCAAACAGAAAAAATTCATTGCAATTTTATAGCAAAAAGGATTTTTGGAGGGACTGTCCCATTATCTTTTTGAGGGAGTGTCCCATTATCTTCTTGAGTACACACAGTATAATGAAAAGATGTCCATTGTGTGCATCTCATAGTAATTTAAATGAAATGTTTTAATTTTTACCCACTCATAAAAAATGGCTGCAAGTTTTTAAATTTCTTGGATAACTTAATTTACTCAAAGATTATCTTTAGTGCCTCTAGGAAATATAGAAAGAGTAATAGGCATAAATAATTGAATGCACATTGCCCAAAAAATAGAACAAAACCACCCCCCCCCCCAAAAATACAATGCAAACAGAAACAATTCAGAGAATAGAGGCTAGAATATTTGCAGTGCAAACATCAGTCTTGAACTAGTTCTTTGCTTTCCCAGTTTTACAAACAGAAAATAATCTAATAATCTACAGATGTAAAACCATAGGGGTGGTTTTGGTTTGCAAATTCTTGTGAGTGGTTTGTTTGGTTTTTTGTGATGTTGTGGGTTTGTTTTTTTTTTTTTTTATTTATTTTTTTTAATTATTGGTAGTTGTGGTGGTGGTGGTGATGCTGCTTTGAGTTTTGGGGGTTTTTAAATGTTCACTGGGTTCTAGTTTTGAGTTTTAGTTTTGGTTTGCTGTTTTTTTTTTTTAATTTAGAGTTTGCACAGGGGACCTAAACCAGCAGCCAGAAAGCAGAAATCTTTTTCTCCCTTGTCAATTAAACACTGGTTTGGATGAGCAGAGAAGACTTGTGTTCTTGCAACCACCAACTCACCTGTTCATCAGCACGTCTATACAAATTACAAGGCCAGAGCTTTTCTCCATGTACAGATTTCACCAGACTAAAGGCATCTTTAGTAGTCTGGTTAATTTAGTTTTTTAGATTCCCTTAATCTTAGATGTTAAAGGAGCTGCAATATTGTTGAAATGATCTAAATGTCTGGTCTAAACGTTGAGATAAAATATTGATCTGAAACTTAACCAGGATTTTAAACCACATGTAGTTCAAGAGATGTTCGTCCTAGACTTTTTTCTAACTTTACAGTGATTATTCAAAATTCTAATCTGGGTTTTGTTTCCATTCTACATCAAGAGCAATAGGCTTGATTGCTTTGATTTAGACTCATCCTCAGCTGATATTTTAATCTAATGATAGCAGTTAAGAAAAATAATATTTAAGGTAAGCCTAAGTCTTCTCTACATTCATCTGCCCCACACAGCATTATAATTTTTGATAATAGAAGTGTTGAAATGTTTGATATTCACAGTGTCATTTCAAAAACAAGATCTTGAAGCAGTGCTCAATCACTGCATTACTTGCCTATGCAATCAACAATGAAACTCATAAAGATATCAGCAATAGAATTTGCTCTTGGCTTGAACCTCAGGAGAAAGCTTTTAGAATATTGAGTCTAAAGAATATAAAAATCAAAGCAATGCGCAAAAATTGCCTTTTGTGAGGCTGTGGTTCTTTACCCTGTTATGAGATTTTTCTAAATTTGATCATTGTGACTCTGGTCCTAGTGATCTCACTGTGTTTAATTATCATGGGCTTACCTAAGAAATAAGGCAATATTTCATATGAACAAGGTTGCTGCAAGTTTTTCTACAATTCATAGGAATTTCTTATAAATGGTACCCTAATCTTCCTTATGGATTCCATACTTTCATTGACACACAGGGATCACCTCTCCCCTTTTTGTTCTATGAAATTCCCTTTGCTTCCATATAAGGGGATCTCTTCAAAACCCAGGAAGCATGAATCCTTTTAAAATAAGTAAGAAAAAACCCAAAATACCAAACCAAAAAACCCAAACCAAAACAGGCGGGAACAAGCTTCTCTCAAACTGTGATTGCATGAGATGTCATTTTGACGTGCGGTACTTGTATATGGATGAAAAAAGCTGCGCTACTATGATAAAACCTATCAAAGTAATATGTTTACCTTCCCCTCACAAAGTGGTTTTAATGTATTTTGCTTGTGGCATTGCAGGCAAATTTTATTTTGGAACAAACATAATTTGCCATAACTTTCCGTTTTATCAGGGATTGTTTACTATGGTTAATTTGATAAAAATGCAATTATATATCTACACCTGATTCAAATCAAATTGATAATGTCTGGTAATTCAGTAGTTTAAAGCTCCAGTATTACTGACTCTGAAACTGCATTTGATATCATGGACAGATGCTCCCTTTTGAGTGCAGCAGCATCAGCTAAAGATGTTACTGTTCACTCCCTGTGGGTATCTTTCTTGGATGATTTGAAATTTCCATCTCCCACCATTGTGTCTCATTAAACTGGTCCTGGAATACTTCCTAATTCAGATCAGGCAAAATAAACTAAGTTTATTCAAACTCTTACATGAGCTGTTGAAATTAATGCAGCTGATTTGTTGGCAGGGAAACAGGAATCATCCACATGCACTGCACTTCAAGGGTGGCAATGTACAACGAGAAAAACGTTACTAGCACCCAGGGTGTGGAAAAAGAGAAATCTTTAAGTAGCACATCTGTGAAGAGCAAAGGTCTCTCTTTTATTGAAAGACTTTTTGCCTAATTAAAGACAAATTGTAGGTGAGCTAAATGCTGAACCAGTATGAAATAAGGTGGTAACTGTTCAGTCAGGTTGCTCTTGAAGGATGGGCTGTTTAGTGCTCTTCTGGCATATTCTAGAAGAGTATTATGAAGAGCTGACCTGATGCCACATAAAATTGAGAATTCAAACCAATAAATATGAACATCTGGAAGTCAAACGTGTGGTGCAGGGCCGAAATATAATCCCTAGAGCTGTAGGCCCTTCTCTTGTTTTATAGTAAGTAAAGGCACTGTATTTCAGAGTGGTGCCCCAGAAAATCTGTAACCTGAATAAGTCAATAGAAAATACCTGATGGCAGGGATGTGGTGAAATTTTATCCCTTTGAAGAGGAGTTCAGGAGTTGTTAGGGGCTATCTTAATATGTTAGAACTAACCTCAATGCTTGATCTTAAAGCACTCCTCCATGTAGACAGGCTTGCTGGTACTGGTCTTCAACTTGTGCTCCTCAACTTTTTGCTTGTCTCCAACAAATTCTTTTCTCCCGTGCACATATCATGATTGGGGAGAAAGGATAAATTTCTCACACCAAAAACAGGTAGCTTACTGTTCAAGCTGGTGGGAGAAAGGGATGCCAGTTCCTATTCCTAATTTTCTCTATGTCTCTTCTGATAATGTATAACAAGGTCAGTTAGGTGTTTTCATGGCTTGAATCCCATCAGAGGATGCTTACAAACTCTGCTGCCTATGTGACTGCTTTATTTGTTGTTTTTACAAAAATGAGGTGGTCTCTTTTGACTGTATTTTGAGAGAAAGCAGTGAACAAACTTTGGTTAGAGTCTGTGTGTAAGAAATGTACTTGCAACATTCAACTGGACAGTGCTTATCAAAGAACTCTTTCTTGTATGCTCTTGTGGCAGTTAGACAATCCTGGTGAAGTTTAGAAACAGAACTAATAATGTCTTAAAAAATTTCAGGTCAAGCAGGAGACTTATTATACCTGTCCTAGCTTCATTTTCACATCAGAATCGATTGAGATAGGGATGCATTCACCCCAGATTTTGGCTATAAATCCTGCTTAAGCATATCTGTAAGACAGATACCCCAACAAGGAGTTTTGATTTTATATTAGTGTTATGCTCTTTGAACTGAGCAAGATGAAAAAAATTGGTGTGGGTATCTTGTCTCAATGACATATTTGCAGTTAGAATGTATATTGTACTCTTTTACTCCTCCCCTAACTCCCCATGAAGTGTCTGATATAACTTTAAAATCCTTTGATTCCTTGCTTTGTATTTATAAGCTTTTTTTAAATTAGAGGTTTTCCATACTTACACCTGCTCTCCTCTCTTAAGAAACATTAAAACACTGTATTAAAGTTCTGAATTTATGGTTGCCCATGAATTTCAAAGTTGGAGACAAATACAGTATAGCCTTAAAATATGTCACTGTAAAAATGTAATTAGAAGAAATGTGGAGAGGTTACTGATAAACCATCACAGAAAAAAGATGAATTATGTTCTAAAGTATGTATAAATAATAGGAATAGAACTGTATTTCAAATATTAATAGATTATTGCCATCAATAAACAAGGGTATCAATCTCACATACTTACTATAAATTACATCCATTAGGTCTTTCTTTCTCAAGAACATAAATCCATACAATCTGAGCATGTATCAGTTTTTAAATCCATAAATATATTATGTAACAGTTCTCTTTGAGGAGATAATACTTTGTTCAATATTCTGTTAAAATGTCTCAAATGAAGTAAATGGGCTTCTAGAGTCTTATTTATGGAGGCTCAGGAGAGCAGAACATAAAATATCCAAGTAAAAGCACTTGCAAACTCAGAGAGTACAGTACCCAATTCTTCTAACCAAAATGAGAAACTGACTGAGTTTCTAGATTCGTGCAACTCATTGGTGTCTGAGAGAATCCTGACTATATCAGAAACTTTACCCAGCCAGAAAAAAAAGGTTACCTTAATAAAAATATTTTTTTACCTTTTCCTGTGGTATTCTTTTGCTGTATCCTGGTAGCTGATATAGAAAGACCAGATCAAGGTGGCATAGATTTAATTTTATATCCACGTAGGAGTTAGGGCTTCTCCCCTCTCCAAAGTGACAGGACTGATAACTCTACTGAATTGCATGTACACCTGTGCACACAGCATGGTGAAAGCAGGAGGAGCTGGAAGTCATTGACGTAGTTGCCATCCTGGGAACAGGGTAGGATAACTTGCACAACCGAAATGCTGCAGTAATGCTTCAGAAGGGATAGACAACAACTGAGAATTGGTAGGGTAGCCCTGTTTGTCAGGGAGAATTTTGGTATTCTAGAGCCTAATGATAGTAACAGTAAGGTCTAATATTTATGGTTAAAGACCTGGGGGAAGGCCAACAAAGCAGATATCCTACTGGGAGTCTATTAGACACCATCCAGTCAGAATGAAGAGGTAGATGAAATATTCTGTAAACAACTGGGAGAAGTCTTGTGGTTTCTGGCCCTTGTTCTTTTGGGGAACTTCAACTCACCATGTGTCTGCCAGAAACAGGCAGAAACAATAGATCAGAGAGGAAGAAGTCTAGGAGGTTTATGGAGTGTGTGGAAGGTAACTTTCTGATGCAGGTTGTGAGGAACCCAGCTAGGTAAGGTGCTCCACTAGATCTGCTGTTGTTACTATACTGGTGGTTGATGGGGTGGCCAGCTTAGGCCAGCAACTCAGAATGATAGATTTTGATTCTCAGAGTAGGAGAGAGGTCAGCAAAGACACTGCCTTGGACTTCTGGAGGACACACTTTGGCCTGTTCAGGATGGTGGTTGAAAGAGTCCCTTGGGAGGCAGGTCTCAATAACAAAGGGTTCCAGGAAGACTGGACATTCTTCAAAAAGAAAAACTTACAGGCACAAGAGCACACTTGTCCCCATGTACTGAAAGATGAGATGCTGGAGAAGAAAACTGGCTTAAAAGAATAGGGAACTTTCATAGGAACTCAGGGGAAAAAAGAGGATCTACTAGCTACTAGGAAGAAGGGCAGGAACTCAGGAGAACTACAAGGATATTGTTAGGTTATAGATGAAACAAATCAGGAGGTTAAAAGCCCAGCTAGAAATTGATTTGGCCACTGCTGTAAGAGATTACAAAAAATGTTTTTACAAATACCTTAGAATGAAAGAAGGACTGAGGAGAATCTCAATCCTTTCTTGAACACTGGGGGAAACACTGCAGCAAAGAATGAGGAAAAGACTGGGGTACTTAGTGCCTTCTTTGTATCACTTGTTAATAGTCAGACCAGTTATCCTCAGGGTACTCAGCCCTCTGAGCAGGGGTTTGTGAAAGGCAGGTCCTGCTTGACCAACCTGGTCTTTTATGACAAGTGACCTGCTCAGTGGATGTGTAAAAGGTTGTGGACACTTAACTGCCTGAACTTTATTAAAGCCTTTTGTCATGGGAATGCTATTCTCCAATGTAGTCTTCCTACTAAAACCACACACTGCTTCTCCTTCCTGCACCACCCCCCCCCCCCCCCCCCCCCCCCCCCCCCCCGCCTCCAGCTGGAGGCACCAAATGCAGAGATCATGGGTTGACATTAGAGGAATTTACTGGAAACAGCAATGTGATAAGAAAATGAACAGTAACATCAACAATATTAATGACAAAATGTATTAAAAAAGAAAGGATTCACATGGAAAGCCTGCAACAGTAACCATTAACCAGATGGCTTCCCCCACCATGTTTTCCTGACCAGAAGGAGCCCCTTCTCCCCAGAAGAGCGCCTTTTGTCCCTACCCCTGACAATGATATGAGGTAGTGTAGAATAACCTCCCTCCTGGTTACTGCAAAAATTAATCCTGATCAGAACCAGGACATCTTTGGTGCATTTTTCTGGAGAAAGTGGCTGTTCATGTTTTAGACAGGTATAATCTTTGATGAGTGTGGATAAGAGGAAATTGCCTCTTGCCATGTTCCAGGGGGAGTTTAGATTGGATATTAGGAAATATTTCTTTAAGGAAAGAGTTGGAGAGTTTTTGAACAGACTGCCCAGGGACATGGTTGAGTCACTATTGCTTCAGATATTTAAAATATGTGTAGATGCGGCACTCAGGGACTTGGTGGATTTGGCAGCACTACACCTGTTTGACTCTGTAAACTTAGAAGTCTTTTCCAAGCTATATTGATTCCGTGATTCTTTAAGTCAACAGCTGAGCTGGAATGAAGATGCATTTTCACTGTTAATTCTTGGTGTTGTGTGAGTAGTAGAGATTCCAGTTCTGGCGCAAATGTGACTTTAAGATATACATTACCCATGATGTAGTGAAGGGAGCTAGGAAATTAGTTGAGCAGAGCACAAGCTACCAATTCAAAACACAATGGATTTTCTAAACAGCACCTTTCTTTATATAGGTCTGTATCATACAGGCTCTCTCTGGTTGCTTTTTCTCATAATAGATAAGGAATACACAGTAATTATGCACTTCCTTTAAAGTATATGTGAATATTACATCAAGTGTTTTGCTTTCTGAGGCAATAACATCAGGATTTCCAGCAAGGAGATGGTCAAATGCAGGCTCCCATTGAAAGGCCTGCAACAGTTTTTTAAGAACTTGCTGACAGGTTATGAAGTGTTTCTCTGACCAAATGTTACCACCTTTGTGGTTGTGTCTAGCTGCATGGCAGCCAGACATAACCATAAACAAACAAAAACAACAAACCAACAAACAAAAAGAAATATATTTAAAGAAGAGGTTATTTTTCTACCAGGTTTGTCCCCTGCTCTGATTTGCTGCATAGGTGCTTATGCTGGGAAAGCATATGGGGTAGTGTTGGAAGAAAACTAGAAAGCAGGTAACTGCAGTGGGGAAAAAGGAGGAAATCAGTCACCTAAGGTGGTTTATTCACTTCAGCTAAATATATAATCCTGATATAGGAGATGGGAAACACATAAGAACACAACCTCATTGCTGGGACCATCTCCAGAATGACCAACAGTGCTGTAAGGGAACAAATTTTTCATTTGCCTTCCCAAATAATTTCATAATGACATATTGACTGTTCCTATGTGCCATATTAACCATATACAAAATTCAATGCTGCTATAAGGACAAAAGTTCATAGTAATGTAGAATCATAGAATGGTTTGGGTTGGGAGGGACCTTTAAAGAGCATGTAGTCCAACCTCAACATATTTCACTAAACCATGTTTTTCAAAGCCTCATACAGCATGACCTTGAACATTTCCAGGGATGAGATATCTACAACTACTCTGGACAACCTGTTCCAGTCTGTCACCACACTCATCATAAAACAAAATTCTTCCTTATATCTAATCTAAACCCACCTCCTTCATCTTAAAGCCATTTCTCCTTGTCCTGTCTTTACAGGCAGGCCTTAGTAAAAATTGTCTCTCTGTCTTCCTTACAAGCATCCTTATTGAAAAACTTCTTCAGGCTTGCAGATTTGAACTTGATCTTTAGCAGTGGGAGGGACTTCATCTCCCTTCAGTCCTTATTTAAAGACTCGGGGGCTTGAGAGTTGGGGGGGAGGGGGGGGGAAAGAGATTACCATTGAAAATTGGGGAAAAATATTTTTGAGTTCAAATCACATTTGAGTTTAAAGTGAGTTTTTTTTTTTCTCTGCATTGACCTGGTGTTGGAACTAGAGCAGTAAAGTGCCCTACATGCCTGTTCTGGCTCCCCTGGGGGCTGGACAGAGCATTCATGGGGGGCTCCCAAGCTCCCAGCAGCTGATGGAGGGGAAATTGTCTCATGCACAGCTTTTATGTCAGTTGTCACAATCTCTCCTATCTTATTTTTTAGGGAAGGGGACATTTCCTTTGATCATCCATTTCAGGCTAATGTACTTGTAGAAGCCATTCCTAATAATTTTTTTCACATCCACTGCCAAATCCAGTTCCTGCTGTACATAATGTGATCCAGTCTGTATACCTCCAAGCATCATCCCTATATTATTCCCAGCATACATGATTCCACTGCATACGTATTTCTTTCTTATAATTTCATTAGGAGGGTCTTTCTGACCCATGCCTGCCCCCAGCCTTCCTTGCCTAATTTCTTATGCATTGGAAAGAGGGCTTTTTTACTCCAAGGTAAAAGTCCTTAAAGATTCGTCAGCTCTGCTTACACTGCTTGTCATCCTTTACCCCTGAGGGCAGGTTCCCAAAGGGTCCCATTCACTAATTCATAAACCAATTGTTTATACCAAGTTTGCATCAAGCAAAGATAGGATTCACCTGCAAGTTTGGATAACATAAATAAGACATGGTTTTTCAGAGAAAAATATGGGCAGTCCTGATCAGATAGTCTGTTTTTGTCACCTTGAGATATGAGACTTCTTGCAGTCATTTTACATTCTGTGGACATAGTGTAAATTTCACTGAGCTTCAGCAGTGGTGGCTGGATATCTGACTGGAAAATTGCCCAGTGGGCTCTTGTAAGCATATAATTGACCATTGAACCCCTGGGACATATCTCTGTTGTGATAAAATTTTGATGATGCTGGATTCCTTCAGGAACTTACGTAGCTTTTTTCTGACTTACGTAAATCCATGAAATCCATGAAATCCATAAAGCCATGTAGGATGAATTCTGATTACTTTTTTAGGTATCACATTGCTTGTTGCTCACCATATACAATTCCACCTCTAAAACATGCTCACGAATCGGGTGCTGACATCGGAGTAAAGAAATTCTCAACAGTATTCTTAAAGAATTTTAAAATTCTGGTTTTTGCATTCAATCATAGTATATCTTGGGAGTTAATGGGAATGTTGGTCTGTGTTGAAGTCTTGCAGAAGCAAATTAAGTCCTGAGTTTATTCTCATTAGCAGTTATTAGTTTGACTTAGTAAAATAGGTGCTAAAACAAAGAAGCAAGCTGGTAGGTCCACTTCACTTATTTTGGATCTCTGAAAACATTTGAAGCACACTAATTCAGACCAAGGACTTGCATAACACGGAGGACCAAATGTTTACCATGTAGAACACAAAATATGGAGAATTACTTGCTTCATAAGAAACCAGCACCAATCTGTGCCCTTTGAAATGGGAGAGGAATTATAATAAGAAATGAGGAGTAGTGAATATCTCTGGTTCTGAATTACACTAATATAGCTGTAGAGCTGTCGCTTGGCATCAATAAATACATGGCATCAAAATATTTTATGGATTTATGTGAGGCAGACAAAATCCATGTAAGTTCCTGAAGGAATCCAGCATCGTTGAACTTTTATCACCATATATCTGTGGATGGCAATAATGCTAGATTTAGGATGAGGCAAATTTTTAAAAAGAAGCAAAATATTTGCAGATTTTAATATTTTTTTGTGAGTTTTCCTGCCTCTCATTTTCCCCAGTTGTAGAGGTTCAAAAGCTCAAAAGTGACAGTTATGAACAACCACTAATAAGAACAACCACCTAATCTTTAAAATGGATATAATTTCAGGAATTTTTCATTTTGCTGTTTTAATACTGCTATCTCGGATAGAGTATTCCATTCTCTTATATACTGAAGATGGAAAATGTCCCTCACTGTCATGGTACTTCTGTAAATGCACACTAGGAAAAGCTACTGAAACTGGATTAGCAATATAGAACTTGTGTGAGAGAAATATCAAGACTCTGCTTGCACAGAAATCCTTACTGTCTATCATCACAAGGTACAGATAAATTATACTCGTGTCTTTGCAGATATATCACTTTATATTCCATAATATCAGTTTAATTTGATCTAAGAATGCTAACAGGATATGAATAGCCTGTAATCCATAAAGCAAGGCCTTAATGTAATGCCTTTTTTAGAAATCACATATACAAAACCCTCTCTGCTTAGGAGGTTAATATGAAATATGGATAGATGTAGCTGAATTAAATGAAAGAAGACAGGAAGAGCTAGAAATCTAGACTGTGTTTATACAAAACATTCCAGCTGTTTTAATTTCCCTTCATTACTGAACATCTGTCTAAAAATCTCCTTCTGTTTTTTAGAAAGAAAATGTTTCTATATTTTGTATGTAGAGCTCACTGAAGTCTTAATTCTTAATTTCAATATGTTAATTATTATGCCATTGAAATGTTTGTATTTTTATTAAGGGCTTTGATGAATCAGTGCAAAAGTATCCTAGTGTTTTACTTTGAGAAGTAAAAATTTCTGTTACACCCTCATTAGACAGAGAGAGCACAGAGACTTCTACATAAAGTGCTTGGAATAAATTAATGAACCTTGCCTAATTTCTAGATGCTTAATAAGCCAAGGGAAAACAGTATTTTGAAACTGTACTAGGCAAAGGGTCCAGTATTTGAGTAGGGTGGGTTGAAGCAGTTGAATTGTTTCCCACTGCTGAATCTTTACTGTTCACAGCTCAGTACCTTTTTTTTTTTTTGATTAGACAGACCTGTAATTTCTAGTGATTTCATTGCTGCTGTCTGAGAAGTGGTGGTCATCTTTACAATAAGGGTGGAATGTAGGAAGCTTCTGCAACACCATGGCTGAGGATTTTCCAGCCCATGGAACTGAGCTGTAAAAATACTTAGACTTTGAAATCCTATGGTCTTTCTTGGACTTGCAGAACAACGTCTTGATCTCTCTTCCCATCCCACAACACTGTAAATCATAGAATGAAGTGGAAAGAGAGAGCTAATCTGAAAAATAATTAAATAAGTGATTCTGATGTCTTTAATCTTTGCCAGCATCAGAGTATCTCTTTCAAGGCAACTTTAATCTGTGGCATCCTTGTTATATCCATTCAGAAAAGATTAAGCTACAATCACCATCAGCAGAAGATTAATTTAAAACAGCATAGAGCTTCAAATCAGGTAGGGAACTAAATGCACATTGATTGAGTGAGAAAAGAAGCTCATCAGTGCTCCAAATGTTCTGTGAAGATAAGGTGCTGCCTAAATAGTTTGCTCCCCTCTTCTCTGGCAATGATTTCATACTTTGACTTTGGAAGCTTTTGAGGTAGCAGTCTGAATACAGTATTGCCTCTGACAGACAAAGTTCAGCAGGAGGTGGACTTTGAATATTAAGATATTCTGGAATTGCACATAGGGAAAACATACAAGCTTGAAAATTCACTTATGATTAGACTGCAACGGATGAAAATCTAGGGGTCAGTGAAAGGCTATAATGTTTTCAGATATGTATCATGCAACATGATGGTCTTTTTTTTGAAATTTTGTCTGTGCCCAGTTTCATGAATTGAATAGTGACTTACTAATGCACTAATGCTGGTCATTCAGCTCACTGATCCTAAAATGTCCTTGTATCTCAGGGAAGAATAAGAGGATTTCTAAGTTTGGACTGCAAGTGTACATTAATTATGATTTCATTTGTCTTCTTCATAATGCAAGCTCTTTAACAAAGCATTTCCTTAACCACATTAGAAATTGAACATCATATATCAATCAAAGCAATACTCTGGTTATTTTTTACTACATTTGAATCAATAGGGAAAATGGTCAGACAGTAAAACATTTTAAAGAAAACATAGAAAGTTAATGTTTTAAGTAAAGCATTATTTTGGCACAGTCTTAATTTGTGAAATAATATGCATGTATTCAACACATCATCACCAAGAGGCAATTAGCTACCAGTGGGGAAAACACTGAATATTACTGAAAACATATAGTAATTTCTCTTACAGAGTCATTAATTTGCAAAAAGCATCAAAGTAACATCAAATACATGGAATTTATTTAAAAACATATTTTCTCAAGCTCTAAAAGTATTTGTGATTTGGATAGGAGTCCTAGTATCAGCCAAGAACAGGGTTAATTTTCCACAGCAGCTGAGAGGGAGTGGAGCCTGGTGCTGAGACTGGATTGTTACTCTATATTACCTCATGTCCTTGCCAGGGTTAAAGTAGGGGATTCTGCCTTTTGGGAAGAAGTGGGTTGTAGCACCAGCTGGGGAAAAAAAAAGTACCGGGTGGGGAGGTCATTGCCATTTTGTTCCTTTTCCGAGGGAGCAAGCAGCTAATGGAGCAGTGGGGTGGCTCTGACAGCAGCCACATCACATCAGGTTGGACTCAGCAAGCATTTTTCATATAATCACCCTCTTTTATACACTACAGTTATTAGTATTGTTGCTGTTACTCTGTGTTTTCTTATCTCATTGATATTTCCAGTAAAGCATTTTTGTCTCAACTTGTGATATTTGCCTTTTGTCTCTCTCACCTGAGGGGCTGGAGAGACTTTGAGCAGCTGCATGGGGTTTAATTTCCAGCTGGGGTTAAACCACGCAATAGCTCCAGACAATTTCTCAAGCATGGGAAAAATGTCGCTCTAATGTGGTTAATGGCAAAACAACTGGATTTGACTGGCTTGTAATTTTACCACTTAGAAAACAGGCTGGTTTGACTCTTGATGACTGCAGATTGATGCAGCTCCAATAGAGACTGTGATTTGAACCAGCTGGGGGCCTAATCTATACACTTCTGTAACAAGTTGGAGTTAGTTTGCAGGTACAGAGAGCCTCTCTATTATTAACACTGCATTACCCCAGTGTGAATAGGAAGCGAATGAACTCCTAATGTCTCCTACTCTTCTAGCTCTTGAGATCTAAAAATTGGACAATAAAAGCTTTTTTTCTTATAGCTTAAGGGAAAAAAGAACATTTACTCGGTTTTAAAACTGACTGTGAACTAAATGGCTTCTCCCAATGAAGGTCTTCTCTGTGTTTTACTTTAAATTTGTAACAGTAGCCTCAGCTAGACAGAGTGGTGATGAGGGCCTCTGCTGCATTAGTGTGAAAATTACAGAGCTGTAATTTCCTCTTAAGTTTGATTTTTTTGTTGTTTTTTTTTTTCCTCCAGAGGAAAACTAAGGGACAAGGTTTGTTATTGTTCCTAACCAATAAAAACAATGGTACAACAATTCTTCCATTTGAATAGGAAATTAGTTTTTGAGTAAATACAAAGATGAGTCAAGCAAAGAAATAATGAGGTTTCTGCAATGTATTTTTTTACCAGATGGAAATAAGTTATGTTGAAACAGCTGAGGCCAGCCAGTTTCATTCTTGTACTCTACAGAATACATTCAAACCCAAGCCCCTCTTCCTTTGCTTTTATCCTACTCAATTTTTTTGAATCCTGTTGTTCCTGTGCTTCTGTTCTGCATAGAGATGTATACACAGCTTAGCCTATGTGTACAAGATATCTTATTTTGAGTTTTGGAAATTTTCTATTTGCATATAAAGACAGTCATCCTCAGGGTGTCTTTTCAGATGTTTCTAATGTACTTTTCTGAGGTGACACCTAAATCCTTCAAAGTTACATATACAACTTCTAAACCAGTTCCTAGGTCAGTGTGTGGAATAATTGAATATAGGTCCTAATTTCTATGTTTTACACAAGCAACATTCCTCTGTCTTTTCAGCAGCTGTCCAACACAGTCACATGCATGCACCAGGAAAACAGATGGAGTCTATATGCTGGTTAATCAAAGCAATGATGACATCTTGATAAACAGGACCCCAAATAATAAATTAATCAGAGTAGAAATAAATAGGCAGACTCTTAACATAAATACCAGAATACCAGTAAATACCAGAATACTACCAGAATACCAGAATACCAGTAAATACCAGAATACCAATAAATACCAGAATACTACCTATATGATAAACTCTAGATTTCATTTTGTTACTTCAGGAGCAGAATTACTGTAACCCCAACTGCAATGTACAAAATTGCACACATGTGCCAAAAAAAAAAGGGATGAACTTTTGTTAAGAAAGCTTCCTAAAATCCATATTGGAAAACATTGTAGTCAAGGTCAATGGTGTTGTGCAGTCCATTGTTGGTAGTCCTAAGCATAGTTGAATGTGCATTTATAAATCCCATTAATTTCAGTCTTGATGCCATAAACACATAACTAAAATAACCTGAAGCATGGCACTTTTATGTAGTGATTTTTCTGACAAAAGAAGGAGAAAAATCTATTTCCAAAAGGGGAGGCCTGAGGTATTTATTGCTGCGGCCATTGCCAAACACATCAACATTTTCTATAAAGCTGTGTTGGTGAAGTTCAAATCCCAGAGTTGTGTGCACACAGTTATCTTAAATGGAAAACTGAACCCTTTCCTCATCCAAGAGTTCAGGTAAATGGTGACAGCAGTTAGCTCCCAGGGTCAAAAACTTGACAGAAATAGCAAACTGTTCTGGAAGGTGAGTGTATCAATTAGATGTATGGGAGAAATTAAGGATTCAATTCTGTGGTACTCTAAGAATAATCCATAGATGACCGAGATGTAGGCAGTAGGTTTAACCAGCTCTTGAAACCGACTGGGACTGAACTTTGATTGTCTTGGTGCTGATTATTAACAATTCTGGAATTTGATAAGTGGAAACCAAACCTTCAGAAAAGGATGTATTTTTACTTTACAAAATGTTCACACTGGGTTTTCTGATGGGAAGAAAATGTCTCAAAACATGACAGCTGAAACCTGAGCCCATGCTAGAAATGAAAAATATGTTCAGGGTCCCATTCAGGATCCCTGACATGCCTGTATACCAGTTGCTGCATTGGTCTCTGTAGATTAAAACTGGCTTGGAAATTCTTCTGTATTAGGAGTCACACTTATACTTCCATTACAGAGACACAGAATTGTGAAATGCTTTCGGTTGGATGGATCATCTTGTTCCAATCCCCATGCCACTGGCAGGGACGTTTTCCACTAGGTCAGGTTGTTCAAGGTCCCATCCAGCCTGGCCTTAAACATTGCCAGGGATGGGACACCCACAATTTTTCTGGACAGCCTGCTCCAGTGACTCAACAACCCTCACAAAAAATAATTTTTTCCTAATATCTATTCTAATCTCTGCTCTTTTAGTTTAAAAACTGTCCCACCTTGTCCTATCATTATCTGCCTGTGCATAAAATTTGTCTACCTCTTTTTTTTATAAACTCCACTTAACTGCTGAAGACTGCAGTCAGGGTTCCCTGGAGCCTTCTCCAGGCTGAAAAACTCCTGCTCTCTCAGTCTTCCCTTGTAGGAGAGGTACCATCTAAACATGTTAGTAACCCTCCTTTGGACCTGTTCTAACAGGTTGATATTCCTATGTTGGGACCCCAGAGCTGGATGCAGGGTTCCAGGTGGAGTTTCACCAGAGCAGAGCAGAGGGGAAGAATCTCCTCCCTTGCCCTGCTGCCCACACTGCTTCGGATGCAGCTCAGGATGAGGTTGATCTGGGCTGCATCCATACATTGCCAGCTCATATTCAATTTTTCATTGATCAGTACACCCAGGTCCCTCTTCACGAAGGACTTATCCCATATAAAATATATAGACATATACCATACAAACCCCTTGATATAGCCAGATATGACTGTGTTGTAAGCATTTGCCAGAGACTGGTGTGATTACTCTTTTGTTTGTTTCTGTACCTAGTTTGAGACTAGAGCTTAGACTAAAATAGCTTTTTGTTTTGAGAGCAGACCAGTTAAGTAGTTTTCTCTGTCAAAAAATCTTTTGTAGACAGCTCCTCAGGTGAAGTTGAGCTGAGCAGGGAGAGAGTGTTCTCTGCTCCTCTCTGAAGGCACAAATGGGGCCTCAAACAACATCACTGGAAGAGCACAGACTCTGATTTAGTAATAGGCAAATGTATTGAAGTCGTTGCAATAAAAAAGAATTAAGAAAACTAATATTATTTACAACTCTACCTTCTGCAGAAAATCAGGAAAGAGTCAGTGAATCTGGCTGGTTTACTGTTTAGAAGAGTATCACTCTTCTAAAGTATGAGGGAGCTGGATATGTGGTTTATATAGAGCCACCTGCACCTGATGTAGTTATTCATATTGTGAGGTATCAAGAGGTCTCAAGATGCTGTCTTTACCAGATGAAAACACTTGTCAGGCTTTTCACAGCTGGAAATTAATTTTTATTTTGCATACTGCTATTTATGTGTATTATTTGCACAGTCTGCCTGTTCTGTTGCTTCAGAGTGTTTATGAATACTTTTACATCTTCTAATGAACAAAATACAGTGCGAGAGACCATTTTGTGCATATTGGTCAGCTGTCTTTTCCCCCCCCCCGCATATGACAGGAACAATGCCTCCTGGCACTCTAGCCTTTGACTGGAGGTCAGCGACCTCCAAACACAAAACCTGCTCTTGAGGTGCTCTTTTCTTCATCCAAGTGGAACAAATCAATGCTTTAACTGCTAAGGCCAGTTAAATTACAATACGAAATCTTGCTGAATCTGCAAGTCTCAGAATTGTATTGAATTAATGAAAACCAAAGGGAATTCCCATATTACAGCTTCTCTGTATTAAGGGATCTTAGCTAAAAAACTGTAAAGTAATATTATTGGTTGATAAGGCATAAGAGATGAAATAAGTGCATCTCTGTGTAATTCTCTGCAATTTATATGCAATATTCTAAGTGTAAAATTGCCATTTTTAGACTACAAAGGAGATTCTCTGAGGGCACTGGTGGGATTTAGGAGGCCAATCATGGTTAGATTTTGGATAGAAATTAAACTTCTGAGGCTCAGATGCCTATTAAAAAATATAATTAAAAATATAATTCCTACTGATGATGAACAGCAGCTAGGCCTCTAAATACTGTGTATGTTAGTAGGAACCTTTTTCTGTTATTGCAGAAGTACACAACCAATTGAGACAACACATCTCTTGTTAGATCACTCATTCATTTCATCCTCATCATCATCACTTGATCACTGATAAAAAGCCAAGTCCCAAAGTGTGACTGCCTTCCTCCTGCAAATTGAATCCCAGCTGAATGGTGCTTTCATTGTTAAATAAGGAAAGACTAAAAGTATTCATGCTTCTGGTTATTTGCAGTACTTTTTTAGAATTATTGACTGTTGAGCTACCTGTGATTTGTATCTTTAGCAAGTAGTCATAAATTGTAAGGAGTGATTATCTTTCATTACTGGCTTGTCTCACTCATGGCAGTTCTGCTTCTAAAGCAGGTCTGAGATATATTCATATGGGAAAAAACTCACCTCGTTCCCTTAGTAGGTAAGGGTGACTTCAGTTGCAATTAAGTTCAATGTGGTTCATATGCTACTAAGTTTAATATAATGTTTATGCTGAAAAAACCAGTATGCTAAAGAAGCAGCAGTATTATTTTCTTCTTTTTTAGGTCATTCAGGTTTTTGATATTTAAATGTCACCATCCTAAGAGGTGTCTGAGATGACTTTTTGTTGGATTACATTGTAAATCTGATTCATTGCCAGTGACAAATTGTACAAAATGCGCACTTGCAAGAGGTATGCATACTGTTCTTTTGAGTGTCTGTATTTCATGATTTCTTTCAATTATATGTTTTTCTGTCACCCTGCAATTACTGTGATTTTTCTATTACTTACGCTATTTAATTTCTACTTTTTACCTGAAAAGAGATTTTTAAAAATTGTTTTGTCCTTTTCCTATGGGTTCTCCTGGGCTTGTTATTACCATTCCATTTAGTTTCTATTAGTTTGTAGCAACCACTGTCTACAATAGTGGCCTCAGATTTCTAGAAGCTGTCGCTCTTTTATAGACAGGATACTTCATTGATGTTCTGAATACTGTGTATGTTCTGAACATAACATATTTCAGTGATAAGACTGATGGACATGAAATCCCAAGGTGACAAAATGATGATGAAGCTTTAAACAAAGGGGCTGTGCAGCTCTTTGATTTCTTTTTAAATATGCAATTTGGAAATCTTGTTAGAGTTCACAATTAAAAAATGAGGCAAGAAAAGATATTAAGAGTTAAACACAGGCTTAGACCCTTTGCTTTGTAGGAATTGTCTCAAACATCTGCTTTGTAATGGAACATAAGTACATCTTACTATTTTGCAGAAGAAAGAGAGACAAGTTACTGCAGAAGTATCCTGATATGGCCCCTTCTTCCATACCATGAAGAAAAGAGGCACCATATTCCTATTGACAGAACTGTCAGACCTTACCAGCTTTTCAAGTCAGAGTGGCTTCAGAAGGACTGGAAGGTAGTGGAAGTTTTTGAAATGGGACCTTCTCGGAAAGCATGCTCTCCATTTCATTATCTAAGGCCAAAAATAAATTGGCAAGCAGAGTAGGATGCCTCTTCTGCTTGCCTGAAATTATTTGCTGTGTTGAGCCCTGGTCCATCTTTCAACTGAAACTCTCAACCAAGGTTCAGATTTACATACTGAGTCCATCACCTTCCCTCTGTAGTGGGCAGGTGGCAGACAGTGTCTAATCCAAACAAGTGCATCATCTGCTGTTCAATGGAGGAAAACATTTGACTTCCGTATTTTACTGAGTTTTTTAAGGTTGTGAGTGAAGGAGTAGAGCATCTTCATGGCTAATTCAAATGAACCTATTGCAAAAATAGCCAACAAGCAACAAAATACAAAGGAAAATCAAGATCTCCTTCCAAGAGAAGAGTGTATGCTGATCAACATGGAAAACAATAGCACAGAGGTATGTAGTGGCTTAGCTTCATCTGTGTGTAACAATAGTTTTCTACCACAGCCTTGGTCAGATGTTAAGAATGCATGCAAGTGGTTAAAACATGAAAGGGGTGCTTTTTCTAACAGATGTATAAAACATATCTTACTAGAGAAAGGGAATAAATAAGAGGTGCTGTTTTAGTGCATGCATATTTAAATGGTCAGTGAAGTAAATTAGATCAGGAATATATGATTTCTCTAGCCAAACTTGAACTATTAAATTTTACAAGAAATTACAAAACTCCTAACTGATGAAGTTGTACTTTTCCAGAGGTGTAGTATATTGAGCCCATGGAATGCATCATCCCAGCAAGTAATCAAGGACAATAATCTAGCAAGTATAAAATGAAAATAGGTTATTACAGTCTCAAAATTTAGAGTTATTGCAGATATAGGCACTTAGAAAGAAACAGGTTTGTTAGAGAGAAACTCTAGAAGTTAAGCTGGATTTTAGCTATTACAGCTTAGATGAATACAGTTGTAAAGGACTTTAATTCTACTGGCACTCCTGTAACACTCTCATACCTTCTTCTGAAGCATCCAGCGCTGGTCAGACTGAGAAATGGAAAGTGGATAAGAGAGAGTGAAGATCACATAGTAGAACAATTCTTACTTTTTAAAGATGATATTTCAGTTCTCTGCTTGCATGTGAATATCCTCATCAACATAATTTAGATTGTTTCATTCCCGCATTTTTCCTACTGAGCTTTTAAACTTGGAAGTAATTTTATTTTCTGTTTTATAAAATGCAAATGATGTAATCATGAGTGATGGTAATAACTACTTCAGAAACAAACTCCATATTTAACTGTCCAATACATGGTGGACTGTAAATTTGTTATACAATTTCCATAAACAGAATTTTGTATTTAAGATGCCTACAAGTACTACAGAGCCAACCCCAGCAATAATAAGTCATACTACAAAGGCAGTGAGTTTACTACATAATCTAACAAGTAGCAGAAGACTACAATTTCATATTTGCATTTACTTATAGGCTTATAATGAAGAGACATGGAAAGAGTAAGTTCTTCTGGCCTTTGTTACTGCTGCAAGTCAGAGAAAAGTGGTCCCTGTAATATAAATGTGTAATAATACGAAGACAAGAAAGTTTCAGTCACAACAAAGCATTAAAACTCTTCCCAGCTGGATTTGTTCTCAGATGAATGCACATCCTTTCATGTCAACTAATATCCTAAATGACAAAGCTGTCCTTAGTAGAGTGTGTAACATCTAAAGGAAGGACCTTGAAGCCATTTAAGCTGCAAGTCTAGAATTATTATAATTTCTGCTTTCAATGGCACCCTGTGTTGATCAGTGTCCTATTGTGCAAAGCCATGCCTGAATGAATAATACAAAAGCATCTGATCTCCCAAGAATTTACATTTAAAGAGGGATGCTGTTGGCTGAGGAGAATGATATAGCACTGTGTTGAGATCCCTAATGTTATGATCTCCATGTATGAATTATGGGTGTCTTCTGTCTAAGAATCCAGAAGTCCTCCAGCACACATTACTGTGACAACATTTTTAAGTGAGACCGTACTAGATACATACTACATGGGGGTTTTAATTTAGCATTGTGCTATGTATTAAAGGAGAGGGCTTTGTTTTAAAAAAAGAAAAACAACGCAGTGAGACTAAACTGCCAGATCTGTGAGATTAATCTGCCAGATCTAAAATGCCTCAACCATATGGTGCACAAGATAAAAACTGACATTTTTATTTTCCTGCAGATCCTTGAAAACTAAATGCATAACAGATGCAAAGAACCAATGTGCCTGAACACCATTTTTAGGTCACAATGCAACACCATTTAAAGCCCTGGTGTGCAATACCCTGAGAGCTCTTATTTATACAAGTCACCAGAAGTCACTTACATATAAGCAGAGTTGCTAAATCTTGCCTCTAACATAATTTTCCTTCGAATATAACTTCTCATCTCCATTTAGAAGATACTGAGTAGGGCTCTGTAGGGCTGTGTTTTTCCTGTAACTGAGCCAATGTCCCATGTGCCACAATCACAGAAACATAGGGTTGGAAACAATGGTTTGGGTTGGAAGGGACCTTAAAATCGTTGAGCTCCAACATTTCTTCTGTGAGCAGGGCACTATCTACTAGACCAGACTGCTCAGAGCCCTGTCCAGCCTGGTCTTCAACACCTCCAGGGATGGGGCATCCACAACCCCTCTGGCCAACCTGTTCCTGTGCCTCACCAATCTCACTTCAAAGAATTTCTTCCCAATATCTATTCTAAACCTATCCTTTTCCAACTTCAAGTTGTTCCTCCTTTTCCTCTCATTACATGGCCTTGTGAAAAGCCCTTCTGCAGCCTTCTTGTGAATCCCTTTTAGGTACTGGAAGGCTCCTATAATGTCTCTCTGGAACCTTTTCTTCTGTAGGCTGAACAGCCTGTCTTCATAGGAGAGATCTTCCAACCCTGTGATCAATTTAGTGGCTCTCCTCTGGTCTCCTTCCAACAGGTCCATGTCCTTCTTTCTCACCAGTCATGGCAGGCTCTCAGAAGAGCAGAGTAGAGGGGCAGAATCACCTGCCTTGACCTACTGCTCATGCCTCTTTTGATGCAGCCCAGGATACAGTTGGCTTTCTGGGATGCAAGCATGAAGACCTGAGTCATATTGAGCTTTTTTCTGCAAACACCCCCAGGTCTTTCACCCCAGGATCTAGTCTGGATCCATTCTCCACCCAGCCTGTATCTGTCTTTGGGATTGCCCTGACCCATGTGCAATAACATTATAGTAAACTATGAACTTAGTGTAAGTGTGTACTCTCATAAACTGCAAACTACTGAAGTTTCTGCTGAAGAGTTCTGTTGCCATATGCCACAGTATTTGGAATCTCATCTGTATTTAGGACACTCAAGATGATGATCTGTACTCAAGGTCTGTATGTACACTCGTTAGGCAGCAGTTCAACTTTTCCTCTTCCTTTCTATTTAGATTTGTGAGCAATTGCATGTGGTTATTAGCACAAGGAGTTGGTTCTCTCATGTCTTCACTGATTTAATTTTGTCCAAATTGCATTGAAGCCAAAGGCAGCAATTTCTTTTCCAATCTTTTTGAAATGGGCAGGACACGGTAATGCAAGTTATGCTTCTGAAAGCTTAAAGCCTTAGAAAATATTCCTTTTTCTTTTTCTGCTTATTATATTTCTAAGAAATTATTCAAGAAAGCAAAAGGAGGTTGAGGATTCAAAAGTACATTTTTTTCCTTGAAATATTACAAAGATCCTAGAAAGAAGGAGAGAAAGAATTTGCAAGAAATTGTCTTTAGAAAGAAATTGTTTTCATTACTGATTTTGTATCTTAGCCCAAAACAAAGCATGTTCTGATTAATATCAAAGGCCACAAAATACTTCCCAAGAAATCTAGAGTCTGACTGGTAATGTCATGATACTTAAAATCTGCATGTGAGCACACACAAGAATTTTTGAAATACAAATGGATTTGTAGAGGAAATGTGAACTGAGGATCAGATGCCACTGTTTCTGCTGTTCAGAGGAAAGACTGGGGCCATGGGTTTTATACCTCTCATACTTTATGCCACAGCCTGGAAACAAGATGTCTCTCCAGGAGTTTTGGCCACTGCGACCTATGACCACCAGCTCATAGGATGACTGTGTTCCCCTAGTGCCAGGGCCTTCCAGATGCCCTGCAAGGAGGCAGGGGCCAAAGGCCCTCATGTCCTCTGGGAGATAATTTTCAGCTGTGCCTTGAGCTGGGGTTGCCCTTTTGCTCCTTACCAGGTGTGGTGGGACAGCCCTTGCAGCTGGCTCTGTCCTGCCCTCTCCGGGAGCTCCCACAGCTGCTGGTCTCCAGGGGACCGCCAGTAAATCCCACCTGAAATGACAGTGCTGTTCCAGCACTGTTCCGCCTATCACTCCCTGACCAACTCCAAACTGTTGCCATTTGGAAGACAAGACAGCAGCAGTGCATGGATCAGGCATACCTTGCCTGAGCAATAAAGGCCAATCAACTTCATCATCTTTCAGCTCTGCATGCTGGAACAAGGGCATCTTCAGAAAAGCTGGAGAGGGGTCAACTCATGAGGACAAAGGCTCCAATCTGCAATTCAACAGGCAGAAGAAAAACAAAGTTAGTGTTCCTGTTTGATGCTCCAGGCTTTGATAATCTATTTAGTATCATCCACATGGAGTTAACCTTTAAGTTCTTGTGGAAGTCAGAACTTCAAAGCATCTCAGCAGGCAAGTTAAAAGGCCTTCCAGAATTAAGTAGGAGTAAACTTGCAAATCAGCCCACAGGGTGATTTGCCATTTTTGTATAAACATTTTGGCTTTATGAAAAGGGAGGATATGCAGAGCACCTCTGTGCTACCGTTGTGCTCCCAGCAATCCATAAAGGCCTAATCCCAGCATTAGATTACCAGATGCTCCATCCACTAATCCACTAGCTATTACACCAGCATTCCAGGGTTTTAATAAGAAATTCTACAGCTGAACCCTTTATAAGCTTCTTGAGGCAATGACAGAAGCTCTGTCTTCTTCCCTCCAAATTGGCAGGAAAGTTTCCCCGTGAGATATGGTCCCTCTAGAAGAAATATGGGTAACCTCGGTCTTAAATCCTTAGAAGTTCTTATGAATGGTGGAACTGTGTGTGGCTGTGGAATTCTGCTAACACTGAATATTGCAGTGTTAGCTGTGTTTGTCTTTGCTCTTAGATCCTCCACAAATGTTCCTTTAGCTTAGATTTTATGAATAATGGCATAGGAAATGTATTTTCTGGTATGTTGGTTTATATTCTAAGTAGGTTTTTTAGCAGGTAGATGGTTGATACCATGCCCTAGACACAGATATGAACTCATGGTGACAGAATCACAAATCCTACTGCTAACCTAGCAGCAAAAGAGTGTAGTGCTCAAGTTGTTTTGCCTCAGATTTCAGGTGTGAGTCCTAATATTTATCTATCATTTTTCTATGTAAGAATATGCCTACAGTTTCTTCTGGACATTC
The DNA here is from genome assembly GCF_027477595.1 of Haemorhous mexicanus. NCBI lineage: Eukaryota > Metazoa > Chordata > Aves > Passeriformes > Fringillidae > Haemorhous > Haemorhous mexicanus. The sequence continues at coordinate 52,104,978 of NC_082381.1, read as the reverse complement.
TAGAGTATGTAAAGCATGATATTGTTTTGAATTTAAAAATTCTGTTGTGATTTCTTAGCCTTGTACATTGTATGGCATGTATTTGATGTCTGAAGTTACTCTCAGTCTGACATAACTCATTACTCATCTATAAAATTTTTTCTTCTCCTGAAATGTATTTTTGTATTTGAAAAGTAAAGACATTAGTAATCAGAATTCTGAATAAAGCATGCCTTCCAGCAAATTGATTACTCTGACTGATTTCTTAAATTGCAATGCTCTGTTTTTCTTCTTTGGATAGACAGCAAATAGGAAAAGTCCTGAGAAACTGAGTAGATCTTGATTCTATCAAAGGGAGGCTGCAGGGAATTTTTGGGCAAAAAATAAAGAGACAAAGTGGGTAATTATGTCTGATAAGTAAGCTTAGGAAAACATAAAGCCTTTTCAACAGCATGGACCCTCCTTTTTTTTCCAGAAGTAAGTGCCTTTGTTGATGTGACGTTCTTTCCATCTGTATCTAATCATATTTCAAGTCACTTTTGGGGGGGGGGGAGACTAAGGAAACAGTGATTTGGATAAAATATTCATCCTCCTGTAAATTGATATATTGATTTTTATGAAAAAAAAAGAATTAATAACTAAATAAATAGATAGTTGAGTTTATTGACCCTTACTCCCAAGTTTTGCCTGCAGGTTCCAGGAGGACATGGACTGGTGCATTTAGAAAGTATTCCAGTACTACAGCAGAGAATAACACCAAAAAGAAGTCATATTGTGGCACCATTTTACCAGACCAAGTTGCATGTATGTTGGTGAACCACTGGATTTTTCTTTTTTGTCAGGAAGGAGATGATTTATAAAGACGCTTGGACACTTGCAGGGTGGGATACTGAGTAGGTGACAGTACCATGACAAAGCTTAGGATTCTTCCGGGTTAATTATGTGACAAACCAAAGGTCTTCACACTCACCTATGAAGGAATCATTACCAAGATATTTTAACAAAATTAGAACTGAAATAAAATGAAGACATCATGAGTCACCAAAAAGTTTCAATATAGTTACTACAGAAATAGATGTACCTTCCAATACCTCATTTATTTTTACACTAAAATCTCTATAAGCAGCATTGAAATAGTTGTGACATTTTGCACTTAAAAACTGATTTCAGACTCTACTTTTGCTGAAATTTTATTTTCACATCGTTTTTTTTCAAAAGTGAGGAATTCAAGTTTGGTATTTTGCGTAATATGACTTAGGCATACTGAGACTTGAAAACAGACTCTCTAAAGCAATATTGAAATACAGAAGGTTTGAGTGCTTTGGCCTGGACAGGGTTGATTTTTTTACAGTAGCTAGTCAGAGGGAGCATGTCTGAGGGTGCATGACCAGGACCCAGATATCATTCTATACCACCTTAGATTGTTGCTGGGGTCAGGGGGAAGGGGCTCTGTGGCTTTGGGGAAGAAGGGCAGGCTCCCTGTAGAAAAAACATGGAAGGCAGGTGAGAGGCTGTCCGTCATTGTTACTTGTATCAGGGTCTGTGGTTACCATTTTTGTATGTGAATGACCCTCTTTTTTATATACTTTTAAAACTAGTATTGTCGCTGTTACTGTTTGTTTTCTTATCTCACTGCTGCTTCCAGTAAATTCTGATCTTAACCTGTGATCTTCACCTTCTTCAACTCCATCCTGCCCTAGTGGGGAAGGGGAAGTGGAGAAAGAGGAGTTTGGTTTGGGAGGGTCTCAGTGGGGGCAGTGAGTCAGAGAATACCATTTATAAACTGCAACCGTTCTTATATAAATAAGAGCTTAGTGAAAGCAGAGCCAGTTATGGAGGGGTGCCACTTTGTGGTTAACCTCTTTGTACTCTGAGTGGTAGGATATGAATGTTTGTTAACCAGATGAACTTGAGGACCTCCAAGATGCTGCCACAGAAGACTGCAACTAATACAATTAACCACACCAATGCTGTGCTGCGAGTCTTACCTGCAAACCCCACCAAAAAACTTATGAAGCTGAAAAAAAACCCCAGCTGTCCTTTGCTTTTTCTTCTTTTGTAAAATTGAAGAATAGCACTTCAATCTTGCTGTTGAACATTTTATAGGCAGAAGCTCCACACTTAAAGGCAGTTTCAGGAAAAGCAGTGTATTTGAGATTGTGAATTCAATCATATACCTGACACCACTTTATAAAGAAGGTACATCTTCTATTTTTTTCTTCTGTCTGTGCGCAAAACCCATTAGAGTCAAAAGGTAAATACTTTCTATCTACAGAGCATTTCTGTGTTCAAAGTTAGAAGCAGATGATATGTGTTCTTCAAGAGGCATGATTTCATATCTAAGTGTTTCCACAACGTTTGTTGAAAAGGAAGTGTTTTCCATTTGGGAATACTTTAGCCGACCTAGGAACTGCTGGATGGCTGAGAGCTGTTTTCTCACTCACTCATGTTCATTATCCCGGTGTATGATGCTTAGAGACCCAGTCAATATGTTGCATGTTGTATTCATTCAGATTGGTATGGCAACATTAGTGTATTTTCCTAAATATACCCCAGGTCCCTCTGCTTACAAGTGGTGAAATATCCTAATTTTTCCTTGGTGATAGAAAACCTAATTGGAGAGTATCTTTGTGTGGGAGTGGGTGAGGAGAGATAAGACAGCAAAGTGTTGATAGCGTTCAATTCACTGAGAGATTTGGAGGTACGCGCTGCAGTCTGAGAAATTGCCGTATATCTAATTGAGGGAGATACCAAAAGCTCTGGTTGGTCTACTTGATCTATTGCAAAGATGTTGTCCTTTTGAGTTTCTAAAAATAGCAGTCAAAATGGTTTACTTTTGTCTTCGTTCTTGGGTACAGAATCCTTTGCAAGTGTTCAAAGGAGCCCAGGATACTTAGTAATGAGTTAGCATCCTTGAATGAAGACCTTACACTTACCAATAGTTTAAAAAGCATCTTTCCCTGGTGAGTTAAGCTCTGTATTTATTCATACATTATTGTATAGAGTAGTAACACAAAGAACACATCTATTTTAATATATAGGAATTACACTAGAAGACAAAAACATCATATTATAGCACAGAATATCATATCCCCAAACATGCTCAGCAAGTATACACTTGGCACAACACTTACCTTTAATTTTGGCACAGGAGTAGTGAAAAATCAAGGTAAATGGGGAAATGGACATTCAATGCTATAAGATTTGATATGACACCATCTCTTTCGCAACAATAAAGTAATATTTTTAAGGCAGTTGTAAAAAATAAGACCAAAAAGTCATATGGATAATCTTGTCTAATTCTGAGTATCCTAAAGCATCTATGGTTCAGACATGCCTCACAATAAAGTGATTGGATGGTTTGTGTAGTACTAGTTTTTCAGTATTTGTCTTTTTCTCCTCCTCACCTTTGAATAATTTTTCTCCTTGGAGAGCAATAAGTTATTGGTAAACATTAAAAAAATAACAGAAGACCCCCCCCCCCCCCCCCGCTTTTTCTCTATTAAAATACCTTACTTTTGGGTCTAGAGGCAGATTAAAATTCTGGGAAACCATGCAACTGTAGACCTTAGCTCTGCAGGCTTTGTATTTGATGTGAAACAGTTTCCAAAGAATTTTGATGGATTAGAAGCTCTCATATGCATGCCATTGAAATGCCACTGACAAATGCTGGAAATGAATGGAATGTGTTTTAGCAATATCTGTGATGTTATCAACAAACAACTGAGTGGAATTTTTTAGAGCTTACAGTTCTGATGTCAAGAACTTCTGGGTAAAACAAGACCTGGCAGTTGAAGTTCTTTAACAAGTAAGAAAACCAGACACGGAATTCTTCAGGATTTGATGTATTTTTCTATAATAATCATTTAAAGGGGAATTTATCAAAAATATTTTTGTAATGCAAGACCATTGGCAATTCATATCTATGCTCTGAAAAAGCTGAAATCCCAATTCCATTTAATTTGATGAAGTGCCAAGATTCAAGAGGAAATGCTGCTGGTATTTTCATTCATGACTGACAGGAAACAGTGATATAATTGGAGACAGGCTGGAAAGATACTGTATTGAATAAGTCCTGAAAAATAATCCTGAGATCATAATAGGGTTCCTAGAGTTTTCTAATCAAAAGGTTATTCATTTCATGTGTCAAATACTGGTTATTAACTGCAGATTACAAAAAAAAAGATATTATTTATCATAAACAAAATGTAAAAATTAAATAGGAGCTTTCTCTAACAAATTATCTTGGAGACAGAATATGGAAAGTTTTGGCTTTAAGTTTATCAGAAATACTAAGCAAGTTTTGCTTTCAGATGATCACAGTAAGTGCCTCATTATTCAAATCACAGGCCTTAGGTAAGTTTGGTAATTTCTGAATTTGGTTGGTTGGGGTTTTTTAAAGTAACAGCCTCAGGCCATCTGAGGTGTAAATTCATGTGAACTCTAGAACATCAATGTGTTGGCAAAAGATTAATGCAGAGGGGATCAGTTTGTTCTTGAAACACCACTAAACCTAATTATTTCAGGGAATAGAGTCAATAATAGGAAAAGTGAGAATAACTATTTTCTAGTTGTCATCTATTTAAGTGGCAAATCCAAGTGGATGATAGCTACCTAAAAGCCCTTTGACAATGAACCTATGCCGCAAAATGCAAAAAAACCACTACACGTTAAAAGGAAACCTTTTTGATTTTAAATGCGTTTGAGACACTTAAAATGAACTGACCTTTTCCAAATTTTACCTAGAGAAATTAATATTTCTATTCTACACAGTTTAGTAATGTAGGCTCCTGAAAGAGTAATTTGTTATGTTATTTTTGTCACATCTGGTTTTGTCACGTGGAGAAAGCTGGCAGGACTGACCTGGATGACTCAGCTAAAAGCTTGCTTATATACCCTTAAGGAAACATCTGCTGCCAAAGATAGCCAATTGCTTTCATCAACTACCATGCGTAAACTTTGAAATGCACCAGGCTGACTGTCCTGGCACCCCTGCTATAATCAGATGGCCTTGGACTTCTTGATACCATGCAGAATTACCTAATAAAAAATTGTCAAAAAACCCTCATGGCCATTTCAAGCCAGAATGTCCATTGAGTTGCTATCAGCCAGGGTCAGGAGGAGATTTCTGGATTCCAGGAGGACTCAAGCTTCCAAATCATTCTTTAGTAACCAGTTTTTCAAACCACCTTCATCCCAAACTGGCTAGGATGTAGGCAAATGCTTACCAGAATCCCAAACCTTGCACAAGTAGGCATGGCAGAACTAACTCCCATTAAATGTCACATAAGGGGCAGACCAAGACTTTTTTTACCTATTATGCTTCCTATCATGCTTCCAAGCTGTGATCTCACTCCTTGTTCAGTTTCAGGGTGTGTGCCACCATTCATGGCCAAAAGTCAGTTCCCATCCTGCTGTGCTGTCTCCACCAAACTCCAACCAGTGATGCTCCCTTATATATACATAAGGAAATGTTATGTTCCTTACCCTCATGAGGATTCAGTACTATAGCTCATTTGCAACATTCAACACCAGCTGTACAGGGACCATTTTGGTTTTTTGACTGCTAGCCAAAGAAGGCTACACTGAAGGCAGATGTCTGTAAAAGCATGTATAATTCTGAAAATGGCCTTTAATCAGGGGGTTGGGGAAGTTTGGCATCTTGTATTTAGGCAGGATACATTATTTATGTTATTCTTCTGGTATCAATGGAATTAATAAAGTAATTATAAAAGCTCAAAATATCTTCTTAAGAGTCTGATGCCCCCACTATTCATCAAAAGAGTCACCTCAGTCCATAAGAAATGAGGATTATTGATGTTACTCAGTCAGTCTCTTAATTTCTGACAGATTAATTTTATCTTTCAGCTATTTGAAACAATTTATTTCCTCCACTTGCACACATATATCTTGTTATTATAATAAAGTATTTGACAATAATATTTAAGTGAAAGCTACATATCCTGGTGTTTTCCACAAAGCAATGCCATTCTTACGTAGCACCAATGTGCCATATAGAGCCATATAAAAGCCTAAGAAATCAGAAAATTTTACATCAGCAAGTGATGATTAAAATTCTCATGGAATCAAGCTTTTACTTTTGCTTACAACTGTGACTCCTTTTGGAAGCTTTTTAATGATCTTTCATGAAGCTGAGAAGGTAAATCTTTCATTTACCATCCACACTGTTCAGAACTTGTTATAGATGGATAAATTCATGTTCTCTACTTACAGAAATGTGATAGAATTTGAACAGTTCAGAAATCCAATAAACATGATTTCTTTCACTACTGAGGATCCCAAATCTTCCCTTAAGTTTCAGTATCCAATCTGATTTTTCTTCTTTGAATTCTTTTATCTGGAAGATGGAAGTCAAGCACTAGGGTAATTTCTGTGGTCTAAGAGTAAAGCAGCTAAGCATTTAATCTGTTGAGAGTTGTTTCAAGACTTGCCATTAGAATTTTTGGCAAATATTTTCTGGTTTCTCTAAGAATGTTTGTGTTTCAGTTCGAACTACAAAGATGCAGGAGTACTTGAAAAAATACCAGCCAAAGCAGAGATTTAGTGATTGTGAAGTCACTTGCATACTTTAGAACCTGAAGAAATCCAGAGTGGATTATATTGCTTTAAGGCTTGAGCTGCACGTCATACAAGGAATTTTTCCATCAAGGTTCCTGGCACCATCACAGCCATCAGAGAGAAAAATATTCAACAACAGCCATCTCACAAACTGCTGTGGGGCTCTGGCCTAGTCTGTGGGATAACTTTTTATTGAAGTGAAAAACAAAGGCTGCTAAAAGTGGAAGATTTCCCTTATCTGCTTTGCTCTCATCCCAAATCTTTTACACTGCAGTTAAACCCTAATTCTGAGGGCTTGTAAATGCCTTAAGAATTCCTCTGCCTTTCTGTTTTAGCCTCTAGCTTTATGCTTTACATTTGGGTGGAATGGTAAACAAATTCATCCATTTATCTTACTTAATATGTGGACTTTCATATACGCAGTTGTTTTTAGACAATATAAATGTGGCTATTTAACTTGTTTGTCGTTACAATAAAGTCACATATATGTTTTAAAATATTTTTTAAAGGGAGAGGACGTTGATAGGTGTAGGAAAATAATGCTAGCCATTGTTTCTGTAGCTGCTGTTGTAAATTAATATGTTTGTCCTGAACAGAAAAATAAAACCAATCAGATAAAGTGAATGGAATTTTTGCCAGAATGAAGATTAGTGTTATTGTCCAAAGTGGACCCCCTCCTGCTCCATAAGGACTACAGGTCTTAATTGAATGCACCAGTAATTGTCAAACAATTTTTTTGCTTTTTCTATTTCTTTTGGAACAATTGTGCTCTGCTTTGAATCTGGCTAAGGCCGTTTGTTATTATTTATTACATAAAAATAATCTGTTCTGTCTTGGGTGGCCACTCACGGGCTGCTCTTGTCTCTTTTCTAGCACTGGTTTTGGACAAAGAAGGGTGGATGTGGGCAGAGGCTGAATATGGGCATGACGACAGCCACAGTCCAGTGACACTTAGATGGGGTGATCCTGGTGATTCAGAGCCTGTGGTGGTCCCAGGTGAAGCTGTCCTGCTGCAGGGCCCAGAGCTAAGTGATAGCAGAAGGTGGGAAGACACCCAGCTCAGTATGGCTTCTCCCTCCTGCGCTTGCACAGGATGCAATTTGAACAGTGACTCCTTTCTGCTTTTATTTTCTTTTCTGATGTCAGTAGTTCAGGTGAGACTCAGAGTTAGATGCAGTTGCAGGATGAAGACCAGAAATTGCAAAAGCCTGTTTCTGGTCTATCATTGGCATTTGTTGTATGAAATACTAAGCAGGAATGTGTATGGACATGGAAAGAGAAAAGACTCACAGCTAGACAATGTAATCAATGATAATGCAGTGACAACCATCTATTCTTAATGCCATTGAAATCTCACCAAGGGTAATATAATCATTATAAAAGTAAAGTGATTGAGAACTAGATCAGACAGCATAAACAATTTACACCATGACCTGAGAGGTTAAATCTATATCAAAATGTTATCCTACTCTGAACAAACCCTAAATTTTCATAAAATAAAGGAGTCAATGGTAAAAGATGAGGCAACCAATCATCTGCAAGGAGAATCATATCAAAACCTGTAATATCTCCTTTATTGCATTAAACAGAAATATTTTAAACAGGCACATTCTCAGCTACTAGTTTACACCTTCACAGCTGACAAAATGGGACGTAATCCCCTCTTCAATAAAGCAATTGAAAAGTGGAAAGTTAAAAAAAGACTGTGAAATAAAGTAGACTTTGAAAATTTATAATATAAACACTGGCCACTGTTGGAACTACAAAGCAATTAAAACTTTTCTCTGAGATTACTTTCTTCCTCTTCTAATTTCTCTTTCTTTATTTTACACCCAGTTAACTTCCTATATATTTTAACCGAGGGCACCTACAGAGTAATTACTTTATTTCTGTGTTGTATAGAAAGTTGTGCATGCTTCAAGGACATGTTTTGCTTGCTCCATTTGCAATGCTCCATTTTGCCCAATGTCATAGACTACTTTTTTGTTTTTTTTGATTCTGCACTGATGTTTTGGTAGAGGAGAAGCATCTGCTTCCCTTGTGCCCTCATGTCACTTGAGCCACAGTCTCTGAAGAAACAGAACAGACTGATGTAAAGTTATGACAGAAAGAAATGTGGCCACGTGGTATTTATGCTTCAGAAATTGCTATCTACTAGTATCTTGCTTGAGCATTGATCTATTAACATACTGTGTTTGGAGAAAAATCAACACAGTTTCCTATTAATAAGTAGATAAAATGTGTGCCCAGTCTGTACTAAGAAGGCTTTTCAAAATGCTTGTAAAGGGGCACTTTTGTAGTGTGGGTAAAAATGTTAGAAGTTAGCATAATTTGTACACTTTCTTTGTATCTAAATATAACTTCTAGAGCACCCAGAACAACTGAATAGTCAATAGCTTTGAAAATTCGGCTATGTGGATTGTAGATTGATGCCTAAGCTGTAACTGTCCCATACACATGTTCCTGAAAATTTTAAATCTTTTGCATTTAAACTTTGCAACGTCTGTTTTAATTTAATATTTTATTGTTACAAAATTTTCTTCCATGGTCATACCTTATCTATTCAGCCTGTGTCTCATTTCATCTAGTATGTCTATTAAGCAAGAGGAAATTGCCTGAATATTTTATAAAGTAATAAGCTGACATAAACTGCTCTAAACAAATATGTTGTTCTAAGTAATTTTTCTTCATCCTTCAGCACTGAAAATATGCAACTTCATTTGACATTAGGTTTTTACAAGCTCCCTAAATCCAACACAGATGGTAGCTCTTGGAAAAATAGAGTCTCTTTATTCTTCCTAGACAGCTCTTAGATTTTTGAGAAATAGCACAAACTAACAGTAACAAACAGTAGCTGAGTCTAAACAAAGACATGGTACCTTCTACTCCTCTGGAAAATGTGTTATGGACAGGAACCGTGGAAGTTTCTTCATCCTGTTAAATTCAGTGATATGATAGATGCTAAAAGAATCTTTAGCCAATCTTTAGCTAAAAGTGATACAAACTGAGCCAAAATAGTTATACATAGAAGACATAATATTGAATTGCTGAATTCACCTTTAAAATAAATGATGTTGCTTTGGGAGGGTAATTCTCTTCGTACTTGTTACATGGTCATCAAAAGCCTTATGACTTGTCTTCAGTGTGTCTGAATTTACCTGCTTTAAAGGCCAGAAATTGCACTTTAACTATGCCCAAATTAAAAATTAATCTTCCCTCTCCGGTCCTTTTCTTCTGCCTCCTTCCCTGACAAGGGACAAGGAGACATTACAGTAGAAAGCAGTGCCAGAACTTTCAAGACCAAGGGATAGTCACAACGGGGATCTTAAATGGTAAAAGGTTTGCCAATGGTTTAGAAGGTCCCAGATGAAAAGCAGTTTTTATGAAGTGTGATACACATTGGTACAGGTTCAGAGATAATACATGAATGTTTTCATAGTTGTTGGCCTGATATTCTTGATTTCATTTTGAAGATGGATTGTACCCTAGGGCTGAAATGCAGAGCACTTTTGAGTTCAGATGCCTTCACCTTGTGATTCTGCACTCATTCACAATGGATCTATGGTAAAAAGCCAAAATGAGTCCTTTCTGTGAAGGACAGACATAACCTGGCTTGCTGTGGTCTTCCAGATGAAATACAACCTGTTATAGAAACTCAGGTTTGAATGTAAATTTGGCTTTGAGGATATTCTCAGCATGAATTTCTGCTTTGTGTTTTGTCAGAAGGAAGGAGTTCAGCTAGAAACATTGTTACAGCTGGACACCTATGTTTGCCTTTCCTTGGTGTTTGAGAGAGCAAAGATCATAATTTTCAGAAAGAGAGATGAACTATCTTTACCTTCATAATCTCACATTAAGATCTGAGAAAAGACTTTCTATAGATTCATTTTTTAAGATCAAAAGGCAAAGATTAAGGATAGAGAGGGTACAAGCAATTTGAATGTCCATCTTGTGGTTTAGGTATCCCTTTCAGTAAAATTTCTTTGCTAATTACTGTTTGTGGAGCTTCACACAAATTTGATTGCTTGAACCTGAAGCAATCCAATTCATTATTTTTGCTAGCATTGCCTTGAAATCAGACCAGAGACAGGACTCAAGATAAAAAACATGAAGCTGAGTCAAGGGAGGTTTAGGATAGATAGCAGGAGAAATTTTTTCAGCCAGAGGTTGATTGGGCACTGGAACAGGCTCCCCAGGGAAGTGGTCCCAGCACCAGCCTGACAGAGTTCAAGAAGTGTTTGGACAATGCTCTTTGGTGCATGGTGTGATAGGGATGGGGATGGCACTGTGCAGGGCCAGGAGCTGGACCCAATGACCCAAACTCAGCATATTCTGCAATTCAACAATTCTATGAAATACTATTTATTATCTCCAAATTTAATTTTGACTCACTTCCTCACTATTCATGCCCTTAGCATGTTTTTAGAATAAAAACAATTTCTTAGAATAATAACTTTATTTAATAAATGAAATTGCTCTTTTATTTAAAAAGGTCTACATGCAGCTTCTCTTCTTTCTCCAGCCTTTTTGGACTTGTTTATGCACCTCTGAGACATGGGGCTTATCTCAGCCTAGGGAAAAAATATTTTTCTTCAAATGTCTCCTGAAAATTTTGACAGCAGATCACTGACACTCTTGGAAAAGAGGGAGCACCTGAAGGTAAGAATTCTCAGAATTCAGTGGGAAAACTTTTCCCTTCATTCACCACCCACACTTGCACTGATCCCAAGGTCTGCAGGGATTAAACAGTCAAAGGTTATCCAGAACCCCTTCCAGCAGCATGAGACCACAGGGGAAACTCCATCCTGTTCTAAGGGAAAAGGGAGTGATAATTTCCAAAGTCAGTCATTGCTTTAGGAGATTCACAACTGTTGCATTTCTTATGAAAACCCTGGAATGCAGGGTTATAATGGATTAGTGAACCCTTGTGCATCTGGTAATCTAATGCTGAGGCTAGCCCTCCTGGATTGCAGGAGCACAACTGTGTAGTAAGAAATTGCTCTGAATTTCCTCCCTGCTCAAAATATGATGTATCCTGTCAATCATATCCAAAACTGGCTGAAGTCAAAAAGGTGTGTGCAGGAAAAGGATGCTTTGGTTGCATCCCAGATGCATCCCAGATCCCAGCCATGCCATGACATTTCCTCCTTCAGTTTACTTAAGGGAAGTTCTCTGTTTTGTGATGGCGTTTTTTGTCATCCACCTCTGTGACAACTGGTTTTTGTAAGCTCTGTTTCTGTTATTTGTGTCACTTAGTTCTGAAAGTAGGAACATTTTCAGCCTGTAATTAGTTACTGCCTTTGTCTAGGTGGTGCTTCCTGTGCCATATGTTCAGGGCTCTTCTGCACCTGATTTTATGATGTGCTCTTCTGGACAGTGAAGGCTCTTTCATGAGTTCATTGCAGAGATCACAGATAAATAGATTGCTAGAACCTCACAGAATAATGTCAATCTTTCATTTTACTGGGAGGCTAAAACAGATAGGGATTGCAAAACCCTGAAGAACATGAACAGAGCACCACATAGCAGCCTGGAGGATTGAAAAAGACTTTCTGAAGGTTTTTAATGCCTTATTTAATAATAGACCACCCCCTTCTGAAGAAGAGCTGTGCAAGTATTTTCTAAGCTCCATGTAGGAGTGTATCCCAGGACACAAAAACACTAGGGATTCTTTTGTGCAGAACAATAAGAAAAGAAATTTAGCAGCCCTGGCTGCTTTCCTCTTGACACATTAAATAAATAAATAATTCCTATAATCTGGTGCTGTACATTTTTTTCTATTCCTAATCCAGAGTGTCATACTGTAAGAAAATAATGTTACACCAAAAATTGAGGTAACAGGAGATTCAGCTGAAGTATAATAAAGAAATAACAACTTAGGTCTAGTATGAATAGGTAGAAAAGAAATATGTAAATATGCACATAAATATGTGCCATTTTATATACATATGAATATGCAAATGTAAACTCACACCCTGTATAAATAAGTTTGTAATTGACTGAAGACTTATATTTTGACAGCATTGGGGATTCACAAGTTGTTATTATTAGGATATTTTTGCAGTGAATGATTTCTCAGCCATAGGTGTTTCGGGCCTGCTCTAGGGGAAAACCCAACTTCACAGGCTCAAATTAAAACAGATATACTTACAGAGAGCTCCTTACAGTCACTTGTGTAATCCAAGCTTTCCATTGGTTCGAATATGATGCATTACATATTTTTGTGCTGTGATCAATGCCAGGTTGATAGAATAAAAGGAGATAGCTACACATCTGTTTTACATTCGCATTTCAGGTGTGAACATAAACCTTCATTTTTCATATTTCAGGCTGTGGACTAGACACCCAATTCTCAATATATTATAGTCTTCTGTATCTTAAAAGTGTAACTCCTCTGTTTCTTCATATTCCAGGTCTGATTTTAATTTCATGCTGCTCTAAATTAGAAGTTGTCTATTAAAACAAAGGGTCTAGACCCTGATATTACTGTGTGTAATCTGAAGGAAATCTTGTAGATCAACAGAGCAACTTTGAATTTTCGTAAGTTAACTGTAACCAGACCCAGCTCCAACTGCCAGTGTATAAAAAGATTATATAAATGACATCATAGTCAAGTCTATGTTATTTGTTCTTTCTCAGGAAAATAATTTATGTTTGCTTTTAAATATGATCAGAAATCTTCTAATAAAATGTTGAGCAATTAGCTGAAGGCTGACAGAAAAATCATTGCTGGAAGCGCTTCTCAGCTGATACTTACGATTAATTCTTTCTCTTTTTTTTAACTTCAGATTTCTCATATGTCCTGTTTCCATGGAGAAATTCTGATATGTGCTAGAGTAGACACCAACAACAATAATTAGAGCCCTGAGGACAACCCTTCCATTTTGAGAGAAAGATAAATGAAAAATTATGTGGCCATTATTGAAAAAAACCCAATAAAATCACAGAATAACACAGTTTTAAGAGACCTCAAGAAAATATCTGGTCCCCATTTTCATGGGAAAGGGAAACTAGATGATATTACTTAACATCTTCCAGAGTTGCATCTTGATGATCTTCATGTACAAGGGTTCTATTGGTTCCTGGGGAGGTTGTTCCAATGAAGGACTGCTCTCATTGTAAAAAATGTCTTTCTTATGTTAATAAAATGTCTTCTTGCACATTTTGCCCCTCATCTTCACTGTGTGACTCCTTGTGATGCAAGAATGTCTATATTCTTTGTAACCACCTTCTAAGTACTGGAATACTGTGATGATGCCCCTTCTGATCCTTCTTGTCTTCAGGAACAAAAGGTCTCTTTCTGTCTTTCCTCACAGGGCAGGTTCTGCAGCCCTTTGTTCATTTTTGTGTCTTCCTTGAATTGTGAATTCCATGGGTGCTGCAGTGCTCAGAACGTGCTGGTTCCCTCTGTCCCCTCTCTGCCAGCAATGCCCCTGCAGCTGCAGCCCAGGGTCTGATTTGCCTTCGTAGCTGCAGTGCCACTCCAGTGACTCATGGCCAAGAGATTGTCCCCTGAACCTCCGTGTCCCTTTCAGCAAGGTGCTCCCCAGACATGCAGGTCACAGCCTGCGCTGGCCCTTTGGTGATGCCACCCCAGCTGCAGGACTGTGCCTTGTCTCTGCTGCACCTCGCACTGCTCTTGCCAGCCCAACCCTCTCAGCCTGTCCAGGTCTCTTTGTAAGATGACATTGTCCAGAACATCTGTGAAGATGTGGAACTTCCTGAGGAACCTCCCTTGTGACAGGCTGCCAACCTGAATGAAACCAATGATCACCCCTCCCTAAGTGTGCCCTACTAACCAATTTCTTACCCATTTCACAGACTGCTCACCTAGCCTTGCCAGTTTGTCCAGAAGGATGTGGGAAAATCTCTTTTCTTAATTAACTTTCTACCCTAGCAGCTGAAAGAACTATGAGTAAGTAGAGTGGAAATCCTGATTGTTGTATGAAATTGTATGAAATGTGTTCACTCCCAATTGCCATGTCCAGTGCATAATCCTAATACCTGCACAATCATATTTTCCTTTATATGAGAAAATAATTCTATTCACTTTAAAATCCAAATTCCTACCCTGATGTCTTCAGAATTACGCAAAACTAAAGTCAACATTATAGGAGAGAGGAGATTGTGTTTGCTATAAAAACCTTCACTGTAGCTGTTTTGATATGATCTCTCTGAGAAGGGTTATTTAGTTTTTCCGTGTAGAACTGCACATGTTCTGTCCAGTTTTGAGGTTGCTGGACAGAGATGAATACTTCCAGCAGGTAGTGGATGTACTGTGCTTTGGCAAACCTCCTTGGAAAGATTTGTTGCTGCCAAAGAGCTCAAATTTAGTCAGAGCCTTGATCTGAACAGAATCCTTCATCCACTTGATAAAACAGGTTACCTGCTGTCACTCCTTAGTCTGGGCTTTGTGACTAAATTATTATGGTTTATTAAGTTATTCCTGGTCTAACACTGTGGTAGAAGCATAACTGATAAATTAGTATCATGGAGTGCCACCTTTCTAATCTACATTTAGCAAAAATCACCTATTGCTAAAAGCCTCCTTTACTAAGTCTAAGTTCACACACATTCAATGTTACATCCCATGATCTTTAGTGAAGCATTTCATCAATGGTCTTAAATATCATAACAGATAATCATGTTTTCTGTTTATTTTTGTTTTCAAAATCTAACTTTTAATACAAATTTCTAGATTTCCTGTCTTTGTTGGTTTATATCAGGTAGTGATACATCAATCACAAGGATTAGGTAGAAGTAAGTCTCCTGAATTTTGATTTATTTGTGCTCATTGCTTTTTTAGTAAATGCATACTGAATTGTAGATGACTGTTCATTGGTCAGTGTAAGAGGAAGGATCCCAGCAGGTACGTGAGGTAGCAGCCATGAGAATAGCATAGTCACCATAGAATCTATTATGATCTGCACTCAAAACCAGAACAGTTTCTTAAATTGAAACATTTTAATGTACAAAAAAAGCAAAGTTATCAACTGATAATATATATTTTAAAACAGGTTTGAAAGTCTATGTGTAGTGTGATTTTGGAGGAAGAAAACTCAACATCATTCACAAGGTTACTAAAAAGCTCTTACTTTAAAGATGAATGTCCCTATTAAACAAAAAACTCAAACTAACCAATGAACAAACCAATCAAGCAAAAAAAAAGCCAAGTAAATTTATGCAAAAATATGTCTTTTTGTAAAGTATGCAGCATTTGTTTACTCAACTGTATCTAGATATAAAATTATTGCTTTCTTTATCATTTCATTACTAGAATGAACTGAAGCTATTTTCAACTTTCACAGGGGAAATACTCTAGATAATTAAAAGGAATGCTTTCCATTATCTTATCACTCTGTAGTTGCTGACAGTCTTAATGAAATATATCAAGCTGATGAATGGACAACATCCTCTTTGAAAGAGTAAGGCAATGCTGTTCAGTTCTCAGCCATTTTCTCCTTAATTCCTTGGAATGTCATTATTTGTCTTCTAAAATTAACTAACTGAACAAATGTATATGATTTGCCAGAAAACTATTATTTTCTGAATCTCCAGCATAGATATTCTAAATACAAACAGCTAATCTTAGTAACAGCATATTATATGAGATATATCATGTGATGGAGATTGGGTTTTGTGAGAACCAAGAAGGTGGCAGGAACAAAATCTGTGTTTGGATTTGCACAGTTTTCTAAATCTCTTTATTTTTGGTTAATTATTCTCTACCTGTGTCCTGACTAGTAGAAATGGCATTGATTAATATGCATTTACCTGGGCATGTTCAGATTGAAAGATCTTAAAATAAGTGAAGACAGCAGAACAAAACGTTGTCTCACAGAAATTATTTTATTTCTTCAAATATGGGAACCTCTGAATATTAACTACAGCAACAGGTTATAAAGGAAAGAACAAGCTGCATTTTAATCTGTGTATCTGATTCACAGAGTTAGCAAAATGTCATTTGAGATATTGTATTACTTGGGATCAAACCTTCTAATATCACTTCAAATTTTTTTCTCATAATTTTAAGAGGGATGGTTATGACTTGCTTTTATGTCGCTTGAAGAAGGAAAGGATAATCTATTTTCTGCTAACAAAACTAGAAGATGTGAAAAAACTTAATGTTTAAGAGATACTCAGACTAATTTACAAAGCCAATACTAATGAAGTGCAAGTGTATATTAAATGTAAAAAACCTCCTACCTAACCAGAAAATAAGATGTGCTAGGCCACAATTCATAAAATTGTTAACTGAGTTAAGCAAAGGATTTGACCATGTGGTAAGCTCTCTTTTAAAATGCGGTGTTTTGCTTACATTCCATAAGATTTGTTGGCTATCAGCAATGCAGTCGAACAAACTTAACAATGACAAGAGTGCTTTCAGGTCATATCTCCATTTTATGGGATGGTGAAGCACACAAAGTTAGGATCGACTGTCCAAAGAAACCCACAATCTCCTCTAATTCCAGAAGTGTTTTCAATTGCTGTTCATCAATTCACCAAAAAATGCAGTATGTTGTTCTTGTCTAAATACTGGCTCTTGTATTATCTTACTTTTGCTATCACTTATTTTTTGGATCTACAACTGTTGATTGACACTGGAAAGGATGTAGCATTTTAATGAAAATGAATTATTTTCAGTGAACAAAGGACTGAGAGCCATAGACATGCTATCTGCTGCCCAGGACAATGACAGGCAAGAAGTTTCACGCTGTATTTTTTTTGTGTTCCCAGATAGGATGGTTTTAAAAAATTATATCCTAATAAATGGAATTAATTTTGCTTTTCTCCAGCATTTTTTGTTTTCTAAAGGAGGTGAACTTGTTTTGCCCAAATTTTGACTACAGAAAAAAAAAACATTCCTTGAAAAATTCAGGCAGAGTGCATATGTATGAGTAACAAAAAACATCCTTTTAGTCTGGATTCCAGTGGATTTGTGTCTTACACAAAAAAACTGACTTTTTAAATGAAGATTCAGGTTACATCTGCTGCTTTTCTAAAGATATTAAATATATGATGTGGATTTTTGGGCATCTAATAACATTTGAATTTATTTTAATATCTTTTCCTCATTTGAGATGATACCAAATTCAATACACTGAGCTAAAAAGTCACCAACAAAGCCTAACAAAAATCCACTTGCTTTCCCAGAACTTAAAAGAACAGTGATTCCTTCCTTTAACTGAAATTACCTACTCATTGGTTCAAATATTACAGTTTATGGGAAAGACTTGGCAAACTGCTGATCACTCTGTTAATGACATCAGCAGGGCATAACTATTTAACCCTTGTCTTCAAGAAAGTTGGGAAAAAGAGTGGAAACCAATGCAATTGGTGCTGCTGCTTCTGTGGTGGCTGGATTCTCACAGTCTTTTATGGTGGTTATAAGAGGGGCAAGTGCATTTACTTAATGACTTACCTGTGTCTAATTCTACCCTAAATGAAAACAAAATCTAGACCTTAAAGTATACCATGGTACTCACTCCTTACTAGGAAAATAGTATATTGAGTACAAGTGTGGAAAAATAATCCCTCTGGGAATTTTTATTTATTCTGTGTCAATTTAACATTTTCTAATTCAGCAAAGTTGTGCATGATGATGTATTGAAAATAGAACATGAGACTATTAACTGAATTTCAGTCACAAAAAGGTGAAAGTATCCCCGCATCATTAAACCTATGTGGAAGACTTGAATGCAAAAATAACCAAAAATTTTTAATCATTCCTTAGGGGTAAAATCCTTATAATATTGGGACTCTCTGTGGATTACTGCTATTAAAAGCAATAAACCAAATTTAGCCTTACAGTACAACTGACTTACAGGTATTGAAAAAGTAATATTTTGTAGTTAGAACTGCACAAGAAAGCTTTGGCAGATCAATTTGCCAATGAATCTAAATGATCTGTGAAAAAGATATTTTTGTGCTGCTCTTGAGGAAGTTTCAGGGAGCATATTCTGGAGAAGCTCCGCAAATTGTTTTGTGATTTTTTGAGAAAAATTTTGGGATTTATTTTCGTTGGTTGGTGGTTTTCTATTTTTTGTTTCTTTTTGGTGGGTGCTTTTTTTTTTTTTTTTTTGGTTGGTTGGTTTTTTATTTTAAACATCTTCTCTTGTAAGCACTGGTATGGTGTACCATAAAGTTTCCCTGGCTGCTCCCTTATGAGACTGTTGCTTTCAGGTCTCACTGTATTGGATGGGTTTTTTTAAACTTGTCTTTGACTATGTATCTGTTTGACTTTTTGTCTTGAATTTTTGAGCACACTAGCAGGATGATTTAGTCCACTTGTTTCATATCCCAGACGCAGAGGCTTTGGCACTCAGATAACTCAGTGACAGAAACAGAGCATCTGATCCATTCTCACCTTGGGCATGACTCTTCTGTAGGAGCTAGTCTTGACTAACCATTCAGTTCTTCAGGGAGACAGAAAGGCAAACTTTCTATCATAGGCTTAACTTTCAAACACAGGCTTAGTCATTTTAAAGAAACTATTTGAAGAAATAATTATATTAGAACAGGGTAATGTAAAGTTTGTCATTCTTGCTGGCTGTCTTCTGAATATCTGTGTAAAAGCTATGCTCCCTGCCTGTACTTGGATACAATTATTACTGCAAATCATGACTTTTTTTTCAGTAGTTACTTTCCTTCTAGACTTCCTATGAAAAAGTGGACTTTCTTCTCTCTTGGCTCAGACTGCATTGTTTTTTTAAATTTCCGGCAGTGCGAGCCCATGTGTGTTTTGATAGAAGCATGTGGCATCTTAGTTTTCATATTCTGCCCCAATCAGAATACTTATGCTCTTTTTGGGAAGTTGGATAGATCTCATTTCTCTTAAGGTGTGTTTTTCCTACACTGAGGTATGTATTTTTTTAAAGTACAGTTCATCAGTTCTGACTGATGATTGACATAGGCATCAAAAGCTAAAAGGTGAGGTATGAATGCTCTATGTTTAGAAGCTAGTTACAAAAAATCATCATCTTCGTAGTATAACTAATCCAGTCCTTCATCTGGCTTTTGACATGGATTTGACTAATTTCCCCTAAGTACCTGTTTCCTGTTGACTGTAAAAGGAGCTAACTGGTAATATTGTATTTGATGCTTAATTTCAGTAAGATTACTCTTACCTAGTGTGTTTAGACTTCAAGAGAATAAAATTTTTTCTGCAATATTTTATTTTGCAGATATAGTCCTTAATATGCAAATTTTTCTGTTTCTTTCTCAGCTGAAAGGTCTTTCAAACCCCTCAAATCTTTGTGAAGTAGAGTTGTAATGCTCCACCTTTTTCTCTTTTATAGACTAGACTACAGGCACGTTGTAGTACTACTGACAGCCACAGCTAGTTGTGAAAAAAAGAAATCAGAATGTCAGTCACGTTGTCGGAATTACACATACATTACCACCTGCAATCAGTAGTCCACATCCTGATGAGTCAGAGGTATTTTGCATTGACTGAAGTGCACTCAACTCAGACTTGAATACAACTGAGTACTTTGTAAAAGATAAAAATACCATTAGCTGCATTTATAGGTGGGCAATTCAAGGTAGGTAGTCTTTTCTGACTGCTTTTTAGCTTTTCTTTTGCCTCCCTGTCTTTCTGTCCTTTTTAGTGGCTGTCCTCCTTTCCACCTCTTTGCCTTTAACACTTTTTGGGCAACTAAGAGCCTTGCAGAGGTTATTGATTTTATTTGGGAGTACCTGAAATTGACAGATTTTATGCTCAAATTCATCTCCTATGTAAGATGGAAATAGAGACAGAGGCACTAAACAGGCAACTAGTATGCCACCTAGATACTTTTGAGTGCAAGAAACGTGCCTATTTGGTTTTTGTATCACTTTGTTGGAACTTCTTTAATGAGAAGGAGATGAGGGTTCATGGGTGTTGAGAATAAAAGAGAGGGTGTATGGAGATTGTGGCCATAGGTTTCTAGGATTCCCTAATGCTCAAGAATATGGAGACTTTATCCTCTAAATTTCTCTGCTTTATTACAAATTACCACAAATACTACAAAGTTTAGAACTAACAAGTAAACTGGCACAAGAAACAGAGTAAAAAATCACATATAACAAGCATACTTATGATTAAAGAGTAAAATGTGTGTGTGTGTGTGTATGTATATATATATATATATATATATATATATATACGTGTGTGTGTGTGTGTGTGTGTGTGTATATGTATATATATATATATATGTGTGTGTATATATATATAAATATATATGTATGTATATGTATATGTATATGTATATATGTATATGCATACCCAGGTATTGCAAACTAGTATCAACAATCAATAATATAGTGTCAGTCAATAGTCTGGTAGCAGTAGTATCATAGCAGCAATCAATCATAGAACAACAATCACTAAGAGCAACTAATATGTTTTTACAAGTTACTAAGTGAGCTTTTCATTATTGAAGCTACTTATCAACAATGTAGTAACAGATATGATAGATTATTTATGTAGATCTATAATATCAATATCAATGGAATCAGACGGATTTCAGAAAGTAACAGACCACTCCATAGTCAGGGGAAAACTAATCTCAGAGGTGAACCCAACCATCCCAGAAATGAGAACACAAACCAAACCTTCCCCAAAAGTGGGTCCAAAAAGGGAGGCCAATGAGATTACAGGCTGTCTCACTTCAAAGGTTATCTGTGGTATAGAACCTGGAGTGAGAACCCCAGATCTCATAGAAAGTTAATGTGTTCAATTCAAGCTGTTTAGAAAAGAAAAAGTAGGTGTGGCAAGGTATAGGAAGAGAGACCCAGCTTTGTGTAGAAATTAGGCTTGTTTTATATTGGAGACATGAAATGGCACAGAATAACACATTTTGTGCAGCCAGTAGATGCTTCAATTTCTCTTTTTCAGCTGATGATGGGGTTTTCTGTTATTTCAGAGAAGTTTCTCTTTTTCTTAGACTGCTTTCCACCTTCTTTAATAATAAGATGTCACTTCAGTTCCTTGTGTTTGTACTTGCTGATAGTATCTCAGGATGTCTCCTCTTTCTAGGTATACCAACAGTATTTCTGAGATACCAGCTGCCCTTTTCAAGGATGGTACCAGTTCATAAGCTTAGTTCCCAGGTTCATATCTTCCAAGCTGGCATTTTCTGTCAATACTTTCCAGCAGCTTTCTGTTCAGCTTCTTTTTCCCCTCTAGCCAGGCTGTCCTTCAGGCAGCTCACATTACTGGTGCATCTAAGCAGAAGTCTCATTTCCAGTCTGATAATAAACCTTACAACCTCTCAGAGTTCCAGTTTTGTCAGGTGTTTCTTAGGTATCACATAAATTCCAACTGCTATGTTAAATATATCTTTTAATTTGGTCTCTATTCTGTACCACTTGTTGTTTTTCAGCACTGTAACATTTTCAGAGAAAACATCAACAAAAAAAATTACAGCATTCCAGAACTGTAAAGTGGAAATTGCTTTAATTAAAAGTCACTTTTGTTGATATAGGAACAGGCTGCAGGAAGAGATCAGAGAACACAGAGGATTTTAGGCTAAGCCTAGTATGAATATTTTGGAAGATTACAACAGATTATCTACTTTTTTGTCACAAAAAGTGTAAATTTGTATAGATAGTGTTTTCGGAAGGTTTGAGATTTTCAGGGTAGTGTATGTCTATTCTGCTATTATGTAAAGGTCAGGAGTATACCAAAAAATGAAAGGAGGCAGGAGACACACTGGTGAAATAAGAACTTATCAGTCTTCAGAACTCAACTGCACAAAGCAAATGCAAATTCGCAGAATCACACAACAGTTAAGTTTGGAAGGCACACCTGGATTTCTTCTAAGTCCAAGATGTCTGCTCAAAACATGATCAGCAAGAGCATGGTGATCAGAGCCATGTCTAGTCTGGTATTGAATAACTTTAAGGATGGAGATAGTACAACCTCCATGGAAAATATGTTCCAGTCTTATACCACAGTCCCAGCAAAGAAGGTGGATTTTAGGCTTAAATGGAATTTTCTCTATCTCAACTATTTTGATCTCAATTGAGAAGATGTTGGCTCCATATTCTTTGCTTACACTCGTGTGCTATTTCAAGTTAGATAAGATTCCCCTGAGACATTCCTTCTCCTGAGGCCAAACAGTCCCCATTGTCTCAGCCTCTTCTTGCATAAAGGATGCTGCAGTCTCCTAGAATCCTTGAAGGCTCTTTGGTAGAATTGCTCCCGTGTGTTTACTCTTGTAGGGAGCCTACAACTGGACACATTACTCCAAACGGGAGGGAAAGGAAGGCATCCCCTCAGACTGCTGGTGATGCTCCCCCTAAAGCTGAAGGTTGTTGGCATTCTTTTCACAAAGGCACATTTTTGCCTTATGTTTACCTTGTGGCCTCTCAGGACCTTTTCTGAACATCCATTGTCCAGGCAGTCAGCCTTCAGTGGGTGATACATGGCATACTATATTTCTTCCATAATACATGGGGTTATTCCGTTCCAGAAGCAAGACTTTCAAATTTCCTTTGAACTTGTTTACTTGTTTTTCTATGTCTCCAGGTTGTCCATGACCCTCTGAATAGCTGCACAACCATCTCATGTATCAACCACTCCTCCCAAATTTATATCACATGCAAATTTGCTGCTAGGCATACTCTACCCTATCATCCAGGCCATCCAGGACTGATAGAATAGTGAAGAATTTTAAATTGTCATATTTTTAAACCAGTGAGTATGTCAACATGGAGAAACCTTTCGTGTGTCTCTGCATCAAAATCTTTAGATGGGAAATAGCTTTTGTATATTTATTTATTTAACTTCAGGTTTAGACCTGTCGTACAGTAGTATAAAGGGAATTAGTGTATCCGGGACCTCAAAAATCTGGACTTTTTATGTTTAATGACAAATCACAGAATCACAGAATCAATAAGGTTGGAAGAGACCTCTAAGACAATAGTCCAACTCTTAATGAAGTACCACTGTGTTCAACATTTAACATGCTCCAGGTGTGACATCCACATGCCTTTTGAACACTGCCAGGGATGGTGATTCTATGACTTCCATGGCAGCCTGTTCCAATGCTTGACAATGCTTGTCCATGAAGAAATATTTCCTAAAATCCAATCTAAACCTCCCCTGGCCATTTTCTCTTGTCCTGTCAATTGTCACCTGGGAGAAGTACACTACTTCCAGGTAGTTGCAGAGAGAGATAAGCTCCACCCTGACCCTCTTTTTCTCCAGTTGTTCTTCATAAGACTAGTGGTCCCTTCACTAGCTCTATTACCCATCTCTGGACATGCTCCAGCACTTCAAGGTGTTTCTTATACTAAGTGAGGGGCCCAAAACTGATTTGTTGTGTGGCCTCACTGGTCCAAGGATATGGGGATGATACCTTCCATCCCCTCCATCCCATTGACCACACCATTATTGATAAAAAAGGTCTTACTTTGAAACAGTAGCATTAATTATAGGAATAATTGTGAAAAGTGAGAGAGTTGCATTTCACTTATGTTCTCCTTGTCATAATATTAAGAAGTTACAGAAGTCCTTCTATTAGACAGAAGAAACATCTCTTACTTCAGTATCCCTCCTCCTCCTTCCCCAGTCTTGACAGACTGGTCTTCTTTCTTCTAGAATTATTCACCCACCCTTTGGGCTCTGTGTTAGCAACTTTGACAAGGCAGTAGCAGAACAATGTCACACTCCGCATCTCACAACCACATTGGTATTTTTCCTCTGGTCCTGGGCTTACACATCTGGAAGTGCCTGTAAAGGTCACCCTGCAAGCAGGTAGCAGCTGCTCATACACAGGGTTACTTGTTACACAAAAGTCAATAAAGAAATGCTTAAAAGCACAATTCACAGATCACTGATATTATTCTGACAGACTATTCAGCAATTTAAATTTTATGTGTCTCAGACATGAGCATGTGACCATGTTTATTGCTTTCCTTTCATTTCAGAATATGTCATTTTTGGCAGAATTAATAAAAACCCAAATCAGCCAAGGATAAATTAATGATCAGACAGAAATTTAGATTATGTTTTAGAGTGACCCTGATGGCAAAGCCAATTTGTAAAGAAACTTATCTAGTGAGGTTTAATATTGATTACATCTGAGTGTTTTGGTAGATAGAAGATAATCAAACCTGTTGCTGTGAAGTCAAGGAACTTTTAAGAATCATAGTATTAGTTGTACTGTGCAGAATAATAGACAGAGGAACCAAGGCTGAAGAATATTTGTTTGATTCTGTTGGCTCAAAGAATATCTAAAAGATCTTTGTAACATCAAAGAGCAGTATTATCCTGTACTTTTAGCATACTCAAATTAGTTTATTGACAGATCTAAGTAGCTAGTTTTTGAAATAAGATTCTATGCAAATCATGACATACAGAACATGCTGCTTAGGATTCATGGTGAGAACACCTGATTTAGCAGATCAGTGACTGAGTAATTATGGAGCACTCCAACAAGAGTGGATCCCATTGAGAAAATACACCGAGCTGCTGGTGAAAAAAAAAAATCCCAAATCAGAGCTACTTGTGTTCTTTAGAAATGTGTAAGATGTTTGGAAAAGCCTTAAAGAGCATTTGGTGGTGCTGACCTGTTGAGAAAGCGACCACAGCCATTTAAACATATCAGCAAACTGCCCAGAAAAGGTGGCTGGGCAGAGAACAGTGAGAGAACTGCAAGAGACAGGCTCTGAGAATTGTGTATGCATTAGAAAAGCATGCGTATGTGGGGTAGCTTCTGATAAATGTGAAATGAAGCATTCGTGCTGCACTGCAATACCAGCAGGCATGCTTGTATCTATAGCTGAGAAAGCACCCTTGAGTCAATAAGCACACAATTGTGTTGTAAGAGTTTTGTGCATGAATGGAAGCAGTTGAAGCAAGAGAATTCTTCATCTGTGTCAGTCAGAAAGGCAGATACTCAAAAAGAAAGCCCAGGAGCAGAGCTAGTATTGCTCATTGTCCAAATAACACCCACTCACATCAGAATGTCTACATCTAACCCTCCTTTTGCAATGCTTTTCACTGCATCACACTCATGTTTTTCAGACTTTTGCTCTCTGCAATCTGAAAACCGATGAGTCACAAAATAACCAAAAAGGTCCTTTCCCACAGAGGGTAAAACAGAGCCTCCCTAGAGATCCTCATGTTGAAAGCAATTGTTCAGTATTGTGTTTTCCCTAAAGTCCTTGCTCTTTCTGCAGAACCAGAAAAGGACATCTTGTTTTTGGAAGAGCTAAAGAAAATAATAAAACATATGGGGCCTTTGTTTGCAGTGTTAAATTTTGAAATAACTTACATGCATTATATATTATTTTAGTATAGAGGGAAAATAATGAGTATATTAAGTCAGATTTTATTATTACAATGTCCTTACTTTCTTTTTGAGATTACAGATTCATTTCCTAAGCAACTATCCATCTATTGATTGACAGGTACTATGCTAAAGCTGGAAAATTTTCTTCCTACAGTGCTGACTTTTTCTTTAAAGCTGTTTAAATTTCTGTGTTCCTTATAACTTTAATGTCAGTAAAAATTAAACAGTGTGTACTACTTTCTTACTTTCAATGCTGTGTTCTAAAGGTTATGGATCATTAAAAATACTGCATTATTTATGTGGCTGTATAATAAAATCACAATTACTATGCACTTGTGGTATTGGGCTAAATTGAAATGTTGAACATAATAATCCACTCATTCACTAGAAAGGGTCAATGACTAGTCTTACACTTAACGCTGGGCATCTTACTGATCTGCATGATTAAACAATTGTAAATTTTCCTACTGCCTCTGCTCTGGAAGATGAATCTCTTTATTAACTTTCTAAAAATAAGTTTCCATTACAGAAAGGTTTATTAGAATTGGGCCTGCTTGTGCATCTAATATTTTATCTCAGATTTCATCTTGAGACATTGCATTAATTGGTATGTAACATGAGATATGAAGGGTTCTCAATATGAAAATTCTCCCATCTGTGAAGTGGTGTAGTCCAAAGGAACTGAAAAAGCCATAACTGAAATGTGGGACAGAGATGGAAAAAGTGAAAAAGCACAGAGGGGCAGGGTTAATTTATCAGAAAGGTAAAGCTTTGTGTTGGTTTAGAACTTGGAAATTTCACAAATTTCTGATTTATGCAAGTGAAAAGATTTATGCCAAGTTCATTGTCTTCCAAGAGTGTCGTGTAAGTCTTAAAGCTTCTGTCATCATTTTATTCTTTCACCGGATTTTTCATGTAGTGTTGTTTTTTGGTTTGGAGGTTCTTTTCTACAGAAAATAGAAAGGCTCCTAAAATCTAATACAGGATTAAATTTCAGTACAAGTGCCTCCTGCTGTGAAATTCTACCTATGTGTTTTAGATCCTACAGTTTGTCTTGGCTTTAGCAGAAAAACCAACAAGAGAGCAAATGAGAAGAAAAGAGATGTTCAGAATACTTGTGTGTAGTGGGTTGACCCTGGCTGGATGCCAGATACTCATTCAAGCCACTCTATCACTCCCTTCTGCAACCAGACAGGGAAGAGAAAATATGAAGGGCTCATGAGATGAGATAAGAACTGGGACAGATTGCTCATCAAATACTGCCATGGGTAAAACAGACTCAGCTTATGGAAATAAACTGAATTTACTGCTTACAAAATCAGAGTAGGATAATTAGAAGTAAAATAAATCTTAAAAACACCTTTCTCCATCTCCTCCCTCTTCTCAAGCTTTATTAATGCCTAAAGATTTTTTTTTGTTTTTAACATTTTTAATATATTTGTAACTTTGTAGATTTTTAATGCCTAGTTTTATAGCCTCTAGCACCTTATTACCTTTTTCCACACTTTAGAACAGTAGTTATGTCACATTTTTGAAATTCTGTTTAATCTTATTTTCAAGAAAATAATTTCTAACACTCTGTTTTGCACTAGAACTTAAGAGACGTAACAAGAAATAGGGAAATAAGCCCCTGGAGCTACTCCAAGAGGGTAACCCAAGGGTGTATTGCTGGGGCAACTGGTCTCTTATGGGATGTACCTGCTAAATATACTAATACATAAACCTTATAAAAAAATGCATGTTCATACCCATGTTTTTTGCACCTGAAAGCTTTCATTAAAGATCTGCTCTTTGTACTACTACTTTAACATTGCTTGGAAAAGTTTTTCTTCTGATTTCAGGCAACGCGACCCACTCTCTCACAGCAGTGCAGGAAGACAGTGATTGGGGGTGACAATCACTTCATCACAAGTTTGTCCTGCAGCTGCTCAGGGAGAGGTGTTTGTCTCCCACTTCAGTGTGGGGTTCCTCCCACAGGAGATAGTTTTCCACAAAGTTCTCTATCATGAGTCCATCCCATGAGCAACAGTCTACCACAAACTTCTCCAATGCAGGTCATTCTTCCATGGAGTGTAGACCTTTAGAAGCAACATATTCCAGTGTGGGTCCCCCATGGGATCACAAGTCTTTCCAGGAAACCTGCTTCAGAGTGGGCTACTCCTTCCTCTGGTCTGCAGGCACCAGCCCAGTGCCTATTTCAGCACAGGTCTCCCCTAGCTTTCTCTCAGGCATCCAACTGCTCCTCCATGTGCTGCAGGTGGATCTCTACATCCCATGGATTTCCATGGGCTGAAGGGGCACAGCTGCCTCACCATGGGCTGCACCACAGGCTGCAGGGGAATCTCAGCTCTGGCACCTGGCACATCTCCTGCCCCTCCTTCTCCACTGACCTTGGTGGCTGCAGAGTTGCTCCTCTCATATGCACCCTGATATTTTTCTGCCTGCAGTTTCATCTGCGCAACCACCTTTTTTCTCCCCTGTTCTTAAATCTGTTATCACACAGCTTTGCCACCATTTCTGATTGGCCCAGCCTTGGCAGCAATCCCCATCCGTCTGCTGGGATTGGTTCTACAGGGGGTGGAGGAAGCTTCCAGCAGCTTCTCACAGAAGCTACCCCGGTAGCACCTAAAACGTGGCCATGCAAACCTGATGCATTGTGATATATGAAACCTATCAAAAAAACTTGGAATGTGTTAGAATTAGTAAAAATTAGTAAACAAATGCTGAGTAAAGATCAGACTAGATTTTTTTAATAAATGTAAATGAAACCTGATATCTAGAAACATCAAAGGCTCTCTTTTAATTTAGTTAATGCCTTGTGCATTTTGTATACGTGTGATTTGTGCTTAGAAAGACAGTTTCAGCCATACTTATCGAATTATTCTGATAAAGAAAACTCATACTTTATTGAGTTTGCATGCTTGTTATATAATTGCAATTGTGTTACTATCACATGCCTGTGAAAATTTTCGCCTGCCATTTTCTAAGTCTTTTATTTACAAACCCAAAAGCTATACTCTTCTTCATCTATAGCTATAGCTTCTTTTAATTATAAAGTTCTTTTCTTTGCCAGCACAAAAACCTGCATTCTAAAAACACTCCTGAAAATTCTTATGGATGTAAGATGAAAATAAAATCTCCAATCTTCATATAATTAGTGACATGTAATGTGGTCCAGGAAAAGATCAGCCAGGTTTTCTGTTGTCTTTTTTTTTTTGCATTTTTCTAGTATAAATTTTTTATTTGAATGCCTTATTTCTCTCTTTTCCCTCCATAAATGAAGAATATGACTCTTGGAAGGTAACTTGTGACTACACTGTGTCCTGAAATTCTCCCATTTAAATGGCAATAGTGCTGAATTAATCCCCAAGAGTTTGTGACTTCCTTTCTGCAAGCCTACCAAAACTCACCTCAGCGATGGAAGACCCTTGATGTAAAATGGCTCAGTGTCTCAGCAATAGCATGGAGGAAGTGATCTGGAAGAGTCCAGGAGTAAGGGGTGGGTATTTGTTTAGACAGCCCACTAACAAAGCCTGTGCCTATTGCATCACAGCCCATAAGTGTTCGACATTCCATGTGGGAGAAAAAGAAGACTCAGAGGAAAAGTGTCCTTCAACAATATCTTATAATTTTCAAATTTCCTTGGCTATCAGGAATGGTAAAAATGTGGATTTAAAAATACACACATACACAGCACTTAAATCCCATCCAACTTAAAAAAGTTCTGTTTCTTTGATTTTATGCTTGTATACATGCTTCTGGTTTGTTCAAAGGATGTAAAATGGAACCTCTGTTTGTTTTTCTGAAGAGTGATTCAGAAGTCTGATCATTTACTGATGCCCAAATATTTCTATATCTCTGAAAAGACATTCTCTTTGTCCTTGGATGCAGAGGTGATGCGAGTTCCTCTTCTGACACATTAAAGCGCCTAGGACTGGCTCCCATGTTGATATTAAGTATTTGGATCAGCCTATAAATCAAGCTGGTCTAAAAAACGCACTGAAAGGGTGGCATATTGAGCCAACCAATACGTTCCCTTCAGAGTGAGGGAAAACAAGGGATCTGAGAATGAATAGAGTCTGAAGAAAGCCAGATGAACCCCAAGGGGAAGCAGAGGACAGTGGTGCCCTGGAGGAAAACTCTGCATTTGAAATCAGTAGAAAGTTTATGTTTCCTCTCTGAGAGATTCAACCTTCATTGCTGAATTTATAATTTCTTCATTTTTTTAAACTCCCTTTCAAGACCCTTTGTTTCTGACTTGATTTCTAATTTAAGTCCGATATTTTAAGGATTGCAGAGCACCATCTTTTTTTCTTTTTTTCTTCCCCTAAAGCTAAAATGGTTTATGAAATTAAATGTGGTGTACAACTAAGTGTTTAGCAATTCCTGAGATAGCAGGTACCTGGCAAAGCATCTGTCACTTATTTGTCAAATTTTTCTTAGAGTGCCTTGTGATAGTTTGTTGTGCAATTAATAGCACACAACAGGGAAATGGAGAAGGAGGTCACCAGAGATTCCTGTATATCTTTTGATCTTCACCCTTTGTAAACTGTACACACTGATGTTCAACACTGAATTTTTATGAACAGGATTTTCTAGGACTCTGCCTCCGCTTTCTAGCTTGTTACCTTCTGACCTGAAGAGAGTTTGGCACCTCTTTCATTGTTGGTCTCTGAAAATAAGCAAGTGTGAAATAAGGTATAAATATTTTCTGCAATACTGCTATTAAATGTGGGTATTAAATGTAGAGACCAGAGTCCTTGTGATGCTAACACAGCTGCTCAGCATTGACTTCCCAAAGTTCCTGTATGTTAGGTATACAGCCCAGAGGCTAACTCCAAAGTTTATGCATCATACCTTGCAGACAAAGTTAAGAAATGAAAGTCATTGAAGAGGCAAATGCCACCTCAGATAAACAAAGCTGTGACATCTTTTCTTTCACTTTATCCATAAGGCTGAATCCTGGAGCTTGTATTTCCTCCAAGCTCTGTTATTTTACCTGGCTGTATGCTCACCCTTTTCCAGGAGAGGCCCTGTGATGCAGTAGCCATAAAAGCAGAGAGGTCTGGGTGTTCCACCCAGCAAGGCAAGCCAGCACGAAGGCAGCAGAGCAGGGCTAGGTCACCAGTGAGAACCCAGCCATATGTCCTGTGCTCCCACCCAGTCCAGTGCAAAGGGTTGTGGCAATGTGGAATAATATGAAATGGGGTTCTTAAAGAATGTTTTCTGTCTCCCTTACTCTGTCTGGTCTTTAGTCTATGGAATGTGTGAATTCAACAGATTGTGGTGGATCAGAAGATAAGATTACCACAGAAAGTTCCCTGAAGATAAAGAGCCTCTCTCTTCAACCAGGGAAGATGAAGAGGTCCCGAACCATACTCAGGAGACAATAGGGGTTTTTTTTCTGCATGTTGTAGAGAATGCTTGGCTTGGGCCAGAGCATTGCACCTTCCTTCAACTCATGCTTATGTAGTAAACATGTTATCAAATATAAAAGAAGACAAGACAAAAGAAGACAATTTACAACTGGCTTCTAGTCTGAGTATTGAATAGTATCTTTGCCCTAAAACAGGAGCCGCCTTGAGTCAGCTGGAGACTGTCCAATACTTTTAAAACTATGTGCTTAGTTCCTATTGCTTTTTAAAGCTATTACAAGGGAAGCAGGATATTAATCTTTTTTTTTATTAAAGGCAGTATCTATTTAATTTCCACAGGCCTGAGGTAATATGTTACTACAAACATGATAAGTAATTTCAGTGAAGCCCTTAAAGAAGATGTTAGATGTAAGAATTCCTTAAAGACCATTTGTCCCAAAACTTATTTAATGTATACTTGAACGTATAACTGGAGAAGTAGGTACCTCTGTAACTTAAGAAGCAACTTAGATCTCTGTGGATCCAGTCTCTTAGAAAGAGTAGTATTGATATGTTGGTTTTATCTCCTGTAATTGCCAAGGATAAATTTTTGCTTCAGTAATAAGCTTCATAGGTATTTGAGCACCACTGTCCTGTAATTGTGTTCGATAAGCCGATGTTACTGGCAGCACCAGACAGAGCAAATAGGTCTCTAAAAATCTGAACAAACCAGAGACATTTATAGATGTAAAGATAGCCAACATACTTTAAATTAAGATATTTAAAGTGAGTCGGCTGTTTCAGCTATACAAAGAAAAATTCTACCAGTAATGAAGATTTTTTTCTTTAGAATAGTGTCTTGGGGTGATCTTATGATGATAATCATCTGTTTTATGCCCAGAAACAGCTGCTGTACTTTAAGATGAACCAGGTGGCAGGGCTGGAGATTGGGAACACCGGCCAGGCTCTGTTCAAACCTTGCTCTCTGGTGTGCTCAGGCTGAGGCATGGACTGGGACCCTACCCCCTACCTTGCTCCTTTTCTTGCTTTGGTTTCTGCTAGCTTGAAGCAAGAAGTTTATTGTTGTCCCCCCCTCGTAACTTGGAGGTGGTGTTGGGAATCCTCTCAGTGGCTGTTTGTTTTTTTTTTTTTCCTTCTCCTTGAACTGTTTTCAGCTTGGGGTTTTTTGTTTTGTTTTGTTTTGTTTTGCTTTGTTTTGCTTTGCTTTGCTTTTTTTGTTTGGTTTGTCTTGTTTTGTTGGTTTTTTTTTTTTGGCAGTGTTTTTTTTTTTTTTTCCGATCCGCTCAGGGAGCCAGTGGAGGCCAAGCTGAACCAACACGAGAAAGGGCACTAAAATCCGCCAATTTCGCCGGCTGTGAGGAGGAGACTAATGCCAAAATCCAACAAGTTCCCAGCTACTGCGTGAGACTTTTTTCTCTCCCTTGTCCTGAGACAAAGGGGGGCAACCACTGTCTTTGCATCCCAGCCACAAAGGCGAGATGGGGGTGAGGTGTAAGGTTCAATTTTTTTCCAGTGCCTTCCAGGTATCTTGCTTCGTTAATAAGCAATTTCACCTTTTTTCATTTTCACCCACTCATATTCATTTCTCTTGTTGGCTAGAAGGGATTATTGGACCCCTTTTCTTTAGAGAAAAACATTGTTTCCAGTGTTTTCTCCTAAAATGTCTCTCTAAACTGAGACAAATGGCTAGAAAGTTATGTCAGTGCACCTGTACAGCTCTCTCTGTATTCTTGAAGTAGCATGAGCATATGTGGTATTGGCAAGGTTGGGTGTCACGAAATAAATAGTAATAAATAATAATAATAAATAATAGTAATAAAATAAATAGTAATAAATAAAAGATAAAATAAATAAAATAAAATAAATAAAATTTATTTACTATAAATAGTAAATAAATAATAGTAATAAAATAAATAGTACAAGCACCAGGAATATGGAAAAAGTCACTGTATTCTATTGAAATCTAGTGTAGGATTAAAATAGAGCCCTAAAGCTAAGGAAGCTGGCAAGCTAAGGGATACAGGAGATGTTTCTAAGTAATACTATTGGCTCTAAAGAGATCTTGAAAATTTTTCTCTTATGGTAGAGTAAATGCAGACCTGTGATCATGCCTGAAGATGAACCTGCTAAGGATGTGCCTTTCTGCACCTTGTTATTGAGATCTTGTACTAGCTGTGGTCAAGCCTTGCTCCTGGAAAACTTACTTGCTGGTGAATCTACAGGAGGTTACCAATGACAGGTTCTCTTTCTTCTGCTGTAATTTCTAAAAGAGAAAAAAGTCTCTGTCCTGCTTAGATGGCACTGTTTGGTCCTCCATGGATGACTGTTTCATACTTTGGTCTCAGTCCTTAGAAGTAAATTACACTAACCGATTTCAGGAGTTAATTCAAGGACCAAAGGGGCATTTTCTTCTTAGAAAGTAATTAAGCAAGATAATCAAGTCTTGTTTTTTCAGTGAAAAGTTAGAATTTTCCACTCATGGCTCCAGTTTTAAATTTGATTGAAGTGCAGTAATTCTCAGCCAGGCAAGTCTATGAAATATAAAGTGGACTCAGGTTGTTACTAAGTTTTTTTAAAGCATCTGTTTTATTATTAATATGCTTTTAATACCATCTCTCTGATTGTTTTAAAGACTGACTACAATTTAAGTTAATGCAAAGACATTAAAAGGCTGCCTTTTAAATTTTTAACGGGAATAGAAATGTACACAGAGCATGGACTGTATTGAACTATCTGGATCCAATCCACAAACAAGCTAATAATATTTCACACTTTGTCTTAAATATTTTTTGGAAGTCACAGATGCTTCTGATTTGTATCTTTTCTAGGTGCTCTAAATACCAGTTAAATGATCTTTTGGAGGTTTCCAAAAAGTTGAGACTAAATTTCTACCCACATGAAAGATACTGGGAAAAATGAAAGATAGAGATTAATTAATTTAAATTGTGGTTGTGATGACCCCCTCAACAACTACAAAAACAAAACCATCAAATAAAACTAATCAACCAGACAAAACCAAACCCACCCCAAAACCACAAAAAAAACCCCAACCCTTCCCAAAACATTTCAAAAGACATCGGAGATATGGAAGCAGAGGAGAGAAAAATAAAGTGTGTTGAAATACTGTCTTTCTTCTCTTGCAGAAAGCTGTAATGGAGTTTTGTGTGGGAGATCAGACGGCTACAGAAGCTGAGCTGGGTAGTGCTGCTGACCTTTTGGTCCTGCTACAGTGAAAGCCAAGGGAGAGACAAACTCAAGGCAAGAACAGAAGTGAAGACGTTGTGTCTGATGATGCTGACTGCTCTGACTAGAGAGGAGATAACAAGGACATTGCTTGGTAAAGAGTTTAACAAGGGCATTGCCAGCATAAGAGGGATTATTGAGAAGATTGTGTTTCTAAAGGGGACAGGGACAAAGGGGTCTGAGTGGAAAATTTTGTACTAATGTAGTGACCTATAAATACTGGTAAACTGTGTAATAAACTGGCTTTGCTGTGCTGGCATAGCAGAGTCCATGTCTGTCAATCCCTGCAAATGGTGCTTCCCATGTGAGGAAGCAAAGATTCGTCTATCTGGATGCCTGGCAGGGCATTTGTGGACTAAAAATTGTCAAGAAATTCTGATTTGATTGTCAGTATTTTGAGATGTGGTATTTTTGACTGGATTTATCACCTGGTTGTGACTCAATTGGAGAAGTGAAAAAAAAAAAATTATCTGATAGGGTGAATTTGACTTTTAGCTGGTTTATACTGTGTTGTGAAGCATGTGAACAAAACAAATAAATGCGCTTGTCTACTTGAAGCAAAACTTTTTTCCATTGTTTTCTTCTTTTCTTTTTCCTCCTGTTTCATATTTAGCTGCTCAATCCCATAAGTAGAGGAATTTTGCATGGCAAAACAGTAACTTTGCTCACTCACATGAACCACCTATTTTGAAAATGTAAATCTCTTAAAACATTGTATTTGCCCCATGTACATTATAGTTGATAGAACCTCTTTTTCCTGATTTTCTTTCAAATCAGAAGCAGTGATTTAATAAAGTTTTCTGCATGCTTTTAAAAAATGCACATGCAACTTCTCTTTTCTTTCTCTGAACAATGTAGATCTCTAGAGCTTAAGGATATGGGATGATGTTGGTAACTTTTAATATGGCCCTCCTTCCTTTTCAGATCATTCTCCTCATCCTGAACATCCTGCACAACCACGAGTGAACTCAGGAAATTCAGAGAGGTCTAAAATCACAGGCTTGAAGGTCTGCAACACCTCTCAGCTATCAGGATTTGTGGAAAAATGTTGCCTGTCACTCCAGATTGCATAGCTGAATCTGGAGGATCCCAGCTGTCCAGATTTGTAACCTGTTGGGATAAGCTATGCCTCAAATTTCCTTTTCAAACACGAGAAACAAACATGGGGAGGACACTGCTGGTGCTGTCCAGTGTCTGGAATGCATGTGTTGGCAGAAGAGTAGGGAAGTGTGCCTGCAGTTTCTGACTTAGAGATGACCCAAGGGATCTACCATTGCCCTAAATGGATGCATCACAGAGCATGCATGTGAGTTATAGATGTTCCTAATCAGTCTGATCTAATCTGTAATGGAGAAAACCCAGTTATCCTTTACTATCCCTCTGGAAAAAAAAAAAAAAAAACACGTTTACACACATGTGATTTGTTCCTATGCACCTATGATTACAGATATGAGGGTCTGCCACACCTTACGTGTTAACAGGATTATTGACTAGGAGAAACAGTTAGCAAAACATAAATATTCCGTGCTTTGGCAATAAAATCTTTCTCTGCACATTAGATAGAACATGAGACATATCCAGGAAACTGAATTAAATAAGTTTATTCAGGAAACCGAATAAACTTATTTAATGAGCTGCTTTATTAAATTTTTACCCTAAAAACAACTAAAAAATAGGTTTCTTCTCTTTAGAAGTTAGACTTTTTACCCAGCTCAGAGTAGAAGATGACTTTGAAGAAGACAAAACAACAAAGTACAGCAGAGAAAAGCTACTTCTAACTATTGCAGTGAAAACATAGTTATAGACAGAAGTGAGCTTCATTTTCTTTTCTTTCTTCTTTTCAGTTTGGCTGTAATGAGCAGTGTTCAGAGATCATAGGTTGTTTTACACTGCTGATGAGTCAAGACAACAGAGGAGAGCTTCTGAGCTGGGACCTGGAGTAGCTTCCAAGTGTGAATCATAGTCACTGGGGTGTCTATTCTCTGCATTTTCTGGGAATCACAGAGTCAAGAAGGCTTGCTACAGACATCAGCTTTACCCAGAAGTCCTGATCTAAAACAAGAAATGACAAAGATCGAGGATTCATCAACCAACAGGAGTGCAGACCACTTCAAAAGTAACTGAATTTGGACTATGAATACTTGGCTGAGAGGAGACAGTAAGTATTATTCACTCGTTTGTTATCATTGTTAAACAAAATGCCTAGAAATAAAGAACAAGAGGATAAGTGTGAATACATCTGCAGTGCTCAGCCTCATCCTGGGAAATAAATGAATGAACATATCCTGTTACAAAAGAGTGGAGATATGAGAGGAGCATAAGAACTTCCTACTTCTGTTGAGGAATTGGTGGCAGCTACTACCTCTTAGCATTGTCTGGTGCAATCTTATGCAGTTTACACCTTGCCATCAGGTTCACACTAATGTAGTTTTTGTGCTTTTCATTCCCGAAAATTGAATAATTGGAAGGGTTTTGTTGTTTTTACCCTACATCAGGAATCCCAACAGTATTCTTCCACATTCCCTTAATGATGAGAGTTTGTGCCTGTGCCAAGCAATTTGTGGTATAATTTGTAGGAGTTGTATGCTGTCCAGAATGTGCTACGCTAATGCTTCATCTTAAGAATGCCAGTAGTACAGTGACTTTCTTTTAATTAACTGTGATGTCAGCTTCATGTAGGAGGCAAGCTCACAGCCTGTGAGTTGAATCTATAAATTTCTGATCCAGGAAAGATAATCACAGCATGCACAGGCAAGCAGTATTTGATATAGTTATAAAAATTTCCATGAGTTTGCTCTTGGAAGATAGAAACCTGAACAACACATAAAGGAACTTCTGGTTTTTTACTGTTACAAGACCTGGTCTGCCCAGAATAATAAGAATGCTGTGCACACAAAGCATAGGAGTTTGCCATTAGAAAATCGATTTGCTGAATGAAATTTAAATTGTCCCAAATTATTTCTAAGTATTGAAAGAGAATGAAGTTAAGCAATCTATTTGGAGATGGTGTTCATTTCTCATAGTTTAGGTGAATCCTATAAGAACAAGTTAAGAAAATTTAAAAATAGATTCCATCATTCCCCAGAAATTTGCAGGAGAATATCACTGGTTTCACACTTATCCTGTCTGACTGAGGTTCAATTCTGATTCTTCAAAAGGTGTTGAAAAGTCTCTCAAAGCTTTCAAGTTGCAAAGCCATCACAATTCCCTCAATAGCACACAATTAGGGATGTCGTTTCTATGGCTTCAAATTCTGCAATCCACACCTCACTATATAGTCTTCTGAGAGGAGCAGCAGGAATGCTTTTCTTTGGAAACAGCTTCATGCATGGGACAAAATGATGCTAAATATTTTATTTGCAAAAAGGGGTAAAACTAAAGCAAAATCAGCCACCCAAACAAAACATATCCAATAAAACAGCTCATTCATCTGAACATAGTGACCCAGTTAGTTCTTAGTTTGGTATCTGGCTCTGAACATAGCTGTATTTTCTTGGGAAATTACTAGGCATTTATATTATGTGCTTTGATGATCACTCTGAATTTGAGAACTGGGACTTTTGAGCCTCTGGATTCAGCTAGGGCATGCTTATTATCCTGGCAACTCTTTTTGACAGGCCATCCCATGGGCCCAGCAGTTTTGCACTGTTACCCACTACTCAACACCAAGACTCACAGTTACACTGGTGAACCCTCGGGAGTGCCTGGAATTCAATGCCTTAAGCAGTTGCCCTCTGTTACAGGGGGTAATCTCTGCAGTATTTCTTCAGCCTCACAGAAAATATAATTAAATGGCTAAAAACTTCTGCAAATTTTTTCAAGTCTCATTGTGATCCTGGATCTCTTCTCTGGTACCAGGTAACACATTCAAAGGGTTTGTCAGGTGACAAAATGAACGATTTATAAAGTCTAGGATTACTCCAAGACATGTATTTGTTATTTATATTCACCTTTTCTAGGGGTCTTTAAATTGCATAGAGCCAACCTCTTCTTTCAGCAATCCAGCAATACTTATTCCTGTTTTCAGATACAACTTTTCTTCAGAAATTACCTACATTTTGAAGCAAAAGCAAAAACTCTTCTGCCATGATTG
Organism: Haemorhous mexicanus; assembly: GCF_027477595.1. Lineage (NCBI taxonomy): Eukaryota > Metazoa > Chordata > Aves > Passeriformes > Fringillidae > Haemorhous > Haemorhous mexicanus. Next base: position 52,066,426 of record NC_082381.1, on the reverse strand, counting down.
CTTGCCCTCATATGGAATCTCTCTCAAATTAGAGTATAGCTTCTTTTGCTTTGTATGCTTGAAAAATATTTTGAATATTGTGAGTATCAATAGTTCCTGATGACAATGTCCATGAAAACACAGACGAGAAGTAGGATATAATTCCTGTAGTTTGCTATGACATTTATAAGATTGTGCAGTTTAAATATAATGCTATGTAACATTGTTTCATGTTCTGTTTCAGACAAGTAAGATGATTTTAGTAAGCAAAACTGGCAAGTGGAAATCTTTTCCTTGAGATGAGCTAGATTAACATCTTCAACACCCAGTTAAATCTTTTTGCTTCATCTTGTTTTCAGAAGGGTTACCATGACACAAAGTCAGGGTAACTCCTTGTTGAATCAGGCCTTTTGTCTTATTGTATTTTTGTGAAAGCACAGTCTTTAGCACCATTATTGCGAGACAAAGAGATAATCACACTGTCGAGAAAGATAGTTTTGAAAGCTCAGCACAGCCTGACTTACTCCAGTGCCCCAGGCCTCTATTAAGAACACTCCAGCATTATTCCTACGTTTACATTTGGCATACTACTCTTATTATTTGGTTTGTTTTCCTTTAATCGGGGTTCAAATTGCTATTGTATTCCCTTATTACTTTACAATTCTCACAGAGTGCTGTCACACTCAGCAGTCAAAAAGCAGGAAAAACCTCAAAATAATTGACCTTCTCAGACTGAGATTGAGCTTAAAAGTCAAATGGTCAATTAAGTGCCTGTAACAACAGATTGAGCAATTTTTTAGTCAGGAACATCCACTTTCACAGTGTCTGAAATCATCTGGGCCAATGCACACCACATAAATGAAAAGCTAAGGGATGTTCTGTGAGATAAGATCCCCTTTTATAAAGAGAAGACATACAAGAAGTGGCACAGAAAACAGAGTAGGATGAACTGCTTCACTGAGAGATGAACTGCTTCTTCATTTTCCCCCCTCACTACTCCAGAAAGGCAGTATTAACTTTAAGTGCAGGAAAAATTCTAAAAAATTATCATTTAGCATAATGGCAAACAACTTTTGACTCAACCCTGTATTTACACAAGCATGAAAATGACTTTAAAAAGAAGTGCTATATCACAGGTTTGGTAATTAGAAGATGATATTTGGCATCACCAGGGTAAAAGGGTAGAACATTAGCATGCCAGTGAAAGTCTATTCTTTACAGCAGAGTTTATACTGCTTTATTTAATATGACTTAAGATGTGCCAGGTGTTGGTACATCCAGCATTGTTCTCATGGGAGACCATTCTACAGCCAACAATTATCACTCTGGGGCAAACGGTCTCTGCTCTTCCCTGCCCTTGCCAGCTTGCCAACCGAACACAGTTGAGTCAGTTTTGTGTTTTGTTTTAGGGTGTCTTGTTAAGTCCTCTTGATTGATCAAGATGCTCTTGATTTTGTAGAGTCTTCTTGTGTTTAGCCTCAAGTAGGAGGCATTTTCTTTTTTTTTATTTTTGCCTCACAATGGTGAGACAAAAAAAATCCCCATTTTCCAAGTTGCCTCAAGAGACAATTGAACAGCTTCCTCATTTTACCTGAGTTATTAGCATGGATAATGTTCAGGATGTGCAGACAAATGTGTTAATGCACATGGTGACTCCACAAAACTTCAGTACCTTAAGAAGCGGAAGAAATAGTATCCTTTTTAAAAAGAGACTGCATGCATTTCACACGTTTGTACAAGTTTCTAATCAAGACACTGGTTTTCATATGACTCTGAATTCTCAGGAATCATTCTAGGTAATCAGAACAGGAACATAATTCAAAAGCAGCAACAGTCAGAATATATTTTCATGGCTGTTGCTTTGATTGCAGCAGGATGCGATTTCTGTTTTGCATTGGTGTGCATTTCTAGGTCAACAGAAGTAACACAGTGTGTTTGTGATCTTGGATACCTTTTACAAAATACTAGTTGTACAAGTGACTTCTGGGACTGTGCTAGCACACTAATCCTCTAAATACCATAAATATATTACATAAGCTTTTTACAAAAATGCTACAAAAATGCTTGGGGAGAATAGTCCTAATGGTTATATATTATTGCAAACAAAAGTGTTTTGTGTTTACATACCAGTCTATTATTAATTGAATCACAAATGCATGTTGTTATACCATCACTTATCATTTGTGTTATCATTGTTTAGTTCTTCTGTATCTTACCTTTAAAATTAAATACAAAATTTACAAATCCGGGTACAACTAAGGAAGCAAGGCAAACTATTTATTTTAACTTCAGGTCAAATAACAGAACAGAAGAAATTAAGCAGCCCTACAATTATTAAAAACCATGTGTAATTTGCATATCATCTTAATGGTAAGTTTTGCATATAAGTTTTGCATATCATTTTACTGATGATATTCTTAGTATTTCCTTCCTTGCTTTTCAGAATAGAAACATTCTTTTCCACACATGCCTAAGTCTGCCAAGTGAAATGAGCTCCTGAAATGAACTCTGAAGGTCTGCATTTTAACAATAACAACCTGAAAAGATTTTTTTCAGCTATGCTAGAAGTATTGTGTCAACTCAATCCCGGTTTTTTTGTTAGTCCTCTCGCCACATAGAAAGTTACACTGAAGCTGCATGTACCCAGATTTAACATGTACACTGCATGTACACTGCACTTCCATGTACCCAGATTTAACAAACCGCAGTAGTTATCATCCATGCACTTCAGTCCTTTGACCCACATTCTGTGGTCACTTAATAAATTGAGTCTGTAAGGTTGTTTCACACTGGGATTGAGTAACGATGACAAGGAGAGGGACCTACATCAGTGGTTTCCTTTTCACAGCACACTTAAATACCATCAAATCCACAATCAATGGCAATGCACACGCATGTTTAGCAAAGCTTTTAACCTTTTAGCCATCAGGAATACTGCTCGTGGTTCCACAGCTTACAAGGGATTGTGACTATCCTAGATATTCTTATGGCCAGAATCTCTGGGTGGATGAAGGCCTGGAAATCTCTTCAACTACTCCACTGCCTCTCAAAAAAAAAAAAAAAAGTTGTAGTGACTGCTATGCAAGAGTCATTCCATGAAACAAATGCAGTCGAAACACCATAAATAGTGATGGGAAAGAAGACTCACCACTTCTCAGTGACTCCCCTTGAGCTGCCCAAGATCTAATAGGGGTACATATGCAACATGAAGTAGGATACAAGACCCCTTCCTTTAAAGAAATTGGAGGAAAAAACAACACATACTGTTTTTCAACACAGGTACCTTAGCCTTCAAGCATAGTCATAAAAGTGGGAAGAAATGTAAAGGCCAAGGATACCTGGACCAGGCTTGGTGAAAGCCCTGTAGCTGCAGCAGAATCTGGACTGGACCAGCAACTTGGGATGTCAAAAGTGAGAGAGTTACTTACATTCAGCTGTGAGTAACTATTACCTGTACTAAAGGGCAAAACCAGCACATTAATTGGATTTGGCCATCTGAGAACCCTGACTTTAGAAAATTATGCTTCTCTACAAAATACTGGGAAATCCCTGGCTGATATGGCTGTACAAATCTCTAATGAGGCATAGTCATGTGCCAAGAAGAAGAATGCAGCACAGAAGAAATCCTGCTGGACTGTAGGAGCTAAAAGAAAATTAAATGCAGGGTTTTGAATACTGGTGAGGACAGTAGAAGGGAAGAAAGGATTCCAGGGGTAGATAAATGAAACTAACAGGAATGGGCAACAAGAACACGAGCTTTTAGGCTAGATTTCAGAGATTACTTTGCTTCCTGAGGGCTTTGCTTCATTGGTTAAAATAGGTGGAAGTATTTGAGTAGCTGGGATTCAGCAAGAAAACACCAATCAATTACTCTGAAAGCATGAGAGTCCCCAGGGGCAGAAACCAAAGGCAAAAACTGGGCTGTTACAGATATGTGTGTGTGTGTCTTATAACACACATTGTTGTTGAGCAGCTACATCTTTGGCAAAAGAATTCCACTACATGTAGACTTGATGAAGAATCATCTGCTTGAATCAAGATGAAAACAAAATGTTACTGGCTATTAGTCAGTGAAATTAACCTTGTAAATATACAAACTGTATTGGAATGCAATACACATGAAATTGAAGGGGATTTTGCTCACTTTTTTTCTGGAGAACACTCTTTAATATCTTTTAACTTCATTGACAGACATAAAAAATGATAAGGACTTGTAATCAAGAAATACTTTTTGTGGGATGAAATGATCAAGGAGATTCACTTAAATATATGCATCTGGAATAAAAACTTCCACATCTAGGTAGTCACCTTACAATCAGCAGAGAAATAGGTACTTTCAGGAAATGATCCCTCTGACATGGATCAGACTTTATGGTAGGGTGTAATATTTCAACCATTGTCCATCTCTCCTATCTAAATATAAAAGAAGCCTAGAGTTATGCTGTGAAATTCTACATGTAGTAGAATAAATCCTGGCACTAAAGTCTGCCTCTCCTGCCAAGAAAAATCTGTCTTCTTCAGAAGATAGTAATTCTTCAGGAGAGGTCTTCAAAAGCAGATTAAAATGGGCACAGCTAAGAAAAACCATGTTTGTTTGATAGCAACAGGTATGAGTTTTGATATCAAACTTCTGGATTTTTTCAGCTTCTTTTCTAGGTGTGGGATCAAATCACTAACAAAATCAGAGAATTTTTTGCTGCAAAGATAAGTGGTCAGTGGTACTTGTAAGGAATAAGTTAAACATGGAATGCCAACCTCATCTCTTAAGTGTGGGGAGCAATGAATCCACAGCAAATGTTTCTTTTCTCTGTTACAGGGTCAGTTCATCTCCTGTTATTTCATCTGCTTGTCTCTACAGCTGGGATGGACTAAAATCTGAAATAGCTGAAGAGATAAAAGATCTAGAAAAAAGTGAACACTGCAGCTGATGTGCCACTGGTGTTAGTTACCTCACCCATATATTTGTATTTACCTAAAAAGGTTAGAAGAAGCCCTACGACATGAGTGAGGTGTGCCATCTGACAGTAGCGGCTCTGCAAGAAAGAGATGCCAGTAGGAGGTACTTCTGATGGGAACAGATCCCAGAAAGCATTGCCTATGTAAATGACAAGTAAAAGTAGCAGCCTCTGAAGAGAGAAGGTGTTCTTCAGGTAAGATTAGTAATAAAGCTGCAAATGATGGAGGAAAAACAAGTATTAACTGCCTGATGTTGCCTTTTCATCCTGTAATTCCTGGATCAAATGTTCAAGTGAAAATACTTTTAGTGAAAATTTAGGCATCAGCGTGGCATGTTGACAGAAACCCCCAAACAATGAAAAAAACACAGGAAAATAATAAAATCAAGTATTTTGGGCATGAATAGAATTCACTAACAAGAATTTTCATACACGGAGGAAAGATAATCTGTTCAAAAACCTAAAGCAAATTCCACTGAAAGTAGGTATAAACTTTTGCTACATTGTAATTTCAAGCTTACAGATGGCACATGAGGCCAAAGCAAAAAAGTACAAATTAAACAGGATTTAACTGCTGAGGACTGAGCTGTGCATGATAGGTAAGCTTTAAATGGCTGTGAATACTGACAACAGACAACAGTTCAGCATTGTTTCTGCACAGAATTGTACATAATGTGCTTAATCCAACTGGTCCAGCTGCTTAGGGGAGGCTGCTAGATACTGCCTTACCTGGGCATTTGACTAAGGTACCAAGCCCATAGAGACTGATTTAAGCTAACACTTTCAAAACCCAAATGTTTCCAGACTTTAAACTTTTTTGCATTTCTTGTTACCAGAAAGATGACTATCAGCTCGCTCTTTGACTGAGAGGCACAAGACAATATTGTTGAACTTAGAAAACTGATACCAAATGGTGCTTCTGACTTAGCTGGACATGACCATGTGAAAAAACAATCTTATCTGAAACTTGTGAGAAAGATTTGTAACTGATGATGGTGCATCTTAAAATGTCTCCTGCTCTGTATGGTTGCTGTGGGAAACTGAGTAGAAGTACCATAGAAACCTGCAGAACATTATGTAAGAGAGTCCCTCATGCCCTGTGAGCATTTCTAGGTGTTGTGGAGTAGGGAAGACTCTGTAGGAAAGTACAAAAAGATCAGAAAATCTTGGTGGCCCCTAAAGGCTGTGGAAACCACAGAAAATAATCAGCAAGGGAGTGGCTTCATAAGTAGTTGTGGCAGGGAGAGGATGTAGGGAGACAGAACACTGAAAAAAGTGTTAGAGGGATCTGCACAGCTTCTATGCTAGACTATATCCTGAAAATAATCTTGAATCTTGAGGAAAGCCTTCAGAAGATAGCAGAGTGCCTTTGCAGCAAACTTGTCAACATGTTCTTTTAAGTCAGGCCAGAGAGCGGCTGTCAGCATCAAGAGATTATTTCATAAACAGTGGACAAGATGGACATTTTCTGGGAGCAGAATGCTTTATTGTACTGCAAAGAAATTTCCAGGCCTTTTATAAAAGTTCTCCTGTTTTCTTCTTTCTCAGTGTTTAAAAGAGTTTATATCATGTAAATTCTTCTATTGTATAGAAGCTGCACAAGCCATGTAAAATATAACTAGACACAGAAGAGTCAAACAGGAAACAGAAACTGTTAACAAGTATTACATTTAGGTAGTATTATCTCTAGTACCAATATTCTTAAAAAAGAGAAAGGAAAATTAATAATTTTGATTATTTTGTGATTTTCAGTTAGATGAAGATTGGATTTACCAAGACATTCACAGTATATTATCCATAAGTGGAATAATTTTCTCCATTTATAGCTGCTATACCAACCATCAACATCTGTCAGTCCTCAATTGATCAGCTGGAAGCAATTGATTTCTGACCTTCTAGATCTCTCCTGGTTTGACTGCTTATCACTGCTCATGGCTGTTATCTGTGCCATTGTGACAGCGACAAGAGGCAACCTCAGACATCATCAGTAGTTTTGGAACACAATTACTGTGTTGTACTGTGTTGGACTGTATGCTATCAACAATGAACACAACCGTACAAGCAGTATTTCCCCTTGGAGAAACAGGCCTTATAATGAGATTTACTCTCTGTTAGAATGGAACACTAACTAGCACAACCATGATAAGCATATCAAAGCCTTAATGATATCTATCTTGAGCAATAAATTACAGAGCTTTCTTTCTTCAGTTCCCTGTATTTCCTATGGCCTAGAAGGACAAGGAGTCAAAAATCATAACCACAAGCAATGCACAATGTTATATAGTCTGTGTGAATGTAAATGATGAGAGCAGCTGTAACGCAGTAACTTGCGCTAAATGAAGCTAGCTTGCAGTGTTCCAGTAACTAAATTTTCAGATGACTGATGATTTTGGATGTTTTAAATTAGTGTCCTAGAGACTGGGTTTTGTGGAGTCTACTCTGAAGGAAGAGTCAGAATACCATTGGCTCAACATGTCCAAAAAATCCTTACAGTTTGGACAGCTTTTAGGTGGGGAGAAAACTGACAACTGGCTATCAGATTTTTATTATGTTGCCACCTGCCACCTGCCACCTGTTGAATCCTTGTAATTGGAAAGACAATCATGATTTGCACAACAAAATATGTATGTGCAAACAGATATGTAGAGAGTCAGCTGAGTTATCTGAGGAAGAAATTACTTCTATGAACTGAGGAATCCATGCAATTGATACAAACTTAACCTGAACAAACACTGTTTGGAAATCACCCAGCAAAATAGAACATTAGTGCTGATCAGTTGCTCTGGGATGTCTGTTGCTGTAGTCTTACAGGTAGGCACACCGCTTTTGTTTGCTACCAGGCATCCAGTGCAGTAAGTGGATAGCTGCAGAATCAACGAGCTGCACTGTTTGTCTGGCTACACAGAGACTTGCAGGAGTGATGGATAAGGTAGGCTGACGCTGAGGTAGGGACAATATGCAGGACAAGGCAGGGGTGAGGAGGAGGGGAGTGCCAATTGGGCATCTGGTGGAGGAAGATACCTTTCCATGTCTGTTTCAGTTCCACCACCTTCAGGATGTTTGCATTCACACATTACAATAAAGGTACTGGTGGAATCCTGTCAGACAGAAAAAAAGAATGTTGACTTGTACTTCAGCAGAAAAAGGACATCCATTGCTCCTTCCAAGCATTACTTTTACCACCCCCTCAAAAAATACTCTTATTTTTTTTATAAATGAGAATGCTCTTTCCATCCAGTCTGTGATGTGATTTCTTATTGAAGAAAAGAAAGTAATGCTGGTCTCATAGCAAATGTGACCAAGAACAACCAGAACACTGTGATTAATACCTTGAGCCATCAAACAGACAGAGGTTATGGGATGAGAGGCTGGACAACTGTCTTATCTGCATCAGGCCATGGGGGAGGCCACAGCTTCAAAACCCTGTGGAGATATGAAAAGTGGCTCTCTATGGTATGAACAGCGTCTCTTAGGAGAATGATTGTCCTTTCGAGAAGACCTCAAGTAGACATCTCAGGCAATATCAAACTGGACCCAACCAATTAAATCTTCAGATCCTCAATGGATTCTTTGTTTAATAGAAACATGGTAATTATTAAACTTTTCCTTCCCCTTTCCTCTTTTTTCTCTCCTTCCCAAAATAAAGAGATGTGCTGATTTTCTTGAGCACAAGGTGGCAGAATTCAGCTTCACTTTAAAGCCAATGAAGGCTGAGCAGTGCTTCAAAGTGATAAGGTAAACATGCTATTAGGAATGCAAAATGATCCAGGATAAAGTAGCTAGATAAATCTGCAAATAAGTGGAACACTGGAAAGATTAAAATGTAGGCTAAAACACTCGAGAGTGCCTCGTGTTTGGAGGAAATTCAGAAAAGTGTTGTTTGGAAGCCGAATTTTGTCATTTAGGGAAAAGATGTGGGATCTCATGTAAGAGAAGCTGGTACACCTCAGTGTAGTTGTCAGCTCAAAAGATGCTGTCAGCTGGAGTTCTTAGGCTTATTCTGAGTCATGGTACAGACGTGTGTGTCTGACCACAGTTCTAGCTTGAACGCAAGAACACCTTCCTGTGAAAAGTTTCATGGGAATTGGGATATTTCACTGGAAAACAAAATGTTTCTGAAAAGATCATGAGGTCCCATGAACTGTCCAACCTCTCCCTCTTGTAAGAGCTAAAAATTCTCAAACTGTAAGCAAAGTTTAAGCAGTTTATTTCTGCACAGTTTTGCTAAGACTGGTCTTTGAGTACCCATTCCTTTGGATGGGACAGGATACCGTAGCATACATACAATTTTTGTGGCCTTTCCCTGTTCCCAGACTCTGTGTTTTAATTCCTTAAATAAAAGTACTCTCACAAAGAATCTTTGAGTTTTCAGCTCCTACATCTTTTCCAGAAATATGTTTAAATCTTTACAGATATTTATTATAATTACTATGCTGTTACACATTCTTTATGTATGGTGTATGAGATAAAGTTTCAAAACTTTTGAAGTAATCAAACACTCAACTTTAGAACAGTGGTTTCAAGCAAACTGTGAGTTTTTCAGCATCTTCAGGTTCTCCTTGTAATATATTCAGATGAATGCTCTCCTGTAACTTTATCTACGTCAGTAAAATAAAAATGGGCAAAGAAGCATGTGCAAAGGAACAGAATTTCTAGGAAGTCATTGATTTGTTTTCACCTTCGTAAGGCAACTCTCTTTACCAGCTCAGGAGAGGTTTACCTCACCTGCTCTGAGAAGGCTCTATTACTCAAGATTGAGTGTTCTCTGAAGTGATCTATTTGCTATGCTTAACTGTCCTTTTCAAAAGTTTTCATGATGTCAAACATGAATCTGCCTTGTTGTAAATCAAGTGTCTTAATCCTTGTGCTATCCTATAGACAAAAAATATTACCTGTCCTTGTTACATATTTCAGGGGTGTTATTGAACTTCCTGTCAGTTCTTTCATGAATTGAAGAAAGTGAGTTCTTTCAATCTTGTCTCATTTCATATTTTCTAGCCCTCTGATCACACTCTATAGCTTTGTAATATTTTAAAGTCTTTGCTATAATTTTACTGCCTTCAGGATGATGTTTGGTCTTGTAGCACTACCAGAAAGCTACTTGTCTTTAGTGGTTTAGTTGTGGCTCTTCCTTAATACTGATTCATATTGTGGCTCTTGCTCAAGTACTGATTAATAGGAAATACTTGAGTATTTTAAGTTCTTTTCTACTTTCTTGAATCTGTGAGAAAAATATGCACAGTTAACACAGAAATAAAACTTACCTATGTAGAAATGAAGCCGTGATTTACCACCGAATTTCTTTGTACAGCTACCCTTTACTAATCCTAGAATTTGAAGACTCGAAGCAGGATCTGTGCCTGTAGAAAGGGCTACTGTTTCCCCCCCTAAGCCAGAAATGGTATTTCTTGGTGGAGCATTCCGTAGCTTTCATTTTGACAACTTTGGTGGCCTGAAAATATGACTCTTACAGTTTGTTTCTTCCCACATTCTTCTCCCAGTCAATTTTGGAAAAATAATAATTTTATTTGGCAATTTTACCATCATATTTTCATGCCTGGTAATTTTTGGCATTGTCATATAGAAATCTATGTGTCTCAAACCTTTTAAGACAAGATTACTGTACAGTTCAGCAACACTCCTATGAGAAATATTTTGAATTGCAGCAAACATAAACTGATGTTTACCACAACAGGTGATAATACCCTTTTCCAAGTGTTACCACAAGCTTTATTTAACAGTGGTCTGCAGCCTTATGATTATATGATCTGGCCTACAGAACTTTACTCTTTCAACACTATTAAAATATCTAATTAGCCAATTTGATCCAACTGCATGGTTTTATCTAAAACTTCTTTGACAACTCCTCAATTTCACAGATTCACAGAAAACACCGATGTCTGTGAAAGAATAAAGTTTAGTATATATGCTGATTCAGTATATATGGTTAGACTAATGTGAGCTTGTTGCCATCAAATCCCTAGGACAGTCAAAATGGGTATTTATTGCCCTAAAGAGGTGATGTCTTCGTGTTCCCCCAGGAGAGAGAGGGGGAATAATGCACATTTTACAAAACTATAAGGAGACTTGGCTGAAGAACAGTAATGTGGGTGTTGCAGCAACTCACAGGTTTCAAAATTTTACTTCTATCCCGCATTAAGGCTCTTTCTCAAGGTCTTTTCTCTCTTGAATCTTATTGCAGTTTATGCTACTAATTTTTGTTTCTCTTTCCTACAAATTCTCTAAAAGTCACCAATTTTTTCTTCTAGAAAATTCCTGCATGACATTTTAATTTTACTTGTTACCCTTCTATAAATATTTTGTTGAAATACTTCAAAGTGCTGAACTTCATAGAGAGGTAGTATATTTGGAGAATCTATACAACAATTTTACTTAAACTTCAAAACTTTGGTTTGAAAGTATCATGACTGACAATACTTTTGATAATGTCTTTTTGTACAGTCTGCATTTATGCTTTATGCTTTATTTGTTGCTTTTATTATTTCTGTATAGTGTGTTTCAGCTAGGTATGGCTGTGACTTTCTTAGTAGGATGTTCTTTTAAAGCAAAATCAACTCATGCCTGGCCTACAAAACCACCTGGTAAGATGTGGATTTTCTGTTAGCCTGAGCAAATGTAAATGGAATGGAGTGTGTTTTCAATTAGTAAGTGTCATGTCAAATTGATTTCCAAGCACCTTCTAACACCTTATTAACTGTTCATTCTGTACCTTTGTAATAGGAATTCTGTAACCTTTTTCTTCTTTAATTCTCCCTGGTTTAGTAACTTCAAAATGCTCAGCTTGGGTAACTAGGTAAGAAAGGACCATGAACATCTTTTTACTTAATGGTGAAGTGGTAAGTGAAGAACCTGTCGATACAGACGAATGACTACCTGTCATGTGCCAGGACAGAAGCACAGAATCTCAGAAACGGCAAGGGAAGAGCATCTCAGATCAGCTGGTCATTGCACCTGCGAATACGTGACACACGTATGTCATTCAGACTTGCCTCAGCCTCGATGTACGGAAATGATAACTACTTCTTCTGGCGTGTCGTGTGCCGTCCCACCCGGCGCCTGGGGGTCGGTGGGGCGGCCGGGGCTGCACGGCGCCCCGCGGGCCTGGCCGCGCTGCACGGCGGCGGCGGGACGCGCGGTGGCGCCTGCGGAGCGCTCAGCGCGGGGCACTGCGGCGGGATCCGGCGCACCGGCAGCGCTGCGGAAACCCGCAACCGGGGGTGGGGGCACAGAAACGAAAAGCAGCCCCGACCGCGGAGCTGTCAAGGAGAAAACAAGGCGTTTTAGGGTCGCTCATCCGTCGTCTCCCGGAGTTCTCGCACCATCCCCGTTTATCACCCGATGGCGAGCGAGCTCCCTCGCGGGCATGCCAGGTGCCTCTCGGCACGGTGCCTCCGTCCGCGCGGCGGGGCACACAGTCCGCACAGGCGGCGACGCGCTGCCCATCCCGCGGGGTGCGTGTACGCCTGTATCAGTATGTGTGTGTGTGTACATATACATGTACGTGCGAGGCTGAAAGCTCAAGTGCAGGCTGCCTATTGGTATCTGCTCTTCGGCACCCTCCCTTTCCCCCGCTCCCCCCTCCTCCCTCCCTTGTCTTTTTTTTTCATTTTTATTTCAGGCTTATTTTGTGGAGTTTCTGCCCCTCTCTGCGTCAGCCCCACGTCACTTTGCCGGCAGCTCCCCGTCTTGGGCTGGAGCAGGAGCCGGAGCTGCTTTATTATCAGCTGGAGGGAGGGAGGAGGAGACGGTGCATAAAGGGGCGAGCGCGGAGCTCTGAGCCCCGCCGCCGCCGCTCGCTGCGCCTCCCTCGCCGCCCGCTCGCCGTCCCTCCGGCGGGCAGCGGCCGCCCGAGCCCCCGCAGGCAGGAGCGCAGCCTCCGCCACCTGCCCCCGCTGCCCCGCACGTTTTGCAGCATCATCGGCAGCAGCCGCGGGGGCAGGCGGTGCGGTGCCGCTGTCCGCCCGCAGGGCTAGGGGCAGGTGCCGCGCCGCGCCGGAGGCCCCGCTCGCCCCTGTCGCCGCGGCGCCCAGCTCGGGCCCCCGCCGCCCCGCGCAGCGCCCGGGGCGCTCAGAGCCGCGGGGCGCCCGTGGCTGCGGCTGCGGCGCGCCCATGTGAGCCCCGGCCGCGGGGTGCCCGCCCGCGGCGCGGAAGGCTGCGCACCCTCCGGCCGTGCGCCCCGGCGGCGGCGGCGGCGGCGGGAGCAGGAGGAGGCCGTCGGGGCAGTGCTGGAGTGAGCATGGTGTCCTGGCGGCGGAGGCCGGGGCCCGGCCTGGCGCGGCTGTGGGGCTTGTGCTGCCTGGTGCTGGGCTGCTGGCCGAGTGCGCTGGGCTGCCCCGCGTCCTGCGGGTGCAGCTCCTGGCGGATCTGGTGCACGGGGTCGTCGCCGGGCATCGCCTCCTTCCCCGTGCCGCAGAGGAGCGCCGAGGGCGACAATGTTACCGAAATGTGAGTACGGCCCGGGGCCGGGCTCGGGGGCGACGGGCCGGAGCAGGCGGGGGAAGCTGCGGGCGGGGGCGGCGGGGAACTGACCCATGCCAGTGGCTTTTGCTCCGCGGGCAGATGCGGTGGCTGGAAGCCTAAAAGCCCCGTGTGATTTTTTTTGGACGCAGCTTGCCAGAGCTGCCGCTGCCAACCCGTTTAGATGATGAATCCTAATTGTTCGCGATGCAGGTCGCGGGGACCGGGGCGGGGGGTCGGCGCCGGCTGCAGAGGGACCACAGGGCAGCCGGGGAGCGGGACGGGGCTGGGTCTTCGCCTCCGATCATTGCCCCAGCTGCTGCCGCGGGTTGCGCACCGCTCAGCCCGCACCTCTGCGGCGGCAGCAGGTATGAAACGGAGGGTTTTTCCTATTTCTTTCTTTTTTTCTTTTTTCTTTTCTTTTCTTTTTTTTTTTTTTTTACTTTCGTTCCCTCAGCTTATCGCTGCGAACCGAGAGTATTGGTGGGCAGCTTGCCCTTCGCCCCAGATTTCTACTATTTTATATTTAAAAAATTTTTAAAAAAGAAAAAAAAAAAGAAGAAAAAAAAAAGTAAAGGAAGAGATGTGCCAGAAAGTGACAGCAAACTGTCTTTCATACCCTAACCATAGGAATGCGAACCTGCTTTGACCTTCTCAGTGGAGGTGGCTGGAAGGAAAAAATAAAAAAACTGCAGAGGAATGAATATAGTGCTGCTTGTCAGCAATTGGGAGGGAATTAGAGAATCCCAATTAAGCGTGAGGAAAAAAGTTTTTTTTTCCTCTCGTTCCCATGTGGTGCTTCCATCCTCGTTGGCCTCGAAGACAGTATTTGATGAGGGAGTTCTGCAGCTTTTTGTGTTAAATCCGGCATAGTTTCGCAGTTCAGAGCACCATGGCATTCATGTCCATTGCCTAAGAAAACCTCTTGCAGAGCAAAAAATTTTGGATACTGGATGTGTCGATGATAGATCTTGGGAAAAACTGTCTCAAGCTGTTTTGTTTGTATTTCCCTACCCCTGTTTTCGAATTGTTTTCTGTGACATTTATTGTAAAAGATACCAGCATATATGCCCTAAATCTATACAGATCTCACTATTTGTGTTCTCCATCCTTCTTCTGTTTTTCAGTGTCTTTTAGAAGAAATAAAAAAGTACTGTGAAATACGGTGTGAGTTTAGATTAAATTCTAGCCTTTGGGCTACATTCCTGCAGTTCGTTGAAGTCAATTTGCTGCATTTCCCTGCATTTGCTCGGGGAAAAGCTGGAGGCATTCATTTCTACTACTCATGTATGGCCTACCTTTGGGAGACTTTTTAGGACCTGTGATAAAGAAATGGTCTTTCTCAGACTATTTATAACAGTTATAAATGTTATTGATTCAGATGTTTATGTAGATTGCTTAAATAGAAAAAAAAAATTACTTTGAGCTATGCATCTGTGATCATTTTTGTAGGCTTTAGTAGCCTTTTTATCCAGTGCATTCTGTTTAGAAGTAACAGAGCAATTTTCATCTCAAATTTAATCTTTGGTTTGAAAGGCCAGAACAGAAAACATACTGCAAATATATTTTCTTCCATGATGAGCTTAAAACATGTCTAGTCATTTTACATTGATACTTTTCTCTTTAATTTTCTGGGTTTTTCAAAGCATCATTTTCTTTACAGCTCTTTTTTGTTTTTACTGTATCATTCTGTGACATTGCACATTGTTTTGTTTGGTGATCTAAAAATAATTTTGAGTCATGGATTTCTCAGGAGATGCTGTTGCACGTATTTAAGATGGTATTTTCATGTGTGCTTTTAACATAAAACACAGGGGCCCTTTAATTAGTTTATAGACAAATTAAAAATTGAACTGCGGTAGCTGTCATATTATTTCATTGTGTGAGCTAAGTAAACACTAAATACATACAGAAGCAGTTCTAATACAGTAGGTACAGATTGACAAACTGTTTATAACACCACAGATCTTGCTTAATTCTACCTAAGAAACAGGTTTAAGAGACTGGAGTGTTACATTTCACTTAGCTTCAGTGTAGCTTCAGGCCTGGTTCTTCTTTTATGTGCTCTGCAGATACATTCTGTTGGTCTCTGGTGGAATTTCCCTTGGTATAAATAACATGTAAAAAGTATAAGACAATCAATTTGAAGAACTTCTTCACGTATATTTTATGAGTATCTGTTGAAATCAATCCTTCACTTGTTGGTTATGTCCTGGTCTTGACAGGAGTGCATCCTGCAGTCCTAAGCAAAACACCTACAGGCACCCGTGGCATGGGTCCTGAGTTCAGTTTTTTACCCCAGCCACAGGTACTGGGAGCTCTGGGATAGCTGCATGGTCAGGGTGTGTATGTGAAACCCATGGTGGTGCAGAGGATTGGCTGTGGGCCAGGTGGATGGCATTGAGCAGGCAGGATATGAGTGGGCAGCCAGGGTTTTCCACTTGGCTTTAAGAAATGGAAGAAGATAGAATGGTGCAGCAGGAATAACAGACATGAGGCACCATGTATCTGGCAGCCTCCACCACCTAACACTCAGGTGCTTCATTGTTTTGGTCCATAGGTGGATTGTGCTTTAGAGTTTAGAAGCAGTCTCATCCATGTCCAGCTATTTCTTGATTCCTGCTCAGATCCAGCATCCAAATCTATGGAGAGGGTACTTCTGCATCAGCCCTATGAAGGCCAGCTGCTGAAACTTGGTGTGGGAGGGCATAAGAGTATTTATGCCTGGTGCTTTCTTAGTCATCTCTCTCACTCTTTCCCTTCCTGGCTGTTTTTGCATAGTGTTCTACTACAGTAAATGTGACAGATTTCAGATTTGCCCGGTTGGTTGAGATGATGGTGTGGGCTGGTCTTTATCTGGAAAGCAAGTACTGGTGCTTATCATAACAGACTGTACTTATTGTTTGGTCACTTTGGTATTATTGGAGACAAATTCAACTCCAGAGTGAGATTCTGCATTAGGATAAATGGTATCAGTCACTGATGCATTAAAAGCCAAGGAGCAAGAGTCACAAAAGCAAAATTACTTTATCAGTTTTGTAAAATCCATGCATTGTAGACACAATGGCAAATAAGTAGGCCTTGTCGAGATCACTCATGCAAAAATATTAATAGGATAGTAAATGAGAAATTTTTAGAGTGGCCAGGACTTCTTGTAAAAGGATGAGTATAATATTTTCTCCTTAAGGAAAATATATTGCTCTTGTATCTCAGTGTACATGACTCTTCAAATGACTTTGATTTAAAAGTGACATCTTGCAGTACAAGTATATTCCTGGCCTAGCTTCACAGTTCTGCTATCAAGTCATTAATATGTATACTTATGATTATTCAGGTGAATGAGGTTTGAAATTAATTGGTGTTTTTCAGGAAGAACTGCTTGCCAACAAAATAGTAGGTGACTTTTAAGCTCTTGCCTATTAAAAGAGAGGTGATTGTGTATTGCGTACATTTCAAAACCGCAAAATAAATTTCTAATGCAGTTATATAAAGCACTCTAGAATTGTTAATAAGTAAGACAGGATAAGTAATTTATAGTGTAAATTATTTAACAAGTCATGTGAGCTTGTGCTAAAAAAAAGAGCATGTTTAAATTCATTGAAGCTCAGAGCTGTTGGTATTTTGAGTCTTTTTTAATCTGGATTTTGAGATTGTTGTAGATTTAATGTCATATAAAACTGTCTACAAGGCTCCTCAGCCTCTAGACCCTTCCTCCTCAAAGCAACTTCTGGCTGTGCATCATTGCATGACTTGGCTGGATTGTGAAGTTATTTCTGGTGACTTGGAATTGTATAATAAAACATGAGACACCAGGCAACAAATTATTAAAGGCATTTTGGACAGTGGTGACATAATAGCTTCATTTAGGAATTTGTCCTTTTTTTTTTTTTTTTTTAAACTTCCTTTAAAGATCTGGGTAATTGGTTAAGGTGAGTTTAAAGTAAGCACTGTGAAGATCAGTTTTGTAATTTCTAGGCTCTAAAAATACTCCAGGATCACAAAGCACTGAATTTTGTACATGTTCTTTTTTTTGCTCCCAGGGAACCTTTTGTATGTCTTATTCTAGACATTGCCCTTCTGGTTTGTGAGGACTGATGGGGCTCCTGAGGGTTTCCACTGAAGCTGTCTCAATCAGGCAGAGACAAAACATCTCATGAGGCTGGGAGAGAGCATCATCCTTCAGAAGGCAGTTAGTGTTGGGCAGGGTGGCAGGAGCACTGTCTCTCCCTCAATATCTTTGGTCACTCAAGAATTTTGAAAAAGGTTTGGGATGTCTATACTGAAAAGAAAGATTTGTTCTTGAGCACCTTGTTTTCAAGAAACTTCGATTTTTTTTTCCATACTGATGAGAAAATAGGGCTTGGCAGTGCAGCCTGTGATATCTTTAGCATGGCATTTTCCAGATTCCTCAGGTTCTATTTTTTCTCCATTATTTTTATGCTGACAAGTGTAACAGAGAAAGTAGCTTAGCAATATTCTGGATCCCTAATCACTGTAGAGCAAAAAAAATTTTACGTAACTGAACATGGACCTGATTTCTCCATTTTGGTTTTCATTTTTAAGTAAAGAGGGATCCCCTAACTCCCTTTTTTTTTTTTTTTAATCACAATTCTTTCTCCCATGTTTGTCATCTCTCTCTACCCGTGTATCTAGGAGTATGGCCCTTAAGGTGGTCATCCAGATATCCTTGCCCGAGCAGGAAAAATGTAGGAGGTAATGGAGCAAAGAATTCTGAAACTGCTTTAATGTGTTGTTGATGTCAGATGTATATTTAGCTTGTTACCTCTGAAAAACTGCTCTTTAAAAACTGCCCTTTAAAAAGCAATGCAGATTGTATAAATTCACTAATTTACATGCATTTCAAATGGAGACATAAATCCATAGAGGTTTGAAACCTTCTACTGCTTGAATTGTGAATATGCTTTTTTACAGGATGCTGTTATGTTTGTGAAGATCTCTTCAACCAGATGTATGTAGTACATCATTACTGTTAAATTATATATGATCATATGTAATTGGGATGCATCTTAATTCCTGGTTGATTGTGAATCCATATTTTCAGAAACTGCAAAAGGCAAACGAAACTACTGCCTGCCATGAAATGGGCATATGGAGTTTCTGTGTTTTTACAAAGCTACTATTAATCGTAATATTACAGTATCACAAGATCACAGAATAGGTCAGGTTGAAAGGACCACTGGTGGGATCATCTGGTCCAATCTCCCTGCTCAAGAAGGGCCTACTAGAGCACGTGGCACAGCATTGTATCCAGATGGTTCTAGAATATCTCCAGTGAGGGAGGTTCCACAAGCTCTCCGGGCAATCTGTTCCAATGCTGGGTCACCTGCACAGTAAAGAAATTCTTCCTCACGTTTCGGTGGAACTTGCTGTGCATCAGTTTCTGCCCACTACCTTTGTCCTATTGCTCAGCACCACCAAGGACAGTCTGGTTCTGTCCCGTTGACATTGTTCTTTCAGATACTTCCATACATTGGCAAGATCACCTCTGAGTGATCTCTTCTCAAGGCTAAACACGCCCAGCTTCTTCCACCTTTCCACTTATAGAAGATGCTCCAGGCCCTTAATCATCTTCATAGCCCTCTGCTGGTCTCTCCCAGCAGGTCCATGTCTCTCTTGTCCTGAGGAGCCAGAACTGGACACAGCACTCCAGATGTGCCTCACCAGGGCTGGGTAGAAGGACAGGATCACCCCCCTCATGCTGCTGGCACTGCTCTTCCCAATGCACCCCAGGACACCATTGGCCTTCTTGGCTCCCAGCGCACACTGCTGGCTCATGGACAGCTTGCTGTCTGCCAGGAACCCCAGGTCCTTCTCCAAAGAGCTGCTTTCCAGGTCAGCCCCCAGCCTGGGCTGGTGCCTGGACTTATTCCTCCCCAGAGCAGGACCCTGCTTTTGCCTTTGTTGAATTTCAGACCGTTCTTTTCTGCCCATCTCTCCATCCTGTCAAGGCTGCACTCTGGGGTATTCACTACTGCTCCCAGCTTTGTGTAATCATGACCTGCTGAGGAGGCCTCTGTCTCTTTGTCCAAATCACTGCTGAACAAATTAAACAACACTGGGCCCAGTGTCCCTCGCTTGGGGGACACCACTTGTGATGAGCCTCCAACTAGACCTTGTGCACTGATTTTAGCTCCTTGGGATCTGCCATTCAGCCCGTTCTCAATCCAGCTCACTTAGTGCACTCTTTTAGTTCATGCCTCCTGGACTTGCCTATGGGGATATCATGTAAGACAGGATCTAAAGCCCTGCTGGAGTCAAGGTAGACAATAGCCCTCATCCATCCAGGTAGTTGTCCCATCAGGGAAGGCAATCAGGTTGGTCAAGCATGATTCCCCTTTGCTGAATCCATGATAACTAATTCTGATCACCTTCTTGGCATCCATGTGGATAAAGATGGCCTCCAGAATGAGGCACTTTCCAAGGATCAAGGTGGAGCTGGCTGGCCAGTTGTTCTCTGGGTCTTCCTTCTTGCCCATTTTGAAGACTGGGGTGATATTTACTTTCTTCCAGTCCTCAGACACCTGTCTTGATCTCCATGACTGTTCCAAGACAACTGCAAGCAGCCCCACTGTGGTGTCTGCCAGCATCTCCTCAGCTTCTTGTGAATGCATCCCATCAGGACAGCATCTTTTGATTTGTTCCAAGTGTCCTGTTGCTGCTTTCACTTCCTGTATATCTCCTGCTTGTGCCTTATTTTTGACAGAAGTTTTTTGCTCATCCATGCAGCTCTCTTGCCCTCTTTGCTCCATCAGGATGTACTGATCTTGAGCCTGGAGGAAGCTGGAATATTTATTGATCAGCTCTCTTGAACCCCTATTCTCTGCAGGGCCTGTTCCCGTGGGATTCTTCCAAGAAGATCCTTGAAGAGGCTAAAGTTATCTCTCCAAGTGAGATTTCAATCTCACTTGTGGCCCTACTTCCTCCATGCAAGTGCTGAACTCCACAAGCATCTCATGATCACATTGCACAGTTGTAGTGGGCTTACTGGAAAGGAGCCACACCGTGGAAATTCAGATTTATTTTTTTATTACTTTCTTCTAAGAAAATTACCTGCATTGAGTGTTGATCATGCAGAGGCTATAGCTGGAACTTAATTATTTTTAATACCAATTCAGCTATGTATGTTTCTGTGTTGAGTTTTCATTGTTAGGATAAATTCGGATAAATTTTTGGAGATCAAGTTTCAGGTCAATATTCTTTTTTTCTTAGATAAGACCTGAAGTAATGAAATTTCTTTTTTCTTCAGAAGTAAGATAAAATGGAAGGAAGCGGGCCAAAGGTGTCCAAGGTATTTTCAGAGGCACTTTGAGAGATTGTAATCTTCGAGTTGATGTGTAACTTGAGCTTAACTTTGCTAAAGCGAACTATTCCTGATTTTGCAAGGTAGCTAGATGCTTTTTATTTCAGGGGGAAGCTGAGACTGGCATTCTGGCCTATGTAAAGTTAGTGACAAAAATGAATGAAGTTAGTGTTTCACCAGCACAGTTTAGAGTATGTATGTGAAGGATGAAAGGAACCTTCATTCAGGCATTTTCCTGCTTTTTTAAAGTTTGGAAGAAATGGGGCTTGTTGCTCGATTACTTGATGAGTTTTTGACTTGCAGGTTTTTTTGCCTTTCATGTGTTTTTGTTCTGTATGAATATTAAATATGTTGAGGTAAGTGGAAGCTAAGACTGAGTATTTCAGGCAGGAGCCTTTTACAACATTTTAGATAATTTTGCTTTAGAATGAACCTCCTTGTGCAAAAAAACAGTTGCAGCTCCTGCTATATATTCGTAGAGGAGATATGGTTCATTGTATACAGTTGTATAATGTATAAATAAAAGGAAGGCAATGAATTAATCAAAGTCAATCTAACTGAATCTGCTGAAACAGACAACGGTGAAATGGTAACGCTTCTGAGCTTCTTATGAAAGGATCTGTCCACAGAACTGTAGTTGAGGCTGGGAAAATTACCTCTTTTTCTTCTTGGTTTGACAGGTGAGCCAAAAGAAATCTTCCAGTTTTAGATGTAAATGAAATTAGTTTTAACTTTTTAATTTCCTAACCATGCATGTAAAACCTATGTAAGGCTGTGTTCAGCAGGTATCTTGTGGAGCATGGCTACCCCACATTGCGCAATAAAATTCATGTGAAGAGTGCACAGGGTGTGACTTCCCATTCTTTTGCAACAACCGTCTGGTTTTCTGAATGCCAGACAGGCACGGCAAGCATATGCGGATAAATCATGTGCACATACTGGGCATGTCAGACTTACTGGGCATGGACTGGAAGACCTTCCCACAGCATGTGCTCTGGATGTCGTGCACTGGACCTACTGATCATGTCTGGGACTGTCTCAGCCCTCAGCATTAAAATCTGGCAACTCCCTACTAACTGTGTAGCTAAGGCACTTAACTCAACAGGCTACTCTCCACAACGGAGAATGTGCTTCTTCCAGGAAGTGATTCAGTAGGCTGAATTAGGTTCCCACTGCATATTACCCCATGCAGTTATCCCCTTCCATCCCCACTGACTATTAAGAAAACACTGGGGACTTAGTTCACTGGGGTGAGGGACAAGAGCAAGACCTTTCTTTTAGCAAACAGGGATGTAGTGAGGGGTAAACTGATTTTGTGGTCCTAGGTGAACCATTTCTGCAGGCATGTGAAGAGCTGCTCTGCTAGAAGCAGAGCATAGGTCTGAAGTCTGAACCAAGGTCTGAACCATGTGAGCATCTTAACTGCTGGTCCTGTATGGTGTACAGATGTGGACTTGCCTTGGTTCTCCCTGTCTGAGTTGCCTTCTTTGGCATAGAATATTCAAATGTGCTTTTGGGTCAGAGAGCAGGACAGTCTGTTTAGCTAAGAAGCTGTGATGCTTATTCGTGTAGTGCGGCAGCTGAGTCCTGCTCCTGCTTCACTGAGTGTTAAATTACAGCCAAAATGAGAACAGCACAAACAGGTAAGGTGGAGATTGCTCTCTTTCAGATGGCTTTGTAAATATGGTATCTTCTGAGAGACTGGAATCATGTTTCCTTAGGGAGATGAAGAAATTGAATCTGGTGCCCCAGATGCCACTGGAGCATTATTTACAGCATTTCCTCCAAATGTGTGGTCTGCAACCTCATAAAAAGATGTCTTTTTTTTTTTTTCTTCCCCACTCACTAGGTGGGTGAATAGTCTACTGCCTATTAATCTCCTATTCTCCTCTCCAGTCTTCTAATTTTTAGAAACAGGTTTTGGAACACATTATGCATACAGTGACCTGGTAAACATATATACTGTACCCTCCAGCTGGGAGCAGTTTGTTGACTCTGTGGGTCTAACTATGTAATGTGTATAAGCATATGTTTTAAGAGTTTTAAGTTTAGAATGGTAGTAAGTAAGCATCTTTTTAAGACTCTATTGTGCACATATTACAGAGTCACAGAATATGCTGAGTTGGAAGGGATCCTCAAGGAGCACTGAGTCTAACTCCTGGCCCTGCACAGAGCACCATCCCTAAGAGTCACACCCTGTGCCTGAGAGCATTGTCCGAATGCTTCTTGAACTCTGTCAGGCTGGTGCTGTGACCATTTCACTGGGGAGCCTGTTCCAGTGCCAACCACCCTCTGGGTGAAAACCCTTTTCCTAATATCCAACCTAAACCTCCCCTGACAGAGCTTCAGGCCATTCCCTCAGGTGATCTAAGGTTTGAAACTATAATGTGTAATATGTAATACGTAATACATAATACGTAAATATAACTAAAAGAAATGCTTAAGAAATAGTTCATTTTCCTTACTTCAAAAGTATAACAACAAATAACAGCCATGAATAGGCTTTATGAGTACAAGCTGATCACAGTCTAGAAGGAGCATTGCATATATCACACAGCAGAACAAACAAATACAAAGAGAAAACTCAGAGTAACAGGATGGTTGTCTGGGTGTACCATTGTGACCGAGAATTTGCTCAAAATCAAACTGGCCTAGTACAGGAATGTGGAAAGGAGACAGTAGCAGCAATGTGGCAGTCAGCACAAGTATTAGAAATATTCTGGATTCTGACAATTGTGCATAATAAACACATCATTATGCTAATATATGCAGTGCAAGTAAGAAACTACTTATATTAAATGAAGAACAGGATTCCTCAAGTGGAATAATGCTAATAGAAGAAGCTATGAATTCAAAAGCTTGGCCAGCTACAACGAAAAGTGGACTACACTATAATGTAAATAAATGTGGTAAAGTGAAATAGGAAACTATGAAGAGCATGTAAATGTGAAACAGTGAAGAATGCATCTGAAAGGTGCATCTGGAGGATGCATCAACAAATGATGTTGAAACGTTCTCTGACAAACACATAGGCTAAATTAAAGTGGTAAGATTGGTGTCATCATATAGAAAGTGGCAACCTCTTCTGGTGCTAGACAGCGTGAAGTAAACATGAAAAGGACAACCCATAACCCTTTTGGAATGCTTCAGTAACATAATGTGAAGTTCTATTCATGTATGTTTTTCATTATTAGACAACATTAGTAGACAACAGTGTCTTGGAGAAGACACAGATCTGTGATTAGGGCTGCAGAGGATGTTTCACAGGTCTTGGAAGGGAGTCTAGGAAACCAGTTGTGAACCATGGCAGCAGATGGTATCATCTGCAGAATGGAAAAACATCTACTTGTTGTGTTCTCTATGTAATAATTGCACGGAAAAGAGGTAGAGGTTATGACCACTTGTAGGCTCTCAGGACTTAAATAAAAACAGAAGAAAAACTTTTTGCTGGCTAATGGAAAAGGGACTATGTTTTGAGATGTCAAGAGTCAAATTGCTCAGCAAATGTAATGTATTAACAAGATATAGATGGATTTTCCTGGATAGAGGGCTTTAAATTTTGCATCTTCGCTCCACCCTTTGGAAGTACTGCCTTTTGATCTGTATCTACCATGAAGTGCACTGCATGCAGTGAATGAGACATCAAACAGGGTAGCAGTTGCAGAAATATGTCTTAATGATCCAGTGATCCAGAGCAGACTGATTGGAGTATTTGATATTCTAATAGCCAGTAATTTTAAACTGAATGAAGCCAAATATTAATGTCAAACAGTGGGAATTGTATTTGTGGGAGAAGACTGACTTTAAAGGAGATTTCAGAAGGAATGTCTTATGTTGTCTCAAAGGAATAGAGTCAAGGAATAGTGAATATGTCAGAACCCAGAGACAGGAAAAAACTGTTGTGGGGAGTACTGCTATATATCAGAAGTACTATCTAATTCCAAAGGATGTGCAGCTACCTAAGACATCTCTTCCAGAAAGTCACTGAGTATGGGCACCTGAAAGAAAGAGAATTCCAAGGTTTTGACAGCAACCAAGAAGCTTTAATGTTTTGATTCACTGAGGGACTTAAAAAGATGCATGTAAGGGATGGCTGTCTGAAATCTTACTGTGCTCTTGTGGATTGGATGTTTTTCCATTCTCATTTGCATCAAGGCCTGTGACAGCTATAGAGATCATGTATGCAAGTGCTGAAAAGAGAGTATTTGCATTACTACTTTTTGAAAACTAGGTGGTTCTGCAGGAGAAAGAAGTGTCATTTATATTTGTATTTATTCATTCCTTTGAGATGTTCTTTCATCCTTGCAAGGAAATAATAACATCATCCACAACAACAATAATAAAGATTAGTCTTATGGCTGCTTTCTGTTGAGAAATAATGGAAAGCCACCTTCACTACTCTCCTTTTGTGTGTTAATTTACTGTGTGATTTTTAGCATATATATCATAAAGGGTCTGTATGGGAGTTTAAGCCTCATCCTAGCAATCTGCATAGATTATTTCATACACTGGGGATGAAAACGTGTTTTGAAGATAAGTATAAGGTCAGAGATTTGGATATATCTTTTAGAATAATAGGTCATTGTTTGCCCTTCTGACAATAAAAAAGAATATTAACATTTCCAAAATATCTTTGCTAGGGAAAAACAAGTCTGTAGCTGTCATGTGTTCCTGGAAAAACATCAAAAATTCATGTCTTGATACAATATAAAATGTACAAACTTGGGGTCTCTACATGGAGAAAATACTTAAATAAGCTCTACATACATTTGGGGGAAAGTAATTCTGAAGATGGAGCTCATCAAGAGCATAAATCTTAAATCTGAAAGCTGCATGAAATGTCTTGAGAGTTTGCTTGATTTGGTAGTCTGCTCTCTGAAGAGAATAAAACAAACACCTTGAAGTGAAACTGAAAACTTAAGTAAGACCAAGGGTATATTATGTTTCATTTTTCCTGTCTTACAGTAACTTTCTTTAAACTTTGCATTCCAGGCATATTCATTTATTTTTACTTTTGCCTTCATGCTGTGAAGCAGCAACTGAGGTTGGCTGGAAACTTCCCATTTTCCAGGCATGGACTTACCATTTTCCAGGCAGTTGTAGTCATTAGCAGGAGCACAGATCTGCTCCCGGAGTGCCAAAACAAGATTGGTATCTCCACTGAATTCCTGCTTTCTTCTGCTTTAAACTGGTGGGTTGGCACTAATTGTTTGAGATGATGGCTTTGGAGAATCAATTTGCAGTGGCAGCTATGTGCTACTAATTGGATAATAGTATACTGTTGTGGCACAGAATGTCTGGGCCCTGTTGCCTCCTGGCAGTTGACACAGCCACCATCAAGAACAGGGAATTCTTGAAATTAACTGATCTCTGACATGGTCTGTGAGACGCTGAGTTCCAGACTGTCCTGAACAATGCATGACCTGAGTATGGGATGTGTGTAGTGCAGGATTTGCTGAAAAAATGTGCATGCCTGTGTCTGTGAAGAAAGATCCCAGAGATAATTATGTTGTCTCCAGAGCTGCTGTACTGGCACGTGGAGAGCTATTTCCTGAACTCTTCTGTGACTTGTGGTTAAATACTCTAAATGTGAGGAAAAAGCCCTTAGGGAACCTGTGATAGTGGCAACCAGTTTTTCACTCTTTGAAACTCAGGGTGATTCACGGTTTAAAACAAACAAACAAAAAACCAAAACAGAACAAGAAAAAAAACCCTGAAAACCACTGCAACACTTGCTCAGAATTTGTCAGGAGACACTGGGCAGCCAAAGGAGGAGTCAAGCACTGGTAAAATTTCTGAATGTTATGTAGGTCCACCGTGGATAGTCTTGACACACTGCATCTTTCCTGAGTTATATGGCACGATCCTCTAGCAGCAGAGTTTCTGTTTCCTGAAGTTATCCTCATTAAATCTCGTACTTATGGTACCAGATGGAGGAAGCAAAATAGAATAAAATAATTGGAGTAAGCTTGTGTATTTGTAGAATATTTGCTGGATTTGGATGTCTGTATCACACTCATTGCTTGTTAGGCATTTCCTTCCTAGAGGAAGGTTAGTCCTATGCAGCAAGATTTCTTGATTGTGCAGAGATTATAGCATTGATGCCTACATCTGTCTAAAACTTTACATTCCTGATATGCAACTTGTGTAGCTCTGTGCTTAATTTTCCACTGTGAGTTTGTGGCACTTCAGCATTATTTTAAACTTGGTTTCAGGGGGGCTACAAATGTAACCCAGTTCAATATGCCAGGTTTCATTAAGTATTGTATCAAGTTTACAAATTTTATGTGATCTTAATGTGTAATAATGAATCAGTCTGCCTTTGTTGAAAATGCCTCTGAGTTTTAGCCTACCTTTTAAAGAACTTGGTATCACATTTGAATTTGTAAGAAGATATGGCACCAGGGAAGACTGCAATGTTTAATTCTCAATATTAACATACAGCTCTTACAGTAGTCTAGACTAGGGACATATGTGACCTGTCATTAAATGGTAATTAATCTACTGACAGTTCGATGTCTGAAGTATGCTGCCTTTGTCCCCTAAAGACTTAGTGAAAAAACAACTTGGAATATAAAGTTTTTCTATAGTTCAGAGTTCAGTTCATTTCACCAGTGAGTGTTTATTAACTTTAAAATCTTTTTTGTATTAACTAGAGCTAGACCTATAATTGATTTATTTTTTGGAGTGTTAAGAAAATACGTTTCCCATAAAGGGATTGTTTTGGCAACAGAAATACTTCTGGAGCTGCATTACAGTGTTATTTGCTTGCATCTATGTTGTTAAGCCTAGCATGTGCTAGTTTTTTTTCCAACATGTCCTTATAGCTCCAGATGGAGTAGTATACCTTAACATACATGAAGCAGGAGGAAATAGAGTAAGCAAGTTAGGAAGGCATATTTCTGCTGGCCTTTTATATTCAGGTTAAGGAAAATATTTGAAAGTTGGCATGGAATCCATTTTTGAAATTACTAAGGAACATTAAATAATCTAGATGGCTTTAAACATCAGAACCCACTTTCTCTTCATGCTTTTGCAGTTCAGAAGCTGCTTCACTGATGTGAAACATAATCTGTATCCTTTCATTTTTATAATGAGCATAAGTGAAGACCACCCTCTCAAAGGAGACTTACTTGGAGGAGTTTACTCTTATATATAAGGATTTTAAACTATTGTTTCCAAAATGTTGTGACAGTGGTGAAGTGTGAGTGTGTGACATTATTCTGTAGCTGCTGAAGTGTGGTGAGATGAACATGCTGTTGTAGGTTGCAATGTGCAACCTAGGTGTGTGACTCTGAATCCCTTTATTAGAATTATTCAGTAGTTGACAATGGTAAGATTAAATTAAGGGTCTGAAGATAATTGTTGTTTACTGATTACTCATTGAAGGAGATGCAGAATGCTACGGTATAATCAAGAAAATAGCTTTGTAGGCAGCTAAGGGCTTGATTTAGAGCGGCAGCCAGTATTTGTGAACTGATATATGTGGTCTGTCTGGTGCTATCCAGCCAGGTTCTGGCAGTGCAACAGTGCTGTGGTGTGCAGTGGGAGCTTCCAAGCTCTTCACGTGACTTCAGCCAGCTGTGAGTCAGTATGTTTTTCTCTTGTGCTACAGTAAAAATGTTCCGTTAAAGAATAGGGTTGATATTCTTAAGGGCAGGCAGGCAAATTACATTTCTCCATGTCGCCCACTCCAAGTCAAAGCTTTTAGAGTATTAATGTTTGATGATAAGTAACATTAAGGTAAAGTAGTTGTGAAGAAGGTAAAAATAGACTTCAGTTAGGGAGAGGTTTCACTTCAGATCTCCCTCTAAATTAAACAGAAGAGCAACTTCTCTTATAGGGTACAACTACATCATTCTACTCTTTTCTTTCTCACTGCTGTGACATAGCTGCAAAGGTTTAGCTTGAAACAGACTTGTTAAGTGAGTAGGGAAGTGTAAGAGGATGTGACCTGCTTGTGGTAAATTATGTCTGTCCACTCTTTCTTCAAGGATTTCCAAGTGCATGAATTTTGCTTTACTGTTGTGTTCTGTACTGAGAGCGCTTTTACAAGTGTATTGCAGAGGAGTTATTGAATTAGTTGCACTTGGACAAAAGTTCTTCTGGGTCCCAACCAGTATGGTTGTGGAAAAGCAATGGTTTTTTTGGTTCTTTCAGCTAGAAACTGGAATTATAAATCATTTATCTTAGAGAAACCAGTACCAGCTCAAAGTAAAGAATGCCTTGCTCTCCCCCACCTAGGTTTTCTTCTAAGGGGTGCAATAAGAGAAGGAAAGAAGATACCACAAACTCATACTACTACTTCCCAAATATAATTTGTTTGGTCCCTGATGGACCAATACCAATCTTTTTATATAGATTGTGTGCTCATACTAAAATTTGTGTCTGATGTAAGTTGTGAAGCATCATTGGCTTTAGCAGAGCTGAACTATTTTACACTGAGGCTTAACACAGAATGTAATACACTAACAAATTTTTGTGCAACATTGTAAGTTATGTCAAGTTTTGGAGTTTCTTGTAGTGAGTGGTTCTGGTTAAATATTTTTGTGATTAAAATTGCAGTATCAGATTTGGATTGTTGATATGTGTGTTTAAGTGATGGACCTGTGTTTTGGCAGTATGTGTCAGGTTTGTGGTTTTGGTATTTTTAAAATTTGTTTTTGTTTTGGTTTTTTTTGTTTTGTTTTTGGTTTTGTTTTGGTTTGGTTTTTTTGATAGCCTGATTCTTAGCTAGTGCAACTGGTTATTCTGTTTCTTTTCTTTAAATCTGAAACTCTTCACAATTTGCGTTTCACTGTCCATTTTCCTCAATATCTGCTCTTATGTGATTTCCCTATCTCTATTTGACCTTGACAGGATTACTGTTGTTTGATAACTGAGCACAGGATGAGGAAGGTACCTTTGAAACCTCTTGCGTAACTTTATTTTAGCATTATATGGTCCAAGTGGCAGAGAAGATGGATGATATTTAACTCAAAAATGAGTTCTTCAGGGCATGTTTAAAGGAAGTATGTTCATTGACTTGCACGACTCTTAGATGAAGGAATTAATAGATATTTATATACCATTTCATCACTATTACTTGGCAAAATACATAAACTTACCAACCCACAAAAAAACCCCAACCAAACAAAGTAGATTTGTATATATTGAGCTATTAAATTACTCTGTCTTAAAATTCAGGAAAGGAAACACGAAAAACAAAGGACTCATCTTCTAATGGGTACACTTTGTTAATCTTATTCTGAAAAGTCTTGCAGAACAGTCGATGTCATATGATGCTGTGCTAATGTGTTCCATCTAGCATCATGCATTCTTTTTACTGCCCTTCTTTTTCCCAAGGGACAATGGATGCCATTAGGGGAAACTTTTTACTTTTCCTGGTGCATGGTGAGAGCATAGCCCAAGTCAGAACTGCAGCTTTGGAGGAGAGCCCAGCCCAATTTAGGGGATTCTCAGGCTTCTGTTGGGATTTAGAAACACAGTGAATTTCTCTTAACAAGGCAATCTATGTACCAGCTCAAGTGCATGGATTGCCTTTGGAAGAGCAATATACCTTCTTACTAATTCACCAGTATTCCCTTTAAATAAATTCCAGAAAATGTTTTGAATGAAGAAAAGTTTTCTTCTAACAAAGAAAGACTCATTCATTTTAGGAGAACCTGCGTCTTTGGTTAGTTTGTGATGCATGTGAAAGCCCAAGATGTCAATCTGTCTTTAAGTTTTTCTGGGACTGGGCTAATATTTTGAAATGTATGGACTCTTTAGCAAGGCATCCCTTAAAATCAGGCATACTTTTCTGCCCATAATATCTGAAAAAATGCAGTTTCCACTGATTTCTTCTTCCTGGACTGTGTGATTTCCCCTGTGAAACTTTTTCTTCCTGTAGAAGAAGTAATGATTCATTTGCTGTGAGCATTTTAATTTCCAGTCTGTGGGATGTCACTGGTATTCGTAGATCTCACATGGTCATAATACAAAGGACTGGCTTGCATGCCCACATCCTTTTAGGCAGATATTAAGGATATATGAGTGGACTCAGTACTTTAGGCTAATACAGCAGTTTCTCGTCTCTTAATTTTTGCTTGTGTGTATAACATCATGAAGTACAACCTCTCCTTTCTCAATTTTCCTATTGCCACATCTTTTAAAAAGATCTGAAATTACTTTGTGTCAGGGAAGAAATAAGTGTAAAGAGGTGATTAAATTAACAACATGAGGGAAAAGACTAGGGAAGTATGATTGTCTCTTTTAAGTGGAGATAACTCCAGTACTACCTTTAAACTTGCCCCCATTGTTGTTGTTAAATCCATGGGATAAGGACATGTGTCTTGGAGAATGGTGGCATTGTAGTGTAGCTTTATTTGGCCTTCAGGCTGACTTGCTTTCTTCATTTACCCTGTGTAAAAATGAGCAGCTCCCTTGTCCCACAAAGTACCATTTAAACGATGAGGAAGATTTTAAGGAGCATTTTTGCTTTGCAGCTGGTCTAATTAGGACTTAGAACTAATTACAGTAGGTCAGCAATCATACATCAGTGCATGATTTCTGAACAGTCAGAAAGTCAAGGAGGGATCCACTTACATACTTCTTTCTGTTTTGCTTTTTCAACAGTTACATCGCAAACCAGCCAAATTTGGAAAGTATCAATGACAATGAGGTTGGATTTTATGTTGGACTTAAAAATCTGTGAGTATGAGATACATTTTATACAACTATTTTTTTCTGTATTTATTTTATAGAAGCATGTAGAGACCTTATCAAAATGTATGCCTAACTTTGTGTGTTACTGAGGAAAGTTGTAAATCTTGCAGCTCAGCCTTGTAGAGATTTCATCCAAACTCTTATTTTAATAGTTATTTTCATTACACTTTCCATCATATTTTAAATTAAACATTTTAGCTGCTTTATTTATTTTCCTAGGACCGTGGTGGATTCAGGCCTAAGATTCGTGTCCCGTCATGCATTTGTGAAAAATGTGAACCTACAATACATGTGAGTAAGAATAGTGTCTGTATTCTAAGTCAAAACTGCCCAACTCATGTTAATTTATTTATTGTTAATTTATTTCTATCTCTTACCATTTGCTTAATTTAAAAATATTTTAACAAGACAGATTTAGAATGGTCTTCTATTGTTAATTGCCCTTAAATAAGACACATATGGTAAGGAACTGGCAGATCATAAAAACCTAATGTGTGAAAAAGACCATCCAGTTTGTTATTCTGTCTCTAGAAGTGTACTGTGTCTTTTGTGATAAGTTATGTAGCACAAAGGGTGTGTCTCTTGAGGGTATGATGTCCACACTGTGCATCACACTCAGTGACATGGTTTTGACTAGCTCTAGTCTGATTTGATGAGCTGAACATATTTTAGCAGCTGCAGTGCAGGAGATACATACATGGAGCACAACTAATATTTTGATGAGTGTGTGTGCCCAGAGATTGTGATACAACTGTGAACTGAAGTCCTAGGGGTGACTGACTTAGAAAGCTCACTCAAGATCAGAACTAACGCACCCAGAGCAGAATGTAGGAATGATGTTGCTTTCACACCCAAACGTGATTTGTAGTTCATGACCTACAGGACGCAGAATTTGTACCTGTACAGCTTTTTGGCTGTGTTTTCCTAGATTTGTTATGCTTTAGATTTAGCAAAGGATGAACTGATCAAAGCTCTCTTTCTACAAGTTTTGTGCCTTTTGTGTGGGACAGCCATAGAGTAATTCACTTTGCTACTTACATGGGAAACTGTGGATCTAGACCAGTAAAACACTGAGATCATGTGAGTGGCTCAGTTCCTCACAAGTACCCTGTTTTAGCTAAATATTCCAAGTGTGTGCTTTAGTCCATACGTCTTCAATAGATGAACACTAACTTATATTAATATTTAATCAAACCCTTTGCTTTTATCCTAGTGAGATTGGGAAGACATAATCCAAACCTTGGCTTTGTAAGATACTTCCTTGAAAAGGAAAGAACTATTGAACAGAACAGAAGGTTCTGTTTGATTTGATTGCTTTGCTCATGAGGTGGAATCTCTTTCTGACTGGTGTTTTTTTAAAAACAGCAATTAATTTGTGTAAGGAAGTGGACATGAATGTCCATTTGTCTAGACAGTAATTGCTGTCCTTAATATGGAGCAGTCACCAGAGGAGTGTGAGCCAGATCTTGTGAGCCTGTGAAATTTATCACTTCATATAGTCATTAATAAAGAGCTTTTACTATAATAAGTTGGTAACATAAAGGAAGTATGTTCCAGAGTAAATTCAAGTGTTTGCCTGTGTAACAGTTGCTCAGTGAATTATGACTGTAAACTGTGAAACTCCATAAAGCCAAGTGAATGTGCACTGGCTGTGGAAATATGCAATAAGAACATGCTGTCTGAGGGGCATATTTGCAGAGAAAGATTTAGTGACTCTGCAGGGAAAGAAGTGGGATTCTCTCTCCATGCAATGAGGCAGAACAAAGCAAATTCAAGTCTGGCATCAAAAGGAAAATTGTATAACATTTTTACATCTTTTCCCCATTGCATTAGCCGCTCTGAGGGAATCTATTAGAATACTGTATATAGATTAGGACACCAAATCTACTCATCTTGAAAGATGCTACAGAGAAGAGCAGCAGAGCCAGAAGAAGCTTGCAAAGCAAGTAATATAAGGAGGCTCAGAGCCTGAGTATGTTCAGTGCAATAAAGAGAAGATTGAAAAGGAACATACATCATTGCAATAGGACAAAGAATAATGATCTGAAAATCAAAGAGGGTTGATTTAGATTAGATATAAGGAAGAAGTTTTTTGCAGTAAGGGTGATGAAACACTGTCACAGGTTGCCCAGAGTCATGCTGGATGCTTCAGCCCTGAAAGCATTCAGGGTTACATTGGATGGGGCTCGAAGCAAGCTGGTTTGGTTGAAGATGATGGAGAGTTGGAACTAGTCACCGTTAAAGGCCGCTAAACTAATCTATGTTTCTGCGCTTGTCTTATCTTTAAAAGAAGAGTAGTTACGATGAGGAAAGGAATCAGTTCTCTCCATGACCATGAGTACAGTGTAACAAATAATGAATTTAGTTTGGAGAAAGATCAATAGAATTTTGGAAGACCTTTCCAGCTGTCTGGGCAGGTAGACACTGCAGAAAGAGTGATAACTGCTATGATCCTCTTGAGAGGCTTTTTTGCCTGTTGCCTTAGGGAAATTGGTTTCATGCAGTCACAAAGTGTGTCTGTCTCCAGTGTTTGCTTTTAACCAAAATTTACACATGTAAACAAGTTTTCAGAAAACCTACTGTTGAACAGAACAGAGAGACCCTATCAAACTTACCACTTAAAGGAAAAGTATCACTGTACATATGTGAGCTGCTAGGCTTTACAGAATCCAGTTGGATAAGATGCCTTTAAAGTGTTTCAGCCATAGGAGGAGCTTCATTTGAGCATGCAATCAAACTGGGAATATGTACCTGCTAGTAAGCAGACTTTGGTAGAGCTGTAACTCATGAAGCTCCTTGTTAGAAACAAATTAGACTGACTTGACATCTGTTCGGTTGATATAGATGAGTTCTTGATGCAGAATACTTACATTATGAACCAGGAGATTATCCAGTCTCGTATTGTGTTTTCTTTTGGTGGGGATTTAGTAATATTGGCAGACACAGGATAAGCCCAGATAAGATGGAAAATATTAAGTGGCACCAGCTGCTCTAGATGCACAGGACAAGACAGTAAGTATAGAGAGAGGTATTTTTTACCGAGGCTGATCTGTTATCCCTGCAAAATGCATTTGTTTGTTTTCTTTGGCAAGTCATTATGCACACTAAAATGTTTCTGAAAGCCCCAGAGAATCATGGCTTGTTGTCATCAGCAATAAAAATCCTGTTGACTGCCTATGAAGGAAGTATAGCTCCTGTTGTGGTTGGGACAGTGAAAACTGTTAAGCACTAAAGGAATTTCATTTTGCAAGAGTAATGTACAGTACAGGTCTTTGAGAAGTCTTACATTTTATTTGAAAACAAATTTTTTACTATCCCATAAAGAAAACAAAAAACATTTTTCTGAATATTGAGGAAACTTTATAAGCATTAATTTTGTTGTGATGCTGTTACAGCTTTCTTTTTTGTTCTATGAAAAATCTTTTGATGTAGTTAAGGAGCTATATTATATAAAAGTAGTATTTATTTTGTGAATCATACAAGAGTATCAGTTTAAAAGAAGCTTATTAGCATGCATTTTCTCAAGCACTTTTTTGTCATTTCCTTATTTTTTTGGGAAAGTTTATGTAGCTTAGGTATCTTTCTAAAATTATCTATCATGAGACGATTTGAGTAATAACATAAACAACAGGAAAACAAATGTCCTAATAGATGCTATTAAAGTGTAATTAATAGCCTTGCTCATCTAATCTTGGTGTTTTCACTGCTTATAGACTCAAGTTAGCCAACAGTCTCATTTTACTAGTGCTGTAGTCTGTAAGCTTATTTGCTGCTAACAGTAATGGACCTGTGTAACACACATGCATGGTATATTGTCAGTGCCTTTAAATGGGAGAACATTTCACAGCAAGTGCCTATTTACAAAAACTTTTAAAAATAGTTGTTGTTGTGTGCCAGCCTGCGTCTAAGTGCATCACTGAATCACAGATTGTGAGTGTAGTGTATGTATACAGCTCGAGGTATCAAAATGTATTTGTATCTCTACACCGTTCAGGTTTAGGTAAGGCAGCCAAGGGAAACCATTTGAGATCAACCTTGCAGCAGATTTTGCCTTTTTTCCACACAGGGCTGGTTCCAGCCATAGGCAGAGCAGGGTGTTGCCTGTGGAGGGAGACTGAGTGTAGCAAAATGGCCATGTCTTCAACTCTTACCCCCAGTTCTCCTTAGATCTATTCCCTCCTTTCTTGCCTCCCCTTTTTAGAAGCACTATAGGTGATAGAACTCTGCCCATGATGCTAGCTCTGTAAGTCTTCATGTGGTTTCTTAGTCTGGTTTTGCTCTACTCATATTGCCACTGGTTTGCTTTTAGCTGAATTAGGGCTAGCAAGTTTAAAGTGAGCTTGATATTTTCATGTAAAATACAGGCATACTTTTGACTGAATCTGGGTCCTCTCCTTAAGTTTAGCTTTGGGGCCAGGCTCTGTACTCTTGACTATTTTTTCTTCTATAATAAAGAAAGCCCTTAGAACCTCACATGTATTTTCTTTGGGCTGCTTGCTGTGGTCTTTTTGTGTGCAGTTGAATTGGGAAATTAATTCATATTCTCTTTCCATGAGAGTGGAAGTGAGATCATGAACTTCTTCAAAATAACCCCAGCAGTGATTTTTTTCACTTAACATGAATTAAGGAGACCACAGTAGGCATCTCTGTAGTCAATAATAAGGGATCATTTTATGAAAAAAAATATATATAAAATTAAATTTACTGTCAAAATATTGCTTAAGGTGATAAATTTACCGCAGTGGTCTGCAGGTAAAGCTCACTATATCTGGTTGTCTTTTGGGAAAGGTAGGATTTATTTGATCTGCAGGTAAGAGAGGCATGCCTTGTCTGGCAGTACCACAGGGGCCTCCATACATGCTGCTTGTCAGTGTGGGAACAGGAGTGATCTTCCTGTGTGGTGAGTGAAGAATTTCCCATGGATAGATGGGGTTTGATGTGGCTCCGTGTTGGACGCAAAGCCCAAGTCAGTATGAGGATCCTGGTTCTTTTATTCAAACTCCCAACACAAAGCATGTGCATACTTGGAAAAAAATGCATAGTGACAGTTTTGCTTAAACATAGCTTCTGTTCTATATGCTTAAACATAACTTCTGTTCTATTGCTCCTTATTGTTGATTTATCTGATCAGGGTCCCTGAGTTCGGCTGACTAATGAAAGAGTAGTTCTTGTGTTTCGCTCTCACGTGTAAGGACCAGTCAGTTTGAAACTTCAGGATCTTCTTTGCCAGAAGGAATCAGTGATGAAGTATAATCTCTTTGATTCTGCTCAAAACATTTTTAGAATATCCAGCTTGTAATTTATGTGAAAATTATCTTGTACTCAAAAATCAACATTTGAAAGTTTAGAAGTAAACACTGTGTTCTTTAATCAGATTAAAAAAAAATAAATTTAAATCCAGGGTTTAGATGCAATGCAGCACTAAGTGTGGAGCCCCTATGGCACCTTTATAACACCACATAAAACTCTTGGTATTTTGGTTCATAACACCAATCTGTGCTTTACTGCTGGCAGTTAAACAGTTTACTGCTCTCACTATTTTTAATTCATAGATTGATAAGACTGTACAAAAACAGCATTTTTTTGCTTTGGGGTGGAGAAAGTAGTTTTGTAAGCTGTGAGGGGAGGAGTATTTCTGGTTCCGATCAACATTTCTTTGCTCTGCATAATGGGAGAAGACCTTTCACTTAATTACCACTGGAAACCGTAAATGCTTAATTGACATAAAAAAGCCCAATACAGGCATTTTACAGTTTTCCTTTTGATCTTCCGTGTGGGTGCATATTGCACATGCAATTTGAAAAGAACAACTAAAAAGCTCTGATGTGGATGTGTGCTAGCATGTGAGGAGGGCTTATATGAGTTCAGAGTTTGGTGCAGCGTCAAAGAAAGGGATACACCCATTTCACATGAATAAATTGAGCATATAATTAACACCTGGACTTTCCAAAATACTTTTGAAACACAGTTAAATCTGCTGCTTTTCTGCAATTGACAAAGTGCTAAAAATGAAAATATTGATCCCTGTTGAGTTTGATTTTGAATGTTCTTGACATTAGATGCTGACTGGACTCAAGCCCTTGAAACCCTTCAAACCATCAAGATTGAACACTACCCTTTTGCCATTGAAGTCAAAGGACTTTTAGAGCTGGTTCTAGTTCTTAATTGCTTTTTCAAGAGAGACAAACTGTATTTTTAGTGTAAGAAGAAGCAATTCTAATTAATGCAATCCTTCTCTTTTTCCATAGCAATTTATCCAGAAACAAGCTCTCGAGTTTGTCCAAGAAGCCTTTTCGCCATCTGGGTTTGTCTGATCTGTAAGTTGTCATTTCTTAAAATATAAGTTTATTTTTGGCTGGAATGGAAGAATAACACTTCAAAGTTTGTTCTCTTGAAGGTAGAGGAATTAGAAGTGCAGTTCTGGTCCAAAGAAAGCATCAATTCTGAACACTTAAATGCAGAGAAATTTTCATTCCAGGGCTTCAAGAATGTTAAGTATATATTTTAAAGCAATGTAGAGGTCAAAATAGCCTCTTCCTTCAACTTTAAAATATTTTATTGTGAGATTATTTCACACAAAACTACTGGTGTTGATTTAAGTATTTGAACTAGTGAAAATACTGTCTTTCACACATTTTCATATAAGACTATCTCTCATATTCTAATAGTGGTGTGGCTGGCTATTTAAGAGTATGTTTATTTTCTCAAATTCTTGAGTTGAGCTGTGCTTTATTTACTTGATTAGCAATGAAAGCACTGGTAAACAATTCTTTATTGATTTTTTTCAATACTAACATTTTTATTCTCTGTTACATCTGCCATATTTTCTTATTTATACATGTTCCAAAATTTTGGTCATCCTGTGCATTCTCTGCTAATACGCAGAGAGCCTGCAGGACTTCTGGGATATCTGGTGGCTGCAAAGGAGAGGGAGGGGGCTCTCCTGGATCTCAGAGCAGAGTCAGAATTTGTCGAAAGTGCCAATCCAAGTATGAATTGCCTGACATGCAATCCTAGTCCTTTTCTGGTGAATTCCAGCATGTGAGAAGTGAAATGCGCAAATCTCAGTGGCACAAAAAGAGGTTATGCCCCTTAGGTATATTTTGTTGATAATTAAGTTGGTATAATTATTTTCTTTATGGCCCTGGGAACACTGCTCACTGGAAAATTCTTTAATAACGTGAGTTGAGCTCTCTAATGAGGAGACTAGCTAGTTGCAAAGCTCTCCCATTGCTCCATGTACTTTGTTGTTCTGTTGCTTCTGCATGAAGAAGCAGAACAAATGTAGTGGGACTGAACCAGATACGGGGAAAATGGATAGTGTGAAGGTTAAAGAGAGTACTGTTTGAGATATGGAGACAATGCATGATGATGTACAAGTTGAGAGAAAAAGGGGATACAAAATTGAGGTAGAGTTTTGTGGGCTTGGGAGAGGGAGTGTAGGACTAGACAAACTGAAGTTATGCAAACAAATGTTGTGGTAAAGTGAGATAAACAGATGGGGGAAAATGAGGAAAAGAAAGTGGAGGGATAAAAGCAGAGCCTGAAAAGAGAACAAGCAGTGATGAAATCATAGTTGAATAATTCTGTTGATAAGTGTTTAATACATAGCTGCAAGATCAGAAAAAGGAGAGAAGGAAGTATGTTGGTAGGTGAATCTGAGATATGAATTTTGCCATAAATAGCTTCTGAAGAACTTCCCCTCAATCTGACAAACAAGTATGTTTGTCCTGTCAGTACCTTTGCATATCAAAATGTAAAGGGGTGAGAAGTTTAGAATAAAGGGAAGTAGAGGATACTCTCCAGGTATTACAGAGAAGGAGATGCCACTTTGGAAGGTTTCTTCCTAGGAATTTGCTTACTATAGGTCAGAATTTTTCTTTCACACAAGTGTCTGTAGAGGGGCATTATGTGTCCAACATCCTGCCAATGATGTGCCCAACTCCTTAAATGGGTTTAGCACAAAATAAAACACTAGAAGACAACTGCTCAGCCATTGGTCAAGAGAAATTTCTCTTTACCAGGAAGCCATAGGATGAAAGAGAAGATAGAAGTAAAAGTCACTTTTTGAAAATGCATGAGATAGGCTTTGACTCAAGGAGTTACCATGTTCATATTATGTCTTGTGCAAAAAATTTTTGTTCATGCTGCATGTTAAAGTCCAGAGGATGACTTCTGTGAATACAAATTGATCCTTCAGACACTTGTGAGGATCCCTGGAGTTGTTTCTCCTCAAAGAACTTGAGATGGCTTTTGGGGGAACTGCTCTAATAAGACAATTTTTTCATTATTTGCACACTTCATGTCTCCAGGAGGCATTTGTGAGCATAGATTCTGCAAGAAACTTGAGCCTTTGTTCGTCAAAAATACCTGTGAAACTTTGTTAAGAATGACTGTTCTCCTGGTAATGAAATGCCTTAAACAGACACTTCCTCACCCACTTTATTGGATCTTGTGTATGCCAGTAGAAGGAAAAATAATACTGGTTGCTCTTTATGTAGATATGCTTCCGTTCATATTTTACATGTATGTAATTGCATTACACTGCTGTGTAGTTTTATTAAATATTAAAACTGCAATTTGTTAAGTTTGCTAACCTGTGGTTTAAGTTCCATGCATGGTACTGTATCAATTTCAATTTCAGGGCCAATTTTTCATTTAGTATTTCTTCATGACATTGCCGACAGTTTTACTGTGAGTTTTTTCTAGAGTGTTGTAGCAGATGAATTTTAAAGATTTGGCAAAATCCTTTTTTGTGATTAAAGTTGGTAAAGTGTGTGTATAATCCAAGACTGTTTGACTTTATAAAGAATTTACCACTCCACAGCAGTAAACCATTTCCGAGGTAACTGAGTGGTGGCTCGTGTGTAGAAGAGATGAATTCTAGTCACTTCCTGATTTATTAAATAAAATGGATCTTCTTGAGTGGCCGTTCTCCATGGGCTCCTGACTTTCACTGATGAATTTAAAATAGTAGCCAAATCCCTTGTGTGGTCTCTCCTGCCTATGATATTCTGGGCCCTCAGTGGACGCAGCGCTTAATTCCCTACACGGAAACTGTTAAGTTGTTAACTTACTCTGCACTGAGCTTACCAGGGGTGCAAGTGTTATGTCTCTTAATTAAAGGGTTCATCCTAGCTTCCTTAACCTTCCTAACCAACTTGAGTTTTCGCCCAGCTGAATGCTTGGAGCCCCCCTCCCCCTCATTTTTTTTCCTATATGCGTGGCACATTTAACCTTCTGAAAAAATTGGTGTTTTTTCCTGTAGGATATTGGTGGATAATCCATTCAAATGTTCCTGTGAAATCATGTGGATCAAGAAATTTCAAGAGACCAAGTTTTACACAGAAACTCAGGACTTATATTGCATAGATGACAACAATAAGAAGACAGCCTTGCTGGATATGAAGGTCCCGAACTGCGGTAATATTCTTTTAACATAAAACTACTGCTAAGTTATTATGAGCCAGGGAAAAACAAACAGGATTTTCTACAAAGTACTTCTCAGGATGTCAACAGTGCTCTAAAGGAAAGGTTGATGGTCTGTCAGTGGTTTTTCGTCCCACATGGGATGGTTCTTGGAACTTCATACAATTACAGAATCACAGAATATCCTGAGTTGGAAGGGGCCCATCAGGATCATGGAGTCCAACTCCTGGCCCCGCACAGGACACCCCAAGAGTAACACCATGTACCCAAGAGCATTCTCCAAATGCTTTTTGAAGTCAGACAGGACTGGGACCAGTTCCATGGGGAGCCTGTTCCAATGCCCAACCACACTCCTGATATCTAACCTAAACTTCCCCAACTCATCTTCATACCATTTCCTTGTGTCCTGTCATTGGTTACAAGTGAGAAGAGATTAGTGCCTGCCCCTCCTCTTCCCCTTAGGAGGAAGTTGAAGACCTCAATGAGGTCTTCTGTCAGTCTCTTCCAGGTTAAGTGACCTCAGCCACAACTCATATGGCTTCCCTCA
Source organism: Haemorhous mexicanus (assembly GCF_027477595.1). Classification (NCBI taxonomy): domain Eukaryota; kingdom Metazoa; phylum Chordata; class Aves; order Passeriformes; family Fringillidae; genus Haemorhous; species Haemorhous mexicanus. The sequence continues at coordinate 52,025,010 of NC_082381.1, read as the reverse complement.
AGGCCCTTCACCAGTTCGTGTAAACCTGTTCGTTTTTCTCTTGATCCTTTAAGAATGTACCATTATTCAAGTGCAGAGAAACAGAATACTGATTATAGATAGCAAACAAGTATTATACAGAATGCATTTGCCTTTGTTGAACTAAATATTAGTGTTTCCAAACTCAATAGACATTGATAGCTCAGTTTTACCTAGTTGAATTTTTTTCAGGTGTTTATAGTTAGTGAAGTCTCTATTTTCCTTCAAAAATACTAGTATTAGGGCCATAGGAAGAAAAGTCAGAACTACATGCCACTTGAGACAAATTAGCAAGAGCTCTGTTCTCCATGCTAGTGAAACTCTACTGGGTTCACTTTAAAGGTCATACAAAAGAGTTATATCAAACTTAAATCTGTGGCATGTTGCAACATACTGTTTTCAGATACATGGATCTAGAAAAATTTGAAAAATTATATAACAAAAAGGTGATCTCCTTTCCTTTTTTATATAGGGGAATACCTATATAATACCCTTTCCCCAGCTGTTCCAGGACCATACATAGGCAGTTTTGCTGCCTGTGTATGGTCTTGGGACAGCTGGGGAAAGGTTTGACTCACTAGCTGGAGATTTCTCCTCCTGTGTATATGAGGGGCAGAAATGGGGTTTTTCTAACATGATGTCACATCTGCTGTACTCTAGAAGCAGAGTGGGAAACTTGGGTCCCCAGCATCAGGCAGGCAGGAAGGGAAGAGGGCAAGAGGATCTTCATCTAGGGCTGATTTGGATAGGAAAAGCTAGAAATAAATGTGACCTGTAGGAGAAATTACACTTTTTCTCCATCATTGTCCATTGAGCATCAATGCTTTTGTGGAGGGTGTGACGTCCTCTGACAGCAGCTGCCAGCAAAGAACAGCCATGGTGGGGATCATTGCAGGCTCAGCAAGTGAAGCCTTTACTGTCAGTAATGTGTTTTGTGGCCTCATATCACTTTTAATCTTGTGCCCAGCTTCTTTCTAAGGCCAGATGTGGTGGCAGAAATGGTGTTAATGTCATGCAATCAAAAGATCCCCACATGTTCCAGGAGTCTTGTGAGCTGCAGAGTTGCTCTTCTGTGCTCCAGGATCTGATTTACCTGAAATGAGAGAAATAATACCTAGCTGAGCTAAATGGACCCAACCTTCTGCTCCAGCTGGATGGACTAGAAGGTAGATTAGTGTGCTGGGTGTAGAGATGTCAGCTGTTGGACTGAGATCAATTATTGCAAGAGAAAAACTCCAGCACATTTTGTAACATTCTTAGCTGGTGCATCTAGAAGCTACCAGATTGCTAGGATTTTCCTTTGAAAACTTTTAATGTTAAATACCCAGAATTAAACCTATGAGAGATTAGTTCTTTCCCCTGATATCTTAACCATCTGCAGCCAGAACAGGATTGTCTCTGGGCCCTGGATGCTGTTTAGGTGCATGTGTGTGCACACATGCGTGCATCCTGTGGGCATATCTTGACTAAAATACTTGTCATGACAAGGAAAGGTGATACTTCCAAATAGAAGAGGAAAAGGAGGAGGGAAGGTGAGTATATACAACATTTAGACTGGAATTTGCAGTATGTGTAATTTGCGTATGGAAAACATGCTTGTATTGTATTGAAGATCTGAGTGGAAGCCAGCAATATGCCTACAAATAATTTATGTTAGATTACAGGGTCCAAATATCAGCAAATTTTACATCACTTTTCCTCCCCCTTTTTTTCTTTTGTTTTAGCATCTGTTTCCTCTTAGTTTACTTTTTCAAAATTAACCAATGAAGGATATAAATATTTAATAAAGATGACAGCACCTCCTTTTCCTAGACATAGAGTAGAGAATGCCTGGTGAAGAGCAGTGACCCCCATATTGGTGGGCTGTGTTCTGGAAGATATCTGAAAAATTCAATGCATGACTCTTGGTTTCAGTATCTTTGCAGGTATTTTTCTATATTTTAAAGGACAAGACTTCGTTTCAAAACAAAACCATGGATGAAGCTGGTATATTTCATTTCCAGAACCTTTTGGGAGGCTAATCCGTAGAACTGAAATGGAAGAGAAATTAAACTTTTGACATATTGAATTTTTTTCCTGTGAACTCTGGGATGTTTTTTAGTTCCCTTTGATGTGACGAGAAATATTTGGGCATGTAGGCTTCTGCATTGTTTTAGTGAAACATTTTCTTTGCTTTTCTAATTTTCTCTGCTAATGGAATGGTTCCATCTCATCTTCCTGATGAATTTGTTTCTTCTTCCTTTTTTTTTTTAAATTTGTAAACGAAGCAGAAGTACAGTCTTCTTTGTGTTACTAAGGTGTTGCTTCATAGTGTTATAGTAGGAGGCCTATACAGTATGTGATAAATATTTTGATAATAGATTGTCTTTCTGCTGTGTGCTGTAAATGAATCTTTTGCTGGAAAGCTGGTAGAGGCCAATGTGGTTTATTGATCCTAGGACTTTGGTTTGTAGGTAATTGATGAGAAAATTAGGAAATTTCTGCGGTGCTTTGCTAACCGTTTGTATGGTGGGAGTGTTCAATAATGTGCTGATTAAAGATTGACTGCCATTAAGATGTCATCAACTTTGTGGTTTAATTTCTTGAGGTTTAAAGCCAGGTATGCTCACTATCTAGAAGATCCTTTCCAACTGCAATATTAAAAGTGTCAGTCAATAATTATTTTTCCAACTGCATTTGAAATGTATGTAGATACGATGAAAATTGTCAAATTCTTCTAGGTTTTAGGATCATGTATAATTACTGTGTCAAAGATTTTCAAGTTGAATCACCACAGTAGCAGAGCTTTTTGTGTCTAGAGATGGCGATGTTCAGTTTTGCCATTTTCAGAGCATTTGCCAGTTGTCTGTACAGCACGGACAGCACCACCACCTGGGACATCTCCTTTTGTTTCCGTCTGGTAAATAGCACTAGTAAATCAATAAAGAGAACTAAATGAGTAAACACTTTATTCTTGCTAATGCTTCTAAGCTCTGTTAGTTATTAGCTCCAGTGTCTTAAGTCCTTGGAAGAGAGGCATGTTCTGTGCCTTGGGTAAGGTTACTTAAAAGACTGTCAGTCTGCAGTTCACCTGGAGCTTGCTGAATGCCAGGGAGGCAGGACCAAATCCTTGGGACTGATTGTTGATGTGTTGCTTGCCCCTCTGGCAGACAGTTCCTGAGCCATTACCATTGATTTCAGTGATACAGAAGGAAGTCTTTTTATCTTCTGGTGTTTTGGGAAGAGGCGTGGCTTCTACGGCTGTCTCTGCAGTCCTGTACAGAATTTGTATTGCTTTGCATCTCAGTCTGGTTAATGGCATTTTGCCTTATCTGGCCAATTTAGATTTGTATATGGAGATGTGATGCTGAATCTGTCTTTCAATTTCGCTTACTGTGCCAGCTTTGGATTTTTTTTTTTAATCAGATTTTGTGTCTTTAGGTGCCTTCTTTCTTATCACTGGTCACATACGCTAGCTGCAATCTACTGAACAGCGTTGCAGATTAGTTCCCTTTGCTAGTTTGCTTTGCATATCACTGAGGTATATTCAGAATGGCTGGCTGTTTACATCTGCAGCCTGTCAGCAGAGCTGTTGTCTTGTCTAAGACCTATGTGATTTAATGAATGCTCATATTCTTTGCCTGTCTTTTCTTCTGCACACAAACTGCTGTGGTGTTGCTCTTAGTGCATACTAGGATACTTGTGTATGACTGAAAACATTTTAGAAGCTGTTGTAATGTAGAATTTCAAGTTAAAGTAACTGCTTGCTCATTTCTTACTTGTTGGGGAAACCCATGATTTTTAACAGGCAATTGCACAGATGACTGAAAATGGACTGGGACTGGGTCTGGCTTCATTTAAGCCTGTTTCTGGTGATTTTATTTTTTGTGCTAGAGGTAAATGAGTAAGCGGCAAAACGAGACTGGGGGCAGGTGGTTATAAATTCTAAGAAGGAATAAAGGCAAACTGAAGGATTGACACATTTGTTTCTTTGAATTTACAGGAAAGATTTGTACTATTACTGAGCCAATAAAATAAGCATTAGATCTTAAGCAATCACAGTACAATGCAGTCTAAAACCACAAGCAAAGGCATAATCCAGTGGGTGTTGACATTCTTTTCCACTATCAGCCAGATTTCACTGATAAGACTATTAGAAGGAGAATATTACAGTCAGAATTGAGTTTTTAAAAAGCCTAAATGTTCTCAGTGTTTACATTTCAGAATATTCATGGATTCTCTGGCCTGTGTTGTTTATTTTGGCACAAGAACCAGATGTGGTGCATGATGTGTGGTGGCAAACTCTTTTTATTATCTCTGTAAGAGTTTTAATTCTTATCTGTGATCGTGAGCTATGTGAAAAACTTCATTTTTTTGTGAGACTTTGACAGTAATGGAGTTTCAGTATTGCTCTCAAGTTGAGTTAAAATTTTCCAAACTTAATTAGAAGAATTTTCTAGCTCATGGAAATAACCAAAATTTTTTGGAGTTTGACAAGCAACAGGAATCCTATATTCAAAGATACATGTATAACTTTCTTCTGAACATGCAACATTTACCTGTTTGTGAATCAACCTCAGCCTTCATACAGATGTTTAGATGTGACAATCTATGTAAATCAGGGATTGTGAATAATGATAGTTGAGCCACATGTGGCATATGTGAATATCTCATATTAAAAAAAGCTGATTTTTGTTTGATAATACTGATTCAAGTTCTGCTTCAGTGTCAACAAAGGAGATTTGTAATACAAAGTAGATTAGAAATAGAAAGAAGTAAAGCATTATCCAAGGGAAAGAAGTGTCTCTGAACTCATGACATTGTGCAGGTTTACAGAGATACTCTCTGTGCCTGACTTGACACATCTGTGTAAGGGTGGAGTACTGATCTGCTAAGGAGAACAGCTCTTTGACTCTTTTCTGGTCATATTCTTACTTTGCTGTGTCTAGGTGAAGGCTGATGACTAGATAACTCTACCCTGAAGTCTAAAGAAAGTACTGTTTTCTTTAAAAGGGGAATCTTTTCTTCAAGGCATCCCTTCAATAATATATTTGGCACATGACATACTTGGTACCAAAAGTGAAACCCATCATTTAACTTATTTTATGTTGTTCTCTGAAAATGTTCCTGTTTCAGGATCACATGTTTATCATGTTGCAGCTTTAGGCAGGTCAGCATTATTTTGAGTATTTTCTGGGCACACATGAAATTCTACAGATAACAATACTGAAATTGCATTGCATACACTTGGTGAATAATATGCTATTTGTTATAGGTTTGCTTAAGCTGGTTTGGGCCTCATTAGCTTAGACTGCAAAGGGCTGTTTAACTACCAGTTCATCTGTTGAGCTTGTGTCTGACGTATTCAGCCCAATGGCACTACCTGTCTTTGGTTTTCCTTTGAAAGCTATTGTGAATCAACTGTAGCTTAAATGCCATGCTAGAACAATTTCACCAGGTGTAATTTAATTTCCGTAGCCATTCAGAAAACATGGTTGGATGCTTTCATGATACTACTAGCAAGAGAATTGTTGATAAGGTTGATAGTTTCTGTAAAAACAATTAATCTCAAAATTCTTGCAGACAAAGTGTTATTACTGGGCACCAGGTAATAATAAGCAAGATCCTAATTTTTTCATCACCTTCCTATTACAATCCAGACTATACCTAAGGGTCTTAAAAGAAAGGTCTTGGGAAGAAGCTAAGGAGCTGATGTAAACCTTGGAGATGTAAGCCCTTCATCTGGTCTGAAATATCAGCAGTGACCTTCAGAGCTTCTGTAGAGGTTGACTGCAGATGACAACTTGGTGTCCAAATGAATTTGTGTGCATGAACATCTGTTGATGGTTTTTGGCTGCACTACATTCATGATGGCTTTTGAAGCCCTCGTTGGTGATGGTGTGACAGTTCTGTGGAGACAGTGCTTGTTGCTGTGGTCGTGAAGAGGAGTTAGCAAGTCTTGTGGTCTTTGCTGTGGCATGTGCTGGCTCTATGTAAAGAAGTTTGTTTCTGGTGAAAGCTTTAGTTACATATGGAGTGATGGAGTGTTTAAAGGCAAAGAAGAGTGCACTTGATCTGGGAAAGCAATACTATAAATTAGATTCATCATCTTCTGGTAGAGATTGTTCTTGTTTAATTGTTTTCTGTAAAGGTTCGTGGTTGAAAGTGGCAATCAGGCATGCCATGAGAGCAGGGAGATTTCATTTAGTATTTTAAAATATTTGGGACGGTCAGTGAGCTGCCATATCTTTCATTCTGCCTCCTGACAGAAATACATTCTGCCCGACCTATGCAAAGTACTATTGGTACATTTGGTCATTGTGGAAAACACCCATCAATATTTACAGTGCCACATGGCAAGCATATGTCTATTCAGTGGTGATTCAGTGCTTTATTCAATGGCTGTGTATTCTCTTGAAGATTTGAAGAAATTTTGATCCAGGTTTTTTAAATTTGCATTCATACACTGTGGACAGACTATGGAAATCCGGGCAAATGGGTCATAATCCCAGATTCATTTTCATCTTTTCCTCTTATACCTTTAAGATTAACACCTTAACTTTCCATTTTAATGTATTGGAAATTTCAACTTTTGTTGTTCTTGATGGCAAAATCTTAGTGAAGTGATAGAGATGCATGGTGGTTTGTAACATGAAATGAAGCATGGAGAGGAAAGGGATCTCCAGAAGAAAAACAGAGATGGGGATCCAGAAGAAAAACGGAGATGGGGATCTTTGGGCTCTGGAAGATGAAATATGAAATTTAATTTTAAATGTTCTTTATTTCTTATAATTCTGTATATTGTTTGCCTAACATAATTTTTTCATCTTCATTGAATATGTATGTGCTTGTCATCTTGTTACAAGTTCCCTGAGATTTCTGCAATTTTCTATGTACTGAGGATTTTGATTCTGTGGTTGTGATACAACAGGAAATGGAAACAATTGCTTGTGTTTCTTTCATTCATGCTTTGCATGTTAATTTTTGGGGTATCCTTTTTTAGTCCTTTGAAGATGCAGCCAGGCTGGAAATCTGGCTCAGGGCTTGTTGGCTGCAGGCTTCTGTCAAGTGAAACCCAAGAGGTGAATCACACATCCAACAGCTCTTATCTTTATAGTTCTAATTACTAGAATGTTTCTCACTGGTTTTTTTTTTTTTTGGTGGGTTTTTTTTGTTTGGTTGTTTTGTTTTGTTTTGTTTTGTTTTGTTTTGTTTTGTTTTGTTTTGTTTTGTTTTGTTTTGTTTTGTTTTTTAATGGTTGAAAGCACATAGGAAAAGACATTAGTAAACATTACTGCCTTTTCAAACAAGACACGATTTCAATAGAATGATACAAGGAACATTGTATCATCGTATCCTGCTTTCCATACAGCCAGTTTTGAGCAAGTAAGACTTTTTTATCACTGTGCCCTAAGAATTGCAGTGGATGTTTTATAAATTAGTGGTTCTGGTAGGCTGCCTTGAATGGTTCAGTTTGATAGATGGTTGCTGCCTCAGTATTATTTGAATCATTTGGTGTCTGATATATTTATTAAAAAGATGGGTTAGGGATTTCAGGTCAGGGTTAAAATTACCTGGTTAAAAATCAGATGCAGAAAAAATTATCATTTTTTCATGGTATCTTCTTGTTCTTGTTACACAACAAATTGACCTTCAAAAACATGCGAAGCAAACAGGAGATAACATGGGCTGCATTGAAAACCATTTAGTGATTCAATAGCAATATTGGATATGCAGTATTATCTCAGGTACTAATTTTTTCATCATGTAATTTCTTAGATGTTAGTGAGTCTAATTTCTTAGGTGTTAGTGAGGCTAATTGACCATATTGAGATATTTTTTAAAGGTTTTTAGCAACTGAAAAAAATTCTAGACCTGAGCAGGTGAAAGTTGAAGCAGGAAAAGTGAATCTGGTATTAATTTTGTAAAAATTTTTATTACTGCCGATAGTGAAACAGTATCTTTGGTGGATTTGCTTCTTCGGGATTAAGACCACCTTCTTTTAAATGTTCCTTTAGCATACTGGCTAAGGCTCTTGGCGCTAAGTGTTGAGTTACAGAGTAGAGTTTTTATTTCTCAATTAGATCATATCCTTCCTTTGACATATAGTGACAGTCTCTCTCTAGGAAGGCCAGTCTAAGTTTTCTGTAGAAAGTAATAAGTAGCAGCATGAAGACTTGGAAAGCCCTGTAGGAATACAGGCACATTCATTTTCTTAATTTCCATTGACAGTTGTGTAGCCAAATGTAGTAGTAACCTTTGAAAATGGAATCCAAAGTGTTGGTTTTGTGGTTGCTAAAATCCCTGCTGTGCACAGGGAAGATGTGAATCATTCCCTAGTGATGCTTGACAGTTTCACTGTCTGATGGCTTTAGGCCATCCTTTTGCACTAATGATGGTCTGTGAAGGTAAGTGCCCCCCCTCCCCCAAACCCTACTTTAAGGAGTGTTTGTTTCTCCTAAAGCATGAGATGGTATTTGGAGAGACTCAGCTGACATAAATGAGTTCCTCCTGCTTGTCTCTAGTTCTGTCTAGTTCTGCTGGGGTGAGGGAAGTGACGGCTTATTCTAATCCAGAGCTGCCTGTTCCTGAGAATAAAGAGTAATCATGCTGAATATGAGGAAATACATTCTGTATGTGGTGAAAGCACATAGCTGTTATGTACCAGTGCATAATGGAAACACATGGATTTTAGTGTATGATTTCATCTCTCAAACTGTGTTACTCTCTACATTACAGTTTAAAGTTCTCAGTAGCAGGTTCTGTCCTCCCATTTTTGTAGAGATTGAAAAGATTTGAATAGATTATTAAAAAGAGAGAGGAATTGAAAAGCAAAATAAAAGAAGGTGGTCTTAAAATGATCATTCAGAAACTGTCTTTACCCTGTTCCACCAGAACAGGAAAGTACTCAATAAATTTGAATGTCTGTGAGAAATTCCAGAACTCAAAAAAGGAAGAGGCTCTTGTATGCAACACGTATACAACACATTGTTGCAGAAGGTAAAGACCAAGAATATAGCAAATTTCAAATATATAGCAAAAATCAATCAGGTACTGGCAGGGTTATTGCTGATATCCAGAGTTATAATAATTAATTCTATCAAAGTTTGGAACAGAGATTGTGTTTTGAGTTTTGAGGCATGGATTAATCTGTCTGACAGATGCCAAGATGAAACTTGTGGAAGGATGATGTCACGTCTACCTTGCAGAGGCCCTTACGCTACAGTCTAATCTTACTATGCTGGCAGTATACAAAAATACTTGAGTGTGCTATCTGATAAGTTTGTATCAACCGCTGTTTACAAAGTCCTTTAAAATGTACATCCCTGTCAACAAAAGTGATAACTATCTAAACCACTGTATTTAACCAAATTAACTCAGGAGTAAAGGCAGTTTTCTTGGCTATCTCTGTAGTTCTGTAAGAGGCAAAGTGTTACTGGCCAGTATAAATGGTCTCACACTGCACTGGGCATACAAACTGAGCCTGTGTGTATGTTAAGGCCCCTTGTGTTCATTTAGCATACAGTTATTTTTCAGTACAGATTTTGCTGCTTAGAGTCATTGCATTACTGGTAAAGGCAATGTATCACATGTCTAAATGAGGTCTTATGTGACTGTCTTGCTTTTCCCAAATAGAAACACATCTCAACTAGTATGGATTCTACCATGGAGCATTCTGGGTGCCACTGGAAATCAAAGCAAAATCAGGCTGCAGTTAAAGCACACTATCTCAATATTTCCAACCAGAAAAAATTAATCCCAAAACAATTCTTGTGTTTTCCACCCATCTTATGACTGAGAAGAAGAGTAAAAGAAAACATACACAATAATGGGATTTCTAATTTATTCTATCTCTAATTCTAATTCTAACTCCATTCCATTCCGTTCCATTCCATTCCATTCCATTCCATTCCATTCCATTCCATTCCGTTTGTACCTTTTTAGAAGCAGGGGCCTTGCAATCAGTTTTTAGCAGTTTATGAACTTACAGAATAATAAGCACTATTATTTTATAGCCTTCTGGCAGGATGCAGCTTGATGTAGCTTTTTCCATTAGAGATGTAGCACCAACATGACACGTACAGACTTCTGCAAGTAAAAAGAACTAGATCTAGCTCTGGGTGAGAATCAGAGCCAGGACCAGAGGAATGAAACTTCAGTTGCTTATCCTATGAATAAACACATTGCAGGAAGAAGTTGTCTCAAAACTTAACAGCTATTTAAAAGAGAGCTCTAAGGGACAAAAGTTATTTTTATTTTTGCTTGCATGAAAGGTTTCGCATGAAGTGATGTGTTAGTAGGAGCTGTGCCAGTTTGCACAATGAAATGCTAATCTATCGTGTAGACCTCCTCCCAAGTGGTGGGGTTAAGAAGAGTGGGAATCTTTATTCTCTTTGCATGTTCAGGTCTGGCAAGAGTAATTGGAATAGTGTTTAGAGGTGTTGTGGAAATGTAACTTTATAAAGCAAATTATCTCATTACTTCTCCCGTTGTTCTCTAACTAGCATAATTAATATCCAAATGTTCCCTAAGATTAGTTTTATTTCCTGCTCAGCTAGTTGACAGACACTGGTGAGATCTGAATTCACAGCAGGCTAGAGCAGATGGCTACTTTCGCTAACAGATTACTGCATCAAGGCATACAAACTCCCCAGCTCTGTCTCAATAAACTTCAACACATGATTTATAAAGTGAACATAATAGAAGAAATCCATGATGCCTATAATGGGAATCATATTACCACACTACTTAAAACACTGTGAGAATTGCCTAAGCAGTTATCATATACTTGTGCTGATTTTTCAAATCTTATTAGGCAGGAAAGCATTGCCTGGAAAATTATTCATCTTTTCTGTATCGCTTCCACTCAGTTATATTTTATTGAACTAATTTAAGGGAGGCTTCCAATACATCTGGCTTCTGTTGAACCTCCAGCAAATATATGAATGTGTTCGCGGTGATTTGATGCTTATTTATTTGTTTTGGACCTTTTACATAAAGAAAAATTTCTCTGCTAAACTTCTATACTGGCATGTCCATGTTGAAACTGCTGTACTCTCAACTAAAAAACACAACCAAAGAGAGATATCGTTTCAGAAAAAGAAAAGTAATTGCAAAGTCATGCATAAATGTCCTGCACAGCAGATAAGCTTGATTCGTTGAGATGATAAATTGCAAGTAAAATTTGCCTGGAACAGTTGATGTGAAATGCCTCATAAAGAAAACCAAGACTCTTTGCAGGGTGTAGCAGCTTCGAATGATGACCTAGTATCTTTTAAGAAAGATGTTGTTTCTAGAATGATGCATAATTATTTGTTACATAAATAAATAAATAAATTGTTACATAAATAAATGGGAATCCCTCTGTGCCTGAAATCTTCTGATATTGCTAGTATTATTTTGGAGAGGGCAATTCTGTAATTCTTCACGTTTTTGTAAACATTCAGCATAAATTTACATGCTGGGAAGTTCCCATTGCTTTGGGTGCCTTAGAACAAGGCACAGAGTGATTTATAACTCTGTAAGATGGAGGGCGAGTCCTAATTCTTGTAAAACCTGATCTTGTTTCCTGATTAATGTATCTCACTGCTTTTCTGCTTTCCCGAGGAAAATAGAAAAATCAGCTGATGTGCCCTGAGTAACGCTCTGTGCAATTGCGAACTCTTTCGTCTGTCCTTTCCCTTCTCTAGTTCAATTAAGTTCTCTGTTTTCCTCCCTTTGAGCTCAAGTTCTAGGTTTTGCCCTGCTCACTCTGAGCTATGTCTCTATATGAGAGGGGGGCTTCAGTCTCTTGTGGGATACCGGGAGCTAATTGGATTTTCCTGTTAGTGTTGTGAAGAACAGTGGAAATACCACAACATCAGTGGAACCTGGAGGTTGCTTTGTAGCCATTATAAAGAGAGAGATACAATTTCCAGTTTTAAAGAGTAAAGGAAGGGAGTTTTTTTAAATTTTGAAGCTAAGATAATTTCTGTTTATGCATCTGACATATATTCCTGTATAATTAACTAGTTAATGTATTTCCACATGCAGTAATGTTTTCTTAGGATGTGAAGCAGAGGGGGTGCAGAAAATACATAACAGCAAAAGATTATAGTTTTTTATTTCCAAAGATGCTGTTTGTACTGTCTGACTGAATAGTACTGACTACAGTGAATATTTGCTGCTAGAGTTGCATGATGTCTATTCTGTCAAATACAAATACATGTTGGGTTTTTGTGTTGCTGTTTCTATCACAGACTTGCCCTCCGCAAACTTAAGCAATTACAACATCACCGTGGTGGAAGGAAAGAGCATCACGCTGTACTGTGATACTACCGGCGGGCCACCCCCAAACGTGTCCTGGGTGGTGACTAATCTTGTTTCAAACCATGAGGTAAGGTTTATATTCAAACACGTGACAATTCAGGTGACACCTGCTGAAGGATGGAATGAAGTTTCATGTCCAGCTCTAGTTAACTTTCTATTAAAAAATGAAGTAGAAAGTTAATGTTGGGATTACATTTATCCTCCAGTTACTCTCAATCAAGGGTGACTGTGGCAGTGCTTTTGGGGAATGGCAGACATTTGTTTCTCAAGATTCTCATTTGCACTCTGGTTTTTTGGATGTTCACTTGTAAATGAGAGTAATGTAAATTTTTGGAAGAAATGTGAATTGGAATACTGAAACACAAGAACTTTCTTATTATCACTGATACCTGCCAACAGAGACTAAATCCAATCTATATTGATTGTGAAAAAAAAACTTTGCGTCTGTAATTATATTTTCATTTCATAATTGGGTGTGTTGAAATTTGGTTGTAAATATTTTGTGGCTTGTTTAATTTTTCTTCAACACACTTAGCAGCAACAGAAAGCCTTGAAATTGAAGATTTTACTTAAAATACTGTCAGGTTGGTTTTGTTTTGGTTTGGTTTTTTAAATGATGCATGAATATCTTTCCTCGTTGAAACCATCTAGGTGGGAAGATTTTATTTACTGGACTCTTAATATTTTTATTTTTTGTTTTTGTAGACTGTGCGCTGCATAAGTCCTTTGTGATGTAAATATTGAAAAAGGAGGAGCATATAAGCAGCTGCTGACCTCATAAATTATATTATTTCATAACAGGAAAACCCCATGTTTATTACAATTTTATGGCATTTGCTTTCCTATAATCGTGATGGTGCACACTGTGTAAAGCTTCTTGGTCTGTACAAGGTGTGGGAAGTGTACTTTCAAAACTCTTCCTGCAGTGAGGAGGAGACAGGACCTCTTGAGCATCATAGTTTTTATATTTTCTTTCAGAAGTTCATTATATCAGGCTTGTACAGAATTTAAGTAGTCTGTCTTTCATTCCAGCTTTCATAAGAGCTCTGCAAAGCTCTAGTTGTATTTTTAAAATTTTCTCTGATCTGTAAAACTCCCCAAAGGCATCAGACGTCATCAGAGAACAAGAAATTAAAACACTTTGGGGAACCTCTGCCAAGTTGCACTCTTTTTCAAAATTTTTAAAAAGTTTTAATTCAAGGAGCCAAAACAAATGTGGGACTCTGTTCAAAAAGTGAGATCACTTAATTTTTTTAACCCTCCTATCTTTGAAATGCCGTGGTCGGTTTGTTCAAGTTTTCCATGAGTATTCTATCCTGGCATAACTTGATCATGCTGTTGTTCAGGGGCTTATAATATAGGCTGGCTACAATCTTAGCCATGGCGCACAGCAGGCTTTTCAGTAGCAGAAGAGCAGGAGCCTTTTAGACCTTTTTTGTAATTCTCATCTATCCTTTTCTATGAGTGTTGCTTCTGATTTCTTTTCTTTCACTCCCATATCTCAGTTTCTGCCTTCATGTTCTTCATCTTGAGCGCTCCCTTTGACTGTTTCCTCTCACCTCTCTTAAAAGAGGGACATTAGCTCTTTTAAGAGTTAAAAATAGGTTTTAGTTCTGCAAAGCTAACCTTTTTGTCCTGAGTTCCTGTGTTGATGGATAGTTTGACTGATACTTAGATTTTTCTTTCTGTAGGTTTCAGCCCTGAGCCTATGTTTCAGCCTCTCTGCTTTCAGCACTGCTTAGCTCTGAGAATTGCAAAATAAGAAAATGTGTGAAGGGGTGTTTGCTTTTCCACCTGCCTCCCCTACTGTCACACTGAGGTCGAATGGGCATTGAACTCATGTGGAGTTAGGCTGTCATCTCAAGCTTCAAAATTCTGTTTGCACAGGACTGTATGCAGGAGCATTCCCACATATTCCTATTGACTGCCACCTAAAGTTGCTGTGGTTTTATAAATATAGTGGGTTACTTGTTTGTGTTGTCTGTAGCACTGACAGCGTACATTACAAAAAGTACCTCAAAAGTAGTTTTAAAAATTATCATAATTGTTTGGGGTTTTTTTTTGGAGGGTGTTTTGGTTCCTTTCCTGTTTAACAAAATAGTTTAGCTCTTTATGAAAAGTTCAGGTGTGGAAATAATAATAATTACTTGGTGATCATATGAAGAGCCTGATTTATTAATATCAGACAAACAACTAGTTTTTACTAGTTCTTTTTGTGTCGGGGGGGTAATTCAGCCATATTTGTTTAGCCAGTGTGACATAGCTGCATAGTCAGTATGTTTTTTAAGGTTGTAGATAGACAGTCAGATTTCTAAGGATCATAAGAATCAAGATTTTTAAGAATCATCATTCTTACCTTAATTAGCTTTTTCTTAAACACATAGAACAGCATTTAGGTGAGAGCTTAGGTAGTAGAAGATTTGCAGTTTCTTGTGGAAGGTTTCTTGAGAAAAGGAAGCTTTCAAAAGAAATTTGGTTAAGAACAAGATAGAAAACATGTCAAGATACAATAGGGCTCAGAAGGCAGCAGTGGAAGAGATGTCAAGCATAAATTTAAAGGAAAGAGAAAAAAGGATGAGTAGAGCAAGGATTGGACAGAATATAGGCAGGAAGAAAATATTCTAGAGAGCAGGCAGAAATAGACCATAGAAATCAGTCAAGAGAAGTCATGAAGTAAGAGAGAGGGACGAGCAAGGATATATGATTAGAGGGGAAAAAAACATTTGTGTAGAGGGGATAAAGTGGTAAAAAAAGGGCACAGACTGGAAGTTGAGTGCAGGGTTGAGTGCAATGCTTGTAGCAGGACTTTGCAGCTTTGAATCTGCACTCGCTGACTGTTAGAATTGGTTCTGTACGTATTTCATGTCTGTTTGGATAAGACACTAAAATAAGACTTTGATTAATTATGGACAGATACAGCTAGAAGGAAGGGAAAACAAAAAATGCCATTCAGCTGTGGCCAGTAATTCCCTCCCTCTTCTTTGTTCTTAATGCTGTGGTTGACGCATACCTGTTTTTCTGATCATTTTCAGAGTGACACAAATAAGAACCCTGCCTCTCTCACCATCAAGAATGTCTCATCAATGGACAGTGGACTGGAGATTTCCTGTGTAGCAGAGAACATTGTGGGAGAGGACCAAGCCTCTGCTGAGCTTACGGTATTCTGTACGTATGGGGGCCTCCGTGCAGACCTGGAGGCTAAACTGCATTGGCAGGAACTGTTCTGGGCATTTTTTGGACCTTCAGGCTGTTGAAATGAAAACCCTTGAGGTGTGTGAACTGTCTACTGCAGCTAATGCTAGGAGTAGCCCAGTCAGCCATTGTTGCATTTATCTTTTTCAGCTCTGTATTCTACAAAAAATGTATTTCTGACCGCTTTGTCTTCCAGTTAAAAGAATCTGTAAGTAAAGGTCTGAAATGCTGACTACTGAATGGCACTGTCAGTGTGGGAAGGTTTGTAATAGTGTGTATGTACACGCACACTCTCATAGCAATTGCAAAGTGTGAATTGCAAAGGCTAGCAGAATTATACAAGACTATACATGTTTATGTTCTTACTACCTAAAACAACAACTATGTTCAATGTTTGTATGGCCAGATGTAAATTTATTTGTCATACCTTTGAATAGTACACTTACTTCTCAGGGCCAAGGAAGGGAGAAGGGGCATATAGTATAGAGAAGCACTGGTTACTTAGATCTGAGCTCCAGGCTGAATTCATTTCACATGATCTATACGGCATGTTTTCACAAGTTGCAACCCTCTGTTTAATCTAAGATGGGAATGGAACATTCTGTAGATGGCAAATTTTGCTCAGCATGTGCTTATGACAGAGTAAGCTAGAAAAAAACACTGTAGACGTAGGTTTGTAGGTTGAAATTGGATATCTAATAACTATGGGAATGAACATAAACTAGAAATGTTTAAAGAGTGTAAATGAGATTCTGAGCTTGGCACTGTTATGGCTGATAAAAGGGAGTATAACTAGAAGAAATTGGATTAAGTTAAGAATAATTATAAAGGAAAATAATGGGCAAAGTGTTGGAATAATCTCTTGAGGGAGACCGAAGAGGTCTGTAAACTTGAGGCATATAGCAGGTTTGAACAAGGAATATGTATAGTAAAGAATTTTTTTTCCATGACAGAATAATCCAGAGAATTAAGTAATCTGTTTTGTCTTTGATTCTGTTAAGAAAATAATCTGTAAATCTGGATTCTTAGCTAAGTGTCTTTCCAGTAGTACTTGCTTTTGGCCAATTTTAATTACTTTGAATACTGCTCAATACTGCCTTCTTCCTTCAGCACACTTGTGCACTGTCTTTTGAGCAGAGTAAAACTAAAATTTTTTCTCTCTCCTCCTTCTAAGTGATCCTGTAACTGAAGGTCCCACACCTTACACATTTTAAGTGATTTAACACATTTTCAGTCTTTGGAAGAAGTTTGTTTTATTTCTTTCTAAAGAGCAGCTTCAGTTCAGTTCAGCATAATGCTCTAGACAGAGCAGGTATGTTCCTGTGTGAGTATCCTTCCAATAGGTTCCATTCCATCTAGTAACATACTTTTGCACTAATGGATGAAAAGTACTTCCAGGAGAACTTGGGAAGGAGGGAGGGAAGGGAGGAAGGACACATTCAGAATATTCTGATGTTCTTCACTCTTTTTTCCAATATAGTTGCACCAAATATCACATTCATTGAGTCTCCGACTCCGGACCACCACTGGTGTATTCCATTCACTGTGAAAGGGAACCCTAAGCCCACATTGCAGTGGTTCTACGAAGGAGCTGTGCTGAATGAGTCTGAATACATCTGTACTAAAATACATGTTATCAATCAAAGTGAATACCATGGCTGCCTTCAGCTGGACAATCCTACACACCTGAATAATGGTGCTTATACCTTACTGGCAAAGAACGATTATGGAGAGGATGAAAAACGGGTTGATGCTCATTTCATGTCAGTGCCTGGAGATGGTGAGTGTAGTTTTTTTTTTAAAATTTAATGCTAGCAATTGCAAATTGTTGAAAGTGGTGAAATAGTGCTTTTGGCCATTTTAATTGTTTTGGAGGAAGTTTTTTATAGAACTTTTTTTCTCTGAATGAATGTCTTCAATATTACTTGTAAAATAATGTATTTCTTGAGCATTTTCTTCTTGTTTATTGCTTCTGAAGGGAAGTTACACCAGTGCTCTGTAAATTTCCCTTTGAGTAACCATCCTCCCTGCCAGCCAAGGCTAAGGGAAAGTTGCTGTTTCTGAAGTTTTCCCAAGTGTCAATTCTTATCCTGAAAAGCACTGAGTGCCAATTCAGCCTCTCTTTAGCTTGCTGTACTGCATATGAATGGAACTAGGTAGTGTGTTCAAGGATGTGGAGAATGCTTGTGTGGTATCTAGTGCCTTGCTGCAAAATTGATCGTACAGATAATTGAACATATTATCATGAACTCATGTGAGTTCATGATAATATGTTGTTTTGGGACTAGAGGGAACTGGAGAAAAAACAAGTAGCCCAGGAGGAGGATGGATACGGTCTCAGATCTTAACAGGCATATTTGCTGTCCAATTGCCATTTGTCTAGGTGTCAGCTGGGCACCTACCTTGCTAGGGGTATCAGCATTCAAGGTGGTTGCAACTTCAGTTGCTCTAAAGATTCCCCCTCACCCTTTCTAAATACTATGTGGGCAGGCTCAAGGTGGACTAGCTCACTGAATTGCAGGGACCTCTGTAAGTGATTGATGTTCACTGTGGTTTGATATTTTCTCACATCTTCAGAGCCATACATGAAGTGGCTGTAATACAGTCACTGTATGTGCAAGCATATTGGAGCATGTGTAAGAAAACTCTGAGTGGACCTTGCACATTTGGAGTAGGAATAGAAGTGGTATCTTGTGCAGATAATTGCACAGTCATACCTCAAAATATGACTGTGTGTATCTTTGGCTTTTTGACCATGTGATATAAATAGTTGCCTTTATTCTTTTGTAAAACGGCAGTGCTCTGTAATGTTATTTGATGGAAAAGAAAAAATAGTGAATATTTAAATTCTCTTCCTACATCTCAGGCCACAGACCACAAAAATATGGTCCGTATTTCATTTTCACCCTTTCAGCTCAGTTTGCTGAAATGGGGAGAGAGATTGTAAGTCTTTTACTTTCCCATCCTTAGAAGAAGATGAAGAGCTGATAAAGCCAGGCTTTATTTAGTCCTGCTGTGCTCACTGCTCCTCTCCTCTTTTTTCCCTGAAGTTCTTTCTTAAAAAGACTCATTTCAGAAACATGCCATGGTTTCAGCTACTGCTGTCCCCTAATACTGCATTTTCATTTTTCTGCAAAACAGTTCACTTCATGGATGTTCTGTGTACAGTGGAAGTTCTCTTATACCCTGATTATTTAATATAAACCTGGCTTCATTCCCTAACTGAGCATCAGCTACCTCTAATACACTGGGTGATTTTGTAATTTATTTTGGTCTTTGATCCAAATCCTTTTCCTATCCTGTTTTTCATTTATGCTCCTATCCACAGTAAATAGAACTGTAGCTATCCTCTAATTTAGAAAGAAAACATGATTTATTTGTTCCATCCCTTTTATATTTGTATAGAATGTAAGTCAACCAATATAAACTGTGCTGTATTCTTTAAGAATTTCCCAAGATCTGTGGTGGAGTAAGCTTCACAAGAAGAGTATAGAGGAAATGGGACTATGTATAGACAGGATGTAACTGCATCAGAAATTAGTTCATGCATAGTGGATGGCAACAAACCAGTCTTAAAAATTAACAACAGGGGAAATGGCTTAGCTACTTAGCCTCCTCAATACTGTTTTTAGTTTTCTACTGCAAGAATCATGGAACTGAGCTTCAGAAAACATCACAACATTGTTGTCTCCTCCACTGAAGCTCGCACAAAAGCAAATGCATCATATTACATTTTTGTTCTATACTATTTCTATTTAAAGCACTGTCAGGCTTTTTCAGATCCTTAAAAGGCTCTTTCGGTGCTGTCATTACTGTGTAGTTTCTTCTTTTGGCCCACATATTGTACACTGAAGCATAAAGATTAAGGCCCACACCCTGGCATTATGTTCATTTTCATATCTTCATGACTGAATTAAATACCAGTCACTGAGCTTTAAACTGATTCTCTGGTTATTGCATCACTTGAACAAATGCTCAGAAGATGAAAAGGAAAAAAAAAAGAAATAAGAAAATTTTAAAATCCCCTCACCTATAATCCACTTGCCTACCCAAAGTAAATGTATATGTCTGAAGCATGTTTTACCTCAATAGTGTAATAGTCCACTTTCAGAGTTGGATCAAACATGATGTTGATGTAATTTGTGCTAAGATGATCCTAACTTTCAGCATGCTTCTTGAAGGACTGTTTCATTGGTCTGAGGTTGCCGGCATGAAAGAGAGGAAACCATGCACCATAGTCGGATTTTGGTTGTGCTAATGATACCCAAGTTAATGCTGTAAATTAAGAATTTATTTTAAATGTGAAGACGTGGAAGAATGAATTTCATGTTTTACTAGCTGAGTTTTTAACTATCTTTAGTCTGCAAAAGATCTTGGTTTCCAATTCTTGCTGAGAGTGACGATTATTTGAGACTAACTGCTGTGAACAGTAAGCACGAAAGGGTCATGGTTTATTCTGGAGGCTGTTCTCATAGAACTTTATCCAAAATGGCTAGTGAATGTGGGAGACATTTTTACCAATAATAGATATTTTTAAATTAAGTTTATTCATCAGCTAACTCTCTACATTAAAATTCAGCTGGATGAGTCCAAGTCACATATATCTTGTCAAAGTAAAAGAATATGCTAAATATGCCTTGGAAGTAGCATATTGCTTGTGCAGCATAACATGTTTTTTGCAGAAGTATGTTTTTTGATTGAGTCTCTTGCTGCTGCTTTATTTTGGAAATGCCAAATTTATAAGGAAAGAAGCAAACAATCCAAGTGTAGTTGATGTAGTTTGTAAAGATGAGTGAATAGGACAAGGCTTTTGATAGTTCATTTACTCAACAACCTCTTCTAATGGGGGCCAAAACAAAGGTGTCATTCTGTACTTGCTCTTGAAAATAATTGTCTGTAAATGTTCAAAAGGACTGTGGTGAAGTTTATTGTTAAAGTAACTTCAACTGATGATTAAATTGGTTTGTTTCTATGTGCTAAATAGAAAAAGTAATACCCGAAATTTAAGGGTTGTCCACCATCTTGATTTTTGTAGTTTTATTTGAAATGTTTAGTCATATAAAAAATAATAGAATGGAATTGATGACTTCTTATTTTATATGTCTGTGAGGAGTTAAGGGTTATACTAACCTTCTTAGTTTGTCCCAATTCCAGTGAATAGAAACAAAATTTTGACATTTAACTCATAAATAAAGGACTGGGAGTTTTTTGCTTGCTTGGGGTTTTTTTCCGCTTCAGATTACGGAAGGTGAGTTAGAAATACTGTTTTTCTGCAGCTGGATGTTCTACACTTGGAAAACTGAATCCATGAACTTTTGTGGACAAAAATCTCTGATCAGATTACTTGAGGATAGATAGTCAGGCTTTCTTCACTGGTTATTTATTTCTGCCAATTGACATGACAGTTTTCATGGGATCCATTGACATATACCCCCAGATACTGGAATATCTTCAAATGCATTTAAAAATAAGCCTAATTTTCTGCTTCCATTCTGCAAATAGGTTGCAACTTGTATTTTCAGCAGGTTCTTGTGCTTTTAACAATGGTGTTCTGCTCTTACTTCACTGTAGCATTATGTCTGTGCAATGCTGGATTTACTGTATGGTAGTATAAACAGAATTGTGTTTATTGAAGTTGTAATCAACTTTAGAGATTTAAATTATTTGTTAATTTTATTTCCAAGCCTGTAAAAGTAGAGAGAAAAAATGTGGACTAGATAGCTATAAGCCTACCACATAATCTATGCTAGAGGTGCATTATAGATCAGAATGAATGGGTATGTTCAAACACAACACAGGTGTTTTGCAAAACATGAATAACAGTTCACTGATTTCTGTGGCTGTTCTGTGCATTTCACTCATTTATGTGCTAAACCTTACACACAGGCAATAAGTAATGAGAAAAAACTGCAAACAGGAGCTAGCAAAATTTAGAGAACTGTAAACTAGACAGGTATCCATTTGCTTGTGTAAAGTCTGGTTTCTGAGACATCTGACTCTTTCAGTAAGAGTTCTGTCTGTGTATCAGCTGTGCAGCTGGCTTCTTGGAGCATCCTTTTACAGAGTGAATCAAATGGTGCTGCTTAGGCCATTTCTACCTGTAGCCTTTAACTTGCCAGCTCACAGTTCAAGGTGGTTTGCTCACACAATGATACAAAAGCATAATTTTTTTATCAGGCAATAATCAGTGATTGTTAAACCTCTGTGAAATCTGCTTCCACTTGAATTCAGAGAAAATTTTACCTTTGATTTTTCAACAGGAATAGTTATTGTTGCACTCATTCCATATATATACACACACACATATATATATATATATATATATATGTATATGTGTGTGTGTATATATATATATATATATACACACACACACACACACATGTATTAATAGTGGAAAGTAGAAGTAGGATTTTGCCCATTGTGAAATAACGCTTTCCCCTGCCAGAGTTAGTGCTGTGTGCACACATGACATGAAGCAAAATGTTAACCTTTTGAATACTCTAAGATGGTTGTAAATGTAACTAACAGACTGCAGTTACTGATGTTGATTTGCATTTATGTAGATACGTATGATCTCTATGGCAAATAAAGTCAGCTCTTAAAACTACTTGTAAAGAAATTTTTATTCTTCTAGCATTTGCAATTTATTTACAAAGCTTTTCTTTCTTTCTTTTTTTTCCTCTTTTCCATGTACAGGTAATGGCCCAATTTTGGATCCAGACGTTTATGGTATATATTTGATTTTCTTTTCTTTTAATAATAGAAATGAAGGAACTGAAACATTAAAAGTTCAAATGTTAGGCTCAGTTAAATTTAAATGTCACATAGAATAATACAGCTCTAAAAGGTACTTTGCGGTTTTGGTTCTCCAGCCTTATATTTAACATATGTGATGACAATATGATGTTTTACTTACTATGCTGCTTTTGATTCACATTAGGAGAAGCATAAATCCACTGCTACAAATGGGTGCAGTTGATCCTGTAGGATGACAGCTGTGTGATGTAGTTCACAGACATGAGATTTTGTGAACCTTTTGGAGGCATTTCTTGGAGGAAAGAGAGTTTGTGATTTCTCTTTATACAACTTAATTTATTTTTTCAGGGATGATTCCATACGTATTTTGCCTCCAAAAATGTACCCCTAAATCCCACTTAGAAATGAAGTTGGCGCAAGTAAGTTTTCCTGTAGGCAATTTATTTTGCTCTGTCTGCTCATTTGTACCTTCCCTTAATCTCTCTTGCATAAGCAGACCATCAATTCAGTGGTAGCTGAGTGTGTGCCAGGAGATTTTGATGACACAGTGTTCACATTAGTTTTTTAGTTAGGCAAAATGTACCAAGTGAAAGCCATTATGCACTGAAATAGAAGCTGCAGAATGAAAAGCAACTGTCTGGTTTTCAAAAATATTTCTGGTATACTTCTGGTGAGTAGAAAAGTTCATCTTACACAAACAGCTTGAAGCTGGATCCTGTTTGGAGTACTTTTTATTTGGATGAAATAGCCCATGACTCAGGTTACCTAAAGCTGATCTAAATGTTATTGCTTTGATTCCATTCCACGTCATTAAACTTCAGCAAATGTGCAATTGAAGCATCAATTTGACTTCAAATGCTTAGAAACTCCAAAGGATAGCTTTCCCTCCCTCTCTTTCCAAAATCTGTTTTTTTTTTTTTGAGAAGGGAGGGTTGGGGGTGGGAAAGTGGTGATGGTTTGCACAATTTCTTATGTGTTGTATTATGTAAGGCGTATGCATGAAGATTTTGATTCTGAGCTTTTTATCAAGGCACTGATGCCTGTGTATGACTTTAGCCATGTGAGTGCTGTGCTTTCACTGACTTGGGTGGGTATTTGCTGAGGTGTGGGTACTTTGAGTTTTGCTAGCAGATCACAGCCTGCAAGACCTAGTCCTGGTGATGGCTGCCTTCGTCTTTATTTCTGGCTGCTCTTTCTGCTGTTTGGAACTGCTGTCCTTGTGATGTGAGGCGATTTCCAAATGTTTTTGTTAAGTATTTTGAACACACAACAGAGATCAGAAGATCTGATAAGGTGACATCAGGCTGCATGACATTGAGTTTGCCAAGGGGAGTCCTGCCTGCATGGGGCACTGCTTGCTGCAAGCATGGAGCAGTCCCTTGTGCCTCTAGTTCACCTCTGCAGCACCTCTTGGAAAAGACGAAGAGAGAATGCTGTCCTGACATGGTCTGGAAATTAACTGAGAGAAATTAACTGACTCACGTGGGTCTGAGCAGGACATTGAGTGCAAAGCCAGCTCCTTTGGCTCTGAGTTCTTATTTTTATGCCATGATGCCTCTTTTAATGTGGTTGTGAGCATGAGAGAGACAACCTGCCCCATACCTGCCAAACCCCAGAACTACTGTGCAAGAGTGACCCCCTGGTGCTGATGTGACTGTGCTGTTGTGTCTATCCCAGCTGCCATGCACCTTGTTTGTGACATGGCTGTAAAATACTGGCCAGCCTCAGCTACAAATCACCACAGCTGTTATTAGTCACTGGTGGCTGCATGAGGTACAGAGCACCAGAGAAGCTGGCCCTAGAGCAATATGAGACTTAGCTAGCATGAGTCAAAAGGCGTTATCCTGTCTGTAGGAGTGCTCAGTGTCTGTGTCAGGATTTCATAGTGAAATGAACAGGAATTTGTTCAACTCAAATCGTCTGGCTTGTGCTGGATAGCTGTCACGTGTATTTCCCTTGCCGGATTTACCCATTGCAAGAAGCTTTGAAGATATGGCAATACCTCAAATGCAAATGATTCACAGTTAGACAGCAAGCAATGTCAGCATACCTCCAGTATACCAATATAGACTACCTTAGCTCTTGCCCATTTTAATATAGAAGGGCACCCAGAGGATTCATAGACCAGACCTGTGGTTCTCATTAGCCCTCCAGGGTGTGATTTCCAGTAGTTTAGAACAGGCTTGAGCATAAACAGAACTACAAATAGCATCAGCTGTTATTTACAAGTGAAATTGGGAGCAAAACATTTCCTTC
Organism: Haemorhous mexicanus; assembly: GCF_027477595.1. Classification (NCBI taxonomy): domain Eukaryota; kingdom Metazoa; phylum Chordata; class Aves; order Passeriformes; family Fringillidae; genus Haemorhous; species Haemorhous mexicanus. Next base: position 52,000,500 of record NC_082381.1, on the reverse strand, counting down.
TTCAAAGTTTGTTTTACAAAGTCAGAGCAGCAAAGGCTCTAAATATTTGTTTTATATGTTAGTCTAATAAAACACTAATAAATAGATGGTTAGCCAAAACCATCATTGTGAAAATTTTCCCTGCTAATTGTAAAGGAAACCCAAATTTTTTAGGCTGAAGTACCTGTTATAAAGCAGGCTTTGCCTGCATATAATGAATTAGAAGTCTCCTCCTCTTGTCTAGCAAAGGATGCACTCACAGTGACAGATGGTCAGCACAGAGCCTTGTCTGAAAATCCAGGCTGCTTGTGCAGGTGAGCCATTCAGGCAGCTATTGTGCTACCTGGATGAGCAAGGAATGCCGTTCATTCTCCTGTTGCTGGTGCTCTAACCTTGCTGCATGGTAAGCTACACACGCAGAGATGCAGTGCAAAGTTGAAGAATTCAAATGGTAAAAGATCAGGAAGTTTATTTTTTTTTCTCTTGAAAGCTCTGAGTATTTAATACCTATTTTGTCTTGGAAGAGTCCTGTCCTTTGGCATGCAAAGTTTAGAGCCAAAATAGACTATATGAGTTGTTTAGACATCCTGACTGTGCTGACTGTAGCACTGGTGCCAGAGGTAGCTGACAGCTTCCTGTACCAAAAAAAAAAATCTTCAGCCTGCAAGTGCTTTGCAGAAAGCAAATGTGTCCTTGCATGCCTGAAGATCAAAAGCCCAGTGCAAGTTCTTACTAACACTGCCAGCTGAGCTCTCCAAATTGGCCTTGGGAGCTAAAGGAGAATAGTGCTTAGGTGCAAGCCCTCCCTGTTACTGCTCAGCTGGAGCTCCATGCTCAGAAATGCTCGTACCGCTGTAGTTAGCAAGAGCTTTTTCAAATTCACATTTAAGATTTCATCTGCAGGCTTATGGCACTGATTTTAATCAAAACATGTAAAGAAATACCTATTTAATTGCAAATTTAAATTACGATGCTGAAGGTGTATTTTATAATAGGTGCAGTTATTGCCCTTTGTTTCTTTCATCTGCATACATTACAGTCATGAAATGAAAGTGCTGTGTGTGTTCCCAGATGTAATAATTAAATAAATGCATTTTAAAATTATATTTTAATGCATGTTTATCTTAACTTCATATATATAACATTTTACTGTTTTTCTCTCATTTGAATAATTTTTTTCAGGAGATCATGGACTCTGTGTTTTATTTTGAATATCTGTGTTTTATTTTGAAGTTATTATAAATAATTGAGTCATGATCAGTCTTTGCATGGAATAGTTCTGGTTTTGTCCCTGCAGCCACGTCAGTGTAATTATTTTGATTAATCAATCAAATATCTTCATACCATCTCAGGCACTTTAATTTTTAAAGGTTTATCAGTATGATAGCAATGTTAAACTGTAACCTTGGTGCATATAACATATATTTTTAAAATTATTTGTTAAACAAATTAAAACATCAATTTCACATTTTATATTGGTAAGATAGCTTGAAACCCATCTGCCAAGCTCTTTTCAGCAAAACAAAAGTGCTCAAGCTATTTTCTAAGACTGTCCTATATTTGACTGAATACAAGGCTGGTGAAGTTCAGTGTAGAGGGCAGTCTTTCATTTTTAATGGGAAGTCAGAAGCACATAAAAATAGCTCTGTGGATGAAGTTCTCACTTAACTCTAGTGTTTCCAGTAGAAATACACATTATGATGTAGATTGCTTGGGTTTTTTTTATATTTGTCGGTCTCATCACATTTGTTCACTTACATGCCACAGTGATTCCTCCTAAAACATTTTGGCTTCTTTAGCAATTATGAGTTGTGTGCAAAGAGCTTAAATTCCTAAAGCTGATAGTGGCCTTGCAATGTTACAGAGCAGAAATAATATAGAAAACCATTTCCCCATCAAAGTTATGAAGTTATAAAAGCACCACTTTTTCCTTTCTTAAGAGTATGAAACCACACCTAATGATCTTGGAGATGCCACAAATAACAGTAATCAAATCACTTCAACGGATGTTTCCAACAAAGAGAATGAAGATAGCATCACTGTAAGTATATGCATTGTTTCCTAATATGTGATATTTGTGGACTATTTGGCTATACAACTTACAAAATTGCAGACACTATAATAAGACTCTGGCCTATAAGAAAATGGTAGCTATTACTGTTTTGCGATCAAAACTCCAGAAAAAAAAAGGAAGAAAAATAAAATCAGTGCTCCCCTCTCTTGTCCTTCCCTCATTTTGTTTTAAATGAGTGAATCACTTTTTAGTTCAAGTAAAACTGCTGGTTTGTGCCTTGCTTTTCTGAAAAACAAAACTTTCATTTTTTTAGCCTAAGGATTTGCATCTAATTTTTAGTCAAGGAGAGCAAATCTTCATTCACAAAACAAAGACCTCCAAGATTATTTGAAGGTTGTTGGTTGAATTTACATCCTGGAATCACCTCCATGTTAGAGAGGTGATATGCTGCAACGAATTTTCAAAATCTAACTGCATGTTTTAAGACATGATTTCATATAAGTTTTTGATTAAATGGCTTTTTATAGATTTTAGTACAAGTGGCTGTGCCGATAGCCTTCCTAATTTGCTGCCTTGCCTCTCATGCTGTCCTGAACTGAAATGCTGGAAACTGATAGTGGGCTATCAGCCTGATTGACATTGCAGCCTCCCTCCATCAGTGACTCTGTAAAGCAGCAAGCAGAGGAGAGTGTGTGTTCATGAGCCAGAGATCAGACTGTGACTGTGACTGTGACAATGTGCTAAAGATTGGGAGGATCCCAGACAGTCTTGTCTCATCTGATAGCAGAGTCATTGAACTGCCAAGGTGGTAAATGTGGGACCTGTGGAAGTCGTCTGGTCCAAGCTTTCATGATTAAAGCAGAGCCAGTATGGTTCTTTATGGTTGTGTCTCTCTCTGGTTTTGGTCTTTCCAGTGGTGGAGCCTTCAGAGTCACTCGGGGTAATTTATATGAGTATTCAAACATCCCCACAGTAAATTCTTTCTTCTATGCTGCTCTTATGTGTTTTCTTGTAACAAGCCACTCTGCTGGAAGGGACAAGGGGGATGTACACTCCCTCCACCTGCCTTGAATGTGTAAGATGTTAAAAAGTTCTCATAAGTGTCTGAATCTGTGTTCTCTGCAGAATAGAAGAAACCTCAACAAGTGTCTGTTTTCTGTACTCTTGATCTCAGTGCAAATGCTTCCCAGTTGAAATTAATCTCTTTTCATAACTGGATTAATATGAATGTATGCTAGATGTCTTTGAAGACACAAAACCAAAGCAAACAGGTCTGTTTGTGTCCTCTCTTTTTTTAGGTGTACGTTGTGGTGGGAATTGCAGCACTGGTGTGCACGGGCTTAGTAATAACCCTCATTATTCTGAAGTTTGGAAGACATTCTAAGTTTGGGATGAAAGGTAAGCAGAGTTGGTTTTACACCTTCCAGAATTGTTGTGGGTTGTATGAGCTGAGACTGAATTCTGCTGAACCAGGAACAGTCAAAACAGCTACATTAAATGCCACCACATTTAATAGTTTGATTATTCATCGGGTAAGTAAGGGAAGAGGTAGATGTAGATAGTGTAGGATTTTGGATCAAACACTTCTACTTCTGTTTTCTTCTTAGGATAAATACCATTTCTTTGCCTGCTGCAGCAAAACCCCCTGAGGCAATTCCTGGAGTAAAATATTTCTCAAGTCAGTGTAGGTAGGAAGAAGATAAGAAATGAAATTTATTCTCAAGTTTAGATTCAAGTTTTATTGATAAGAGTCCAAGCTGTATGTAAGAGGTAGTTTAGACAGTACTACACCGTTCCATTAAGGTGACAGGGAAGCAATGCCAAGAGCAGAAGGTGCATTTGCAGTGGATCCTGTCATAGTGGTGCTTTCTGAGAGATGCATTTTCATGTGCTTCTTGGGGAGCAGCATCTGGAGAGAGTCGCATGTGCCTGTGTCCCTGTGGAAGGGGGAAATCTCAGCCCTTCATTTATTCATTTATTTATTTTACAGCCAGATGGAGGTATGTGTAACTCAATCGAGGTATGTGTAACCTGCAACAACTCCGTTACTATATTCTTTTACTAGTATCACCAATCTGTGTCTGATGATGTGGGTGAATTTGTACTTAAAAAGAAAAAGAGAGAAAATTTAAAAAATAAATTAAAAAAAACCAACTTGCTGCCTTGCTGAGAGACCTAGAAGATGCTTTGCTGTGGGCTAAAGGAGATGAGTGTTTTTTTCTTAAGCTATATAGATGAGGGTCTGTGGAGAACATGGTAAGTAATCTTTTGGTAGACTCCTGCTAATCTCATGTCCTTCTTCTAAGTTGTGCTTATGACATAGTAACACTTGGATGTATATTTTGGTAATGCTTTCATGCCTTTGGTAAGTGCTCCTTTCAGAGATATCTACTCTATATTTTGTGTTCCTGTATTCTGTTTAGAGTAGATTTCCTGGAACAAATGTGATTTGAGCAGAACAGAAACGTAGTCAGTGCAAATCAACTGCTGGGATGGTAATCTTGTCTCTCACCTCCTTCCAATATGTCTCTGATGTTTGGGGTAGCATTAGAAAAGAAAAGTCATTGTGAAATATCCTGAATAGCAACATGAAGTCAGCAGGATTGCTCTGCAGAGTTTTGGCAGAAGGCTAGTCTGTGACTGAACAGTTCAGCCTAAATTTTGTGTTCGAGGCTTTCTGAATTGCATTTAGAGAGCTGAAATAGGTGGAAGCTGATTGAGAGAAACAGTGAGAATTGTTTGATGTTTGCTCTCTAAAGCTAAATATTTGTTAGGTTATTCAAAATATGCACTGAATATTTCAACAGAACATTATTAAAGAAACTAGGAAATAAACCCTACCCTGAGGGAGAATGCACAAAGTTCTATTTTGTTTTGTAGTGTTAAGTTACCTACCAAGGGGCTACTTGATTTTTGGTATCTTCAGGTACAAAACTTCTCACAAAAATAGTGTTCTTGCCTAATCAGTAAGTTTGACCTGAGTAGTTCTTTGTTACAAAATTGTCCATGTAGGTCATATTTCAATAAGAATATGATTTCATGGAAATGAAAATTTCATGGAATTTCATATGAAATTACAAAAAGGCCTCATACATATTGCTTATTTTATTTTTAAGGGTGAAATGTCGCAGTGAGTTACAAATAACTCTTAAGTCTTTCCTGTCATCTGTCTCTTAAGTGGCCCTCAAACTTCTCCAAAGCGTGCATTCACACATCAGGTTCATTGTTTGGATCTATCCATAGTCCAAAGTCCCAGAAACATTCTCTCCCTTCATCATTATCAGTATTACTGAGTTTATATTAAAACAATATTTTAAGACTTGAGATTAGATATAAATAGATAAATAATTCCCAGGCTAATAAGAAAATTTTGACTGCTCGGAAAAGCCTGCAGTGTTAAGTATATGTCGAGAATTGAAATATGGAAATAAATAACTTGGTGTATTTGAACATGAAAAAAATAAGGTGAGTGTGATGAGAAGATTTTTTTCAGTCATTATTGATCTATACATTTAAATGTGTATCTTGGAATTTGTGAATAAAAGGGTAAGTCAGCTACCTGTGAATTTGGAGGCACTTGTGATTTAATTCAGTCACAGCAAAATTAATCCAAACATTGTGTACAAAGAGTGGGCTATAGTGGTAGTTTAATAAACAGTCTCAGTAGTGAAATGGGAAGGAGATAAATATCTGGTTTTCCATGGAAGATATTTATAAAACAAGATTTTAAAATCCTCTTCAAAATGAATAGTGATTTTTGTATTCGTAAGAAGTAACTTCCTGAGTTACATCAGGCAGAAAAGCACAAAAAGCTATGTTTCTTTTTTCTGTTGTGTTCTGAGAACACAACATGGACACTCAGATACCCTGTCATTAAATGTCTGCACACCCTTCTTCAGCAAGCAATTTGGAAAAAAACAAAGTAACCATTCAGTAATTGCAGCAGTCAAACTGTCACTAAATGCTATTTTTCATGTAACCATGTATTTGGAAAAATTTTCCATAGAAAATCAGAAAAAAGATGTGTATATAGGCTAACATAACTATGTGTCCTGTAGGAAATATCTTTATGTAAGGGATGACATTTTCATCTCATTTGGGTTCAGAGCAGGCATCTGCAGCTTCTGTAGACATTGTTTTATGCCTCCTACTTTTAAATGTCAGTTTATCCCGTCTTTTACATGGGCATCATCTGCCTACTTCTTAGACTTGTGTCTTTGCTGAGTTCTTCTGTTCTTACAGAGCTTTAGCATGGCTGGAGTGTGGGACTGACAGTTACCAAGTCCCCAGAAAGAGATGTGGATCAGGAAGGTGTGTATGAGCTGTGGCTGTGTCAGAGCTGCCCATAGCTGGAAGCACTGCATGTGCCGAGGCTGCCACAGAGCTCGCCTTGAGGTCTTCTTTTTAGTACTGTATGGAGCAGAACAGCTTCCAGTCTATGTGTCAGGGAGCACCAGGTCCTCTGGGAACTTACAGTTCTTTGGCAGTCATCAAAGTCTGCAGAGGAGTTGTATAAAAATTAATTACTCCTATAATTCTTACTTTTCTTTATTCATTTGGTATATCTAGGGCAAGAGAATAATTTGGGGTATGTTCATTTTACTCAGTTACCTTTCCAAACTGTAGTAATAGGGTGTTTTTTAGAAGTGAGGAGGACAAACAAAGCACTTGGAAACATTTTGTTTAGGATGTTCTGTATTCTGATTGAAGTTGGATTGCACTGTATGAAGCAGTTGTTTTAATTCTTGCCTTATTTCTTTTTATTCTGTCTTTCACAGCTAGAGGAGATAGCAGTTTCTAATGATTGACTTTGGGAACACTATTAGTACAAAACAGATCTGTGGTCTGTGCTAGAGGAGTCTTAAAATAGGGTTAGTACAAAAACCTCTCATCTTGTGCTAGACTTCAGACTTCTTTAGCAAAATTCATCAGAGTAATCGGTGAAATATAATTCTCTATTTTGCTGCTTGTGTATATTTTAAACACCTTCTTATAAAGGACCTAGAGACAACAGCTTTGTATGAAAAGCTGCTTTTTGTTGATTGGATCTGGAGGTGAGTTTTTTAGACCCTTGCAAGATGCTGTAGCATAAATGGTGAAAGCTTCATTTAATTTACTAAATGTGTTTGTTAAGACTTGTGGGTTGCTCTTACGAAACACCTTGGCTTGCTTTCTTGCTTGCTTGCTGTGGGATGTGAAACTGCTTATGGTGGGAATTCACTGGAGGCTGCCAAGACAGCTCTTACCGTTTTGTGTTTATTTCTGACTCCATCTAACCAGCTTATGAAACTGAAAACTAAGAAGGGAACTGGAGTAGAGAGGACAAAGGAGCATTTGTGAACTCCCTGAGAGGATTTGTGGAAGAGTAATTCTAATCCTGTTTTATTCTACTTTGCATGTTGAATAATGAAGGAAATAACCAAATGGTTTACAGCATAACCAGCCCAATACACAGTTTGCAGATGTTATTCATGCCACCAAGCATGAAAGGAAGTATGAAGAAAACTGGTGGAAGATAAATTAATGGATAAACTTCAATATAGCATTATTCAGTTAGATGGGTGAAAACATTTTTGATTATATCATCAGTTCCTATTCCAGTGACAAGACAATCCCTAGTACTCCCTGCTTCCTGGGAATCTGGAGGTGGATAGTCATGGAAAAGAGTATTATCATGGCAGCTTTACTGATAGAGATAAATGGAGTTTGTGTAGGTTTTACCAAAGTCAGAAAGGAAAGAGAAGCCACTCTCACCCAAACCACAGAAGACAGTGTCTTCTGTCTTTTAAGTTAACAGATAGAAACTGACAGAAGTAGAGGGAAACATGTGTGTACTTGTTCCATGTAGGGTGAGAGGGATTTTTTTGGTATGTTCATGTGAAGTTTCTGTCAGTGCCTTGAGTTGAGTGCAAAGATAAGGGAAGAAAAGAGTCTGAAATTCACATTGTATTTAGGCAATGCCAGCTATCTCCTTGCGTCTGTGGGCTTGCATGTCATACTTTGAAAGGTGCTTCTCCTTCCTCACGCACTCTCTGAACTACCTCCTGTATCTAAACATATGTCCTGACTATGAATTCTTCCCCCTGTTCAAAGCCTTGCAAGTCTGTGCCGATCAGGGCACCTTTCTATGATCACGTAATGAGACTGTGTGGCTGATCTGGGAGAGAAAACCGTGTCTCTTTTAGGACAACCACCCCAAAATATTATCTTTCCTTAGAAGTCTTGCTAGCTGCTTGTTGACTTTTTTGAGTGTAGTTTAAAATTTGGACTGTCAGTGATAGTGCGGTTCTCTTTCATCAAGCTGATTAAAATATAGGAACACATCCATGGATTTTGCCTTCTAAAATCCAAACAGGGTTTTTCTCCTGCTTCTTGATAGCTCATTCTCTCAAGTGATTTGTGTAATATGTGTGTTGGGCCATGAACATCCTTGAAAACCTTTTAAATAAAAGCATTGGTTATTCTACAGAAACACACTGATAATTCCAGAATACTTCTTCTCAGTGTATCACTATATTTTCACTATATTTTATTTGCTCCTAACTTCTTGTAACTTTTTGAGCTTTGGTCCAAAGGACAGTACAGGGGAAGGCAGCTTGGAACTCATTTCAGTTGCATCACATTTCTCAGTTGTCTTACTGTATTTCAGTTTGGGTAAGAAACACTGTACAAAAGCATGGCAAGAGTCTCCTTAAAAAGCAGAATTGTCCTTCTGACACAATGACATAACATAATTGCTGACTTTAACTCTCATTTACCCAGACAAACACATTGATGTGACTAAATACAATCCAGGTGAAAGTAGAATGCCTTACCATTCTGTCTGAGACTTTTGCATATTCCTTTGCCTGTGTTGGAATGTGTGACTTAAGGGCTATCAGGAAGATCTTCTGTGTCTTACTTGTCTGTAAGCATATAGCAAATGGTCATTGATTTTTCTGTTTTAATACATTTTCCATGATTTCACCTTGTTGTTGGAGAGGGGCTGATTGCAAGTGACTTAAAAAAACCCTCTGTTTCATTCACAGTAGTGATTGAAGTGATTGAAGAATTAGGATTTTGGAGTGTTTAGATGAATCTGAGTAGTTTGAAGTATTGATCTGGGAAAAGGGAGAGTTTTTATGTTTATTATTAACTCATGCATCACATGTCTTGGTTGAACAGTTGGGTTATTGCTTATAGAGTAGGAGAAAAGTGAAATTCAGTTAAAATAGAAATACTTCTTTGACTTTTAATTCTAAAGCAATTACAAAAGAAAAGCTTTGCATATTCAACAAGGATCTGCAGTTTGACAAGTATGACCTAATATTCAAATTGATTTGCGTTAAGCTTGTAGCAGTAATGGCTACAATTTTGCCTTTTCAGACAAATCATTAAAAAGATCAAGTTTGTAGTTGGGAACACGTCTTCTGCTTGACTTTCAGCAAGTCACCGAAATACTGAGCTTTTTGAGTTTCCACTTTTACCTATAGAAGTGATTTTGTGCTGTGTTGTGCCTACCCAAATGCCAATTCTGTGGGTGTCGATCCTTTAATATCTTTAGAACATTCCATTACTTAGTCAATGAGCAGAATATAAAAGAGGGATCAATTCATGTGAGTCAGCATTGTAAGATCAGATGTAGAGAAAAATGAATGTGCTCAAATCTGCAGTATTTTTAGTGAGTAGGCAATGTAAAGGCAATGATGATATTGCTCATCTGAACCACACACAAGGAGCTTTTTTATTGCTTGGCACTGACATTCAAGTCCATGTAGTTGTGGACTAATCATATAAATTGTCTGTCTTAGGTGCATCATTTGTTAATGGGGGCTGTAATATTGCTTTAACACATGAACATTTGGAAGATAGAGTTGTTAATGCTTCGAAGTACCTTACTTTGAAGGAGCAAATAGCTGTAAGTGTGTCAAAGAATAAGAGTTTGTGTTAACGGATCCATAAATGTGATTTCATGTAAAGGATTTTGTAAAGATCTTACAATATTTAAGTTACTATTTTCTTGTGTTTCAGTTAAAAAAAATAAAATGGCACTGTTTATTGCATTGGTTTGGATCTGTGTCACCCTATCAGAGCTTACTGTTAGACATTTTTAGAGTTCCATGGTTCTTGTCCATATAAAATTTGATCTCTAGGTCTCAGGTGTCTGTTTTGGTCTGCTATGAGGTTTTCTGAGTCCAATCCTAAAGTGTGAGATACCATAGAAGAATGTAGCTCCTTCTGTAATAGGAACAAGCAAGTAGATGATGCCTCATATTTAAGACAAGATTTAGGAAGACAGCTCAGATCTGAACTGTGGAATTTTTAATGATGCAGGGGTGCATTTGACTCATTGATTGCAAAATGTAAACTCAGTTGCAATGATTGAGGGAGAAAAGGAGTTACTAGTTTGCTTAGAGCTTTACATGATTCACACTACTACATAATGAACACTGATATAATGAACAAAGGAAAATTATCTGAGACCTCATGGCCATTACAAGTGAAAAATAAGGAAAACAAATGTGAACAAGTACCTGTTGTAAATCATTCCCCCTCCCCCTAAAAGAGTATACACACAGGTGAGGGGATGAAGGAATATGCTTGTATGTGGATGAAGTGAAATGGGGAACTGGGGAGATGCTGAGTAGAGGACAGCTTAGAGATGAAATGCAAAGAGATTGTAGAGAAAACATGGATACAGTAAAATTGAGGAGAGCTGAAAATTATGCTCTCTGAGGCTCTACCTTGATATGGACTGAACCACAAACTAGCAGAGCTCCTAGTTCTGGAGAAGTAGCGGAAGAATAAGAGTCCTAGAAGTTTAATCTGCAGAGTCCCAAGCCCATGTTCAGTCTACATCCACATTTGCTTCACAGGTCTTTATTTTACAGTTTCTCCTTTGGTTTTTTTATGTACAAAGGGTGAATTCTCGCCTGCTTGCATATGAATTTTTTGCCCATATGCAGGTCATGCTATGTTGGGAATGTGTTACTTTGTGAGGGAGGGCAAATTGTGGTTTAGCCCATGGAGATTTTTTGAAAGAAATGAGTTGGGATATAGGAGGAAATGAGGACGAGAGTAATGGAAGGTGGAGAGAAAGTAGATCATGGTAATGGTAAGTTTGAAGAATCAGAGTTTCATCAGATGAAATAGAGATCAGTAAATCAGAAAGAAGGAAAATTACTAATGAACAGCAAAGCTGGCCTTTCTTTCTATCTATCTATCTATCTATCTATCTATCTATCTATCTATGTATTTTTTGAGTTGTCCCAGTTCTCCAATGGTTTAAGCACCATTTACTATAAAGTACGTATGTGCTTGGTTTTGATCTCCCTTTGAGGAAGTGTCAAGGTGCAATGCTAGAAAACTCAATGCTAAAAACCAAGCAGTTCCTAAACACTCTAGCTTGGAACATGAATAGTAGATAAATAGAAGGTATTCTTGGTAGAAATGAGGCCCACTCTATGATCTCCAGGAAGAAGGCTGATGTGGAAGTGACTGGCAGCAGAGGCTTCTCCTGAAGGCTGGGCCAGCTTGAACTGACTTTCCACAGAAATCTGTGTCAGCTGAGGCTGACAGGCACTCTGCAAGTGTCTAGTCTTACACTCAGCACAAAGCTGGGTGAGCTGGTGATGTTTATGGTGTTTCTTCTTTCAGAAGAACAGGAAATGCTGTAAAGCTGTTGCTGCAGCAGTGCTGTTGCATCTTAGGAAGAAATGAAGTACAAAAATTTAGAAGAATTAGGAAAAATCAAGACAAAAGGTAGTCAAGCTTCTTGAATGCCTAGTAAAAGAAACACTTTAGGTTTTACTTCGGTTCAAGTAAGATTTTTAAATTTGGATGAATAGGTCCCTTTTATATCTCATTTTCACACACACACCTTGATGCATGTTCAGCATCTTCCAGAATGTCTGTGACCTGGGATCAGCATTGTACATTACCTATTAATTCACTGCAGCCAGTGAAACCACCAAAGTTGGGTAGCCAAACAAATCTTTTCCAAGTGACTCACAGCTCTTCTCAATTCCTGTTTTTCTGGAGATACTGTACCTCCCAATGCTTCCTCACTGGTGCAATATGAGTATGTGTCTTTGCCTCACAGTGACCAGTGTTCCAGCCTTTCACATTTTTATACTTTAAAAGTTAGGTTTACATTCAATCCTCAGGTTGGATGATAATCCAATGTAAGGATCAAAATAGTGTGTTATATATAATGACTTTTTCCTCCATATATGGATCACGAATGACATAGGAATGGTCATCCTAGTGAAAGAACTGTTTGCGCTGCCCTCAAAGTCCATTTTGTCCTGACACCTCTTTTGTATTCTGCACAAAAATCAGAATTTCCTTATTAAAGAAGAGTCTGTAATTCTTTCTGTTTTTTACTCTGCCATGTTTTGTCCCATTTGGTGGTGTTTGCTTTGCCAATAGCAGAAACCAGGAAGACTTGATGGCACTTCTAGTGTGGAAATGAGAAACCAGATTTAGGAAAATGAGATCTGTCTTTGAAATTAAAAAAAAAAAAATAGGGCAGGATTAAGAATCTTTCTAATTTGCTCTGTTTGATTTTTTGAAGCTTCTTAAAAAAGAGGTTAGAGAGGGAGCAATGTAACAGGATCCTTTCTATTGAAGTAAAATGCACAAACTATCTAGTAACTATTATTTAGGCTACGACAGTTTTTTAATGGCGTCAAAGGCTAATGCATTGTTCCTTCAACTGTCTGGCATGGCTGAATACCCTGGAGCACAAGGTAGGTGGAGTAATGTAAACATACAAGAAGTATTTGTAAAAGGTCCTTCACCTCTTTCTGACAGATGACAAAATATGTGAACTAACTGAAAGAGTGTAGGTTTAGTTCAGATATTAGGAAGAAATTTTTTACTTTGAGGGTGGTGAGCCACTGGAACAGGTTGCCCAGAGAAGTTGTGCATGCTTCATCCCTGGAAGTGTTTCAGGCCAGGTTGGATGGGGCTTTGAGCAGTGTGGGACAGTGGAAGGTTGCCCATGGCAAACAGGTTGAAACCAGGTGATGTTTAAGGCCCCTTCTGGCCCAAACTGTTTTATGATTTTCTTCGTCATGAAGCTTCACTTCTTGGCACTTTGGCCAGCCAGTCATGGCTGTGGTCCCCCTCCCTCGATTAGCCCCTTTGCCTCTTGTCTGCTCTGAGCATTGATGGTGTGGTACTACAGAGCTGGTGTGTCTGAGAACTCAGGCCTTTTCCATCACAGATATTTTGGATTTTAAAGGCATTTTCATAAATAAGAAGAGGACAGCCTACAGTTGTGGCACAATTTCTGTACTGCCACAGCTCTTCTTCAGAGCATATGTGGGAGCATCTGCAGCTGGAAGGAGTCCATTTGTAACCCTTGTGAGGAGTGTGAGCACAGATTTGCCTCCACATTTGACAGGGCCAGCCTCAACATGGAGACATGCCATGTATGGCCTTTAAAGTAGGCGAAATTTTGACTTTAGTTCTGGTCAGTAGATGTGATTCAAACTGGGAGAAAAACATTCCTGAAAAAGCAGTAAATTGAGTCACCAGAACCCTTTATTTCACGTGGGAGCCCTCAGGCATAGAGCCTGGTGGCCATAGCTGAAATTTTTGGTACCAAAGGTCTTCCAAGACAGGTTTGTGCCCTTTCAGAAAGTTACATCTGTGATTTGTAGCAACAGGCAGCAACAGAAATATAACTTGTAATAACATTTCTTCTTGCACTTGAGTCTGAACCAGTGCCTGTTGACATCCCTTGTTTTTATTGGAGCAGGCCCTTGCAGTGTTCTGTCATACAGCTTCACTGAAGCTGCACTGTTACCTCTTCTCCTGTGGCACGTGGGGATATGCACTGTGAGCTCTCCATGTTTTCTGTCTTCAGCTGGGAGAGATGCAGTTGTGCATTTGTTGAATGTCTCTCTAGTAGTTTGAAGGTGAAATTAAAACCTTCGAATTAGAATGTCAAATCATGTCTTTGTGCGGCTACCACAAGCGATATATTTCTTCCTATGGCTGTCTAGGAGGCCTGTAAGCTCTCACTGCTGTCAGTCATTTTGGAGAATAGTAGAAAGCCTCCCCTGCTAAATTCCTCTTTCCGTGCTTTTGAATGCTGGCTTGCCAGCTAGGCAGGTGTTGTAGCAACTTTTCATGGTGCCTGGAGCTTGTGCGTTGCATCTGCTTTTGCAGTGGCCTCTCCCAGTGTGCTCCAGGCAAACATTAATGCAGACTACTCTGCTGCCGTCACAAGAAATCATGCAACTGCCGGTGCCTTAGTAAAGCCCAGGTGCCTTAGGAGGGCAGGTTGTGAGTCAGGTGGATGGCACAGGGCCTGTTCCTGCCCAGCAGCTGAGAGTTTCAGCGATACAGCTATTAAGCACAAAGGTATCACCTCTGGCATATGCAATCTTTGTGATGTGGTGTGGCAAAGTTGTTCTGGTATGCGCTTGTTCTGTGCTAACACAATCCCTCAGGCAGATGCTTTTGGCTCATGTCAGAGGCAGGGCGGTAGATGTTTGTCTTGGTTTGAAAAGACAGGTGTCTGTTAAGGAAGGCAGGAGCATTCCTTGAAATACAAAAATTTAAACCCCCTCCCTCTGAATTATTATAATTTTAAAATTAAGGGGCTCTCAGGCAAAGATGTGGGAATGGGAATGACAGTTCTTTACTAGGAGAATTTTTAAAAATACAAATGCAATAATACAAGAAAAACAGAAAAGAAACCACTGACAGAGCCAGAATACAACCTGACACCCTGTTGGTCAGGGTGTTGGCAGCAATCCGGTTAAATGGTGGCTGCAATCCTCCTGGATTGACAGATGTGGTTCTTTTGAAGCAGTGAGCCTGTAGAGGGTTGTAGTCTTCCTCTGAAGGTCCAGTGGTGGTGTAGGTGGGCCTGGTCTTCCTCTGGGAATCCAGTGGAGAAGACAGCTGCTCCTTTGGGAAAAGGCTGCTGCTGTCTTCCACATCTCAGATTATATCCAGGTAGGAATGCTTGGCTCCTTCCCCTGGGCAGAGCATCTCACAAAGGGATAATGCAATTTTTATCAGTCATGCAGTGAGACTCAATGGCCCATTAACAGAAGATACCTCCCCAGAGGGAGGATTGGTTGTGGAAGAGATAAAGTAAACTGCCCAATTAACAGAAGAGAATTGCCCCACCTCTGACAGATGGCAAATAGCATACACTCATATCTTACAACCCGGGACAGTGTTTCATTTGGTTGGACCAACTTGGCTGTTCCTGTGTTCCGTGCTGCACAGAGGAAGGCTGACAAGGGAGGGAAACTCTCCTTTCTGTTTATTAAGCACTGTGCTGTTTTGGTAAAGAAAAATATGAAATAAGTACACATGGCTTTATTTTAGAAAAGCAATAGGATAGTTTGGAATGTCTTATGGTTGACTTATGGTGCAGTTCAGCAGATAATCTATCATGAAGGCAGACAAATCAGAGGAAATATTTTTTATTTCACTCCTTGGCAAAGCAGGCCATCCCTGAGTCTTGGACATGGCATACTCTACAGGTCCTGTGGCAAGTACAAGAGCAGCATGGTAGCAAAACAACTAAGAAGCTGAGGCATGTTTTTGCTTTCAGTCTGTTGAGCCACAGTGTCATGAGGACATGGAGAAATTTGAATAATTTACTTTTCTTTTTGTTCAGACAGTTCCTCAGGTCAGAGTCGGCATGTTCCTGCAGGGACTGGAAATGTCCATCCAGTTGTACAGATCAGGCCCAAGGGTGTCAAATTTGAATAGTGAGAAGTTGATAATCCTGGAAGAATGAGACTGTCCTTTCCTGCCAGCCTGCTGGTGTTGCCTGTGGCAGCTCTGAGCTGACAGTGTGTACCCTGCTGGTGCTAAAGGAAGAGGGATTCCATGTGTTTGCAGTCTTTATGAAATTGTCTGTTGCCCATCCATGTTCTGTGAAAAGTGTTCATGCTGCAATAGGTGTTCAGTATTAATTACAGTCACCTAGCATTTAAGTGATTAGGTTTTGAGGCCATGGTAATTTTCACAAACTGTAATTTGCTCACAGCAGTCAGGACAATGTTTTGACTAAGTAAAACCTATGCTTCTACAAGCAGGTTCTTTGACTGGATGAAGTGCAAAGCCAGGCTCTGTTCTCACTGACCACCACTGGTAGTAAAAGGATGTCCATGTGCACTGTTATGTACACCAGCTGGCCTTGGAGCAGTGATCCTTGTCATTGAGCTCCCATACTCGTGCACACCAAATGAATTCTTGTCATTTTTTACTGTTTTTTTAAGAACAAGGCATGGAGATTCTGAGGGTTTTCTAGTGCCTCTTTCAGCTCTCCTAAGTTTCAAGATTACTTAAATTTCAATTAGGTACTTCAGAGTTAGCTAGTTAGGTGCTTTGCCTTTTTCCAAATACATTCCATTGTGGGTGATTACTGATAACCTTTCTACTCCATTCCAATCCTGAAAATGCAATCAGGATTGTGAGCAATATTATGGAAATGCTTTAATTGAGATGTGTTCTTACAGTTCAACAACTTGGTCACAAATTTGTTTGCTTCAATGCGAGGAGGAAAATTAAAAAAAGCCCTCAGCTACAGTGGCAGCATCAGAATTCAGTGTCTCTTACCTACACAAAGAGGTATCTTGATGTTTTAAACTGAAGTAGTAGCCTTGCTAAGTGGGATTATTTTTGAAGGGGATGAGGAACTAGGCTGCATAGAATGCATCACTGGTATCTAAATATGTTGATGTGGTTGTAGCATCCTTCATAAATTACAATAAAAGGTCAGTGAGCCAGAATGGTTTTTTTTTACACTATGGCCCCTTTAACTGCTCTGCCAGCAAATGAGTGTAGATGGGAATCAGGCTCATCTAGGTTGATGGAGGTCAGCATTTCTTTGGGAAGAGAAGAGCTGCAGGCAGAGGTCCTGTGGTTGACTGTGTCAGCTTCCATGTGCATCTGGGAAAGTAACATTGGAAACTAAATCCTCCAGAGAACAGGTGGAACTTAATCTTGGCCTTTAGCTCCTCAATTAACCTTGGCACTGTAACACTGGATTCTGTATGAATGGGCATCTTAGAGTGATTCCTAAGTAGCTTTTTAAGTAGGGAATGAAATATGAGTGGTTTGTGGTTCTACTGCTTCCAAACATGGCAGGACTCAAAAAAAGGTAGCAGCAAAGAACCCGAGGTAATAAGGTCTTTTCTGAGCCTGCTCTGGACAAATAATTCTACTCTGTCTTAACTACAAAAATCTTATGGAAGAGGGAGTTTAAGGAACTGAAATATCAGAGGATGCCCTTAGCTGCACTTCAGATGCAGCTGACTCCATTGGCTGGTGTGCGTGTAAACCACAAAAGGTGCAGCAAAAGGTATTTTGCTGATGCCAGTAAGAAAACTGCATGAGCCTAGAGACACAGCACAGATTGTAGACTGAACTGATGAATCCTTTTTACACAGACTGAAGAGTTCATGTACATTCGTATTTGTGGTCATATATTCTACTGCATTCTTATTTTGTGTAGCCAGTCAGCTACAGGTAGATAAATATCTTCCTAAATGTAACTCAGAATAATTTGCTGCTTCATTTAGCAGAACTTCATGGTTTTAATTTGTCCAAATACATCAATTTTTAAAATAGTACACGGCTTCACTGCTTGTGATGGACATTTTTTGGAATATGATTACTGTTCTGGTGCATTTATCTTGTTTAATTTCACTAGAAGGGGTTGCTAATTATGCAAAAAATGTCTAAAAGATGATAGATCTAGGATGGGAAAATATGAAAAATTAACTTCACTTGATTTTGTCTGATTATTGCAAGCAGAGCAAACAGATTCAGTTTTCCTTTTCTGCAATATAATGTTTTCTAGTTCTCTGTGTAGAGCTTCATCTGTTTTACAGAGCACTACATGTGGTCGGAGATTACACATACTAGTGTCATCTTGACTACTACTTCACGAAGAAAATTACATATTCTCCATTCTGAGAAAGACTGTAAGGAATTCAGTAATTGTATTGTAAGCGAGTATAGTATGTGGCAGCTTAGATTGACCATATGGTTCTGGACTGTAAATCATGCAAAACTCTAAGCACAGAGGCTGAATGATATGCTAAAGTAGCAGGAAATGACTGTCATGGGTCAAGAGTAAGAGTCATGAGTCAATTGTCATGGGCTGAGTAAGGTTTTGGGTACACACAAAGGTGACTCTAGTCCAAGAATAAGAGCAGGGGAACCTCCTGCAAATCAGTCATTGAGCACAATGAAGAACAGAGTTAAAAGCTTCAGAGATAGATGGGATTACTTTTTTCCAGAATAAAAACCAAAAAAGCCCAAGCTTGATCTTATACATGACCTGAGAAGTGATGAAGAGTGTGAGGGAGAAGAGAAAATAGAGGCAAGGAAGTACGGAAGAGGGGGACTTCACATCCAAGTGAGAAGACTAGAAAAGGTGTGCAGGTAGGGAATTTCTAAAGTTGTGATGAGGAAAGAGGAAAAGGGTGCTATGCAACTAAGAGAAAATAAGCCAAAAAAGGTAGAAATCACACCCTTTTGCAATTGTGTACTGGAAGGATTGATTATATTCTGAATACAAAGAGAAGAGTGTGAAGGTCTGGCCTAAGAGCCCAGAGCTGTGTAGGAGTTGCTGGGATTGAAGATGCCATACTTGGTTGTGATGAGGAACTGTTGGAAGTTCAGTTCTGTTGGAAGCATGACAAAACCAGGCATAGTGTGATTTCTTGTCTATCTGGGGAAAGTCCCAACCAGGCTTTGAAATGGTCCCTGATGTCATGAAGAGAAACCAAAAAGAAAAAAAAAAATCAGTGAGAAAGTTAATGAAGAAAGGAGTGAAAGCAGAAGAAAACCCCGAGGGGAGAGGATTGAGAGCTGTGGAGACTATAATCTCTGATGACATGAGAAAGAGGCCTGATAATGTATTGCAGAACAACAATGTAAGAGATTTTTCTAAGTGCAGATGGTATTGGAAATGCATATTTTACAAGTATTTTGCAAAAACTCCCAAGCTTTGTCCAGTCACCATGACAGGGCCCATGAGCTGCTCTGAGCTCAGTAACAGCAGAGTGAAATCTTGGGAAGCTGGCTTTTTTCTTGTCTCTAAAGGCTGCCAAACTGAAATGAAGCTCTTGCAGTCAGTGGAACTGTATGGTCGTGAGGGTGGTTTGGTGGTGTGGAATTTGATACCAGAAGCTATCTGTGTTTCAAAATAATATCATGGGACAAGAAGAAGACATCTGTGTTTCTGTTGTAAGTGGTGTCCTGCTGCTTAGTTATTAATAGTGTCCTGCAGTCACCTGTTTTTCATGGTGCCCCTCACTGAATCTGCATAGTCTTGAATTCCAATGCACTTTTTTAAGAAAGCCAAACAAAAAAAGGAAAGAAAAATTAAAATATTTAGCCTTGAACTTGGGATACACCAAGGCCAGATCAATGTCACTAAAGATGCAGGGCCAAGAAATGTGCTTCTTTTGCCACAGCTACTATGGGATCAAAAAGGGAGGAAGCTGAGATAGCAAAGCTCTGTACAACGGCATTCAGCCACAAGATTGGATGTGAACATATCCAAGAATACAGTAACAAATGCAATCAGTAGCCAGACTTTTCTCTATTTCAATGAATACAGTGAATTTCAGTGTGTATAATATGCACAATTAAAATAATGAATGCAAAAAAATGAGGCTTCTCCCACCCACCATGTGCAAATCATTGTTCATGAAGAAGCAGCTGATTAGAACAGTGGATCAGCTGTGTAAAATTAGAAGGATGTCTTGTTCTGGCACGGTGTTGGGTGCTGTAGGGTTCAACCAGCAGTGAGACAAATCTCTTTGCCCTCTCCTGTCTTATTGCTTTTTCAGCACCACGAACACCACTGATGGAAATAGGAGCCACCTGTCAGTGCAGAATCAGCACTGTGATAGACTCCACAGATAGCAGATTTGTAACATGCATAGAAGGGTAAAATTTTGCCCTTCATCTCTAAATGACTTTATGCATAGGACTGTATGGAGATCATTATTTGTGAACCATTACAGGTCCCCTCTGACCTGTAGTTAGGTGGCTGTTTGAGTTATAGACAAGATTGCAAACTTTTTTTACAGAGATATGTTCCACTACCTTTTATTCCTCCTTGATTTTGTATAAAAACAGCCATGGGGCAGTACACAGCCATGTAACCAAAGTGGGAAGGTTTTTAATTTGAAATGTAATGGGAACAAGATATTTAATAATGGTCTTTTAATTTGGAATATTCTTTTTCTGGTTTTATTAGAAAGAATTAATTCATAGTTGTTATAGACCCTTGGATATGGCATTTAGATATTGCCAGTTCATGGCATTGTTACTCCTCATCATTCATTGCATGAATCTTATGAAACAGACAGAGCTAGAGTGCAAATGTAAGCTGAACAGACATATTGTGAATGATTCTTCTCTTTCTGTGTAGCACCATGTAATTCCTGTTGTAAAGCTCTTGCTGAACTTACTGTGTGGTCATACAGGAGTTTTGTGCTAGCACTGAAGGCGCATTTATTTATGGCTTTGTTAAAGAGTAGGTTTGTGCCTTGTCCTTCACATGTTGTATTCATCTCTTTCACTCTTACTTAATGAGTGTCTGTATCATTGGATAGCTCACTGTTTCTTACCTCTGCTCTTTTAATCTTTTTTGGACTTAATTTTTGCTAGCATACAAAAATGTGTATTTCCATGGTGTGAGCAGAAGTGTTGTATTTCAGAGTTCAGGGCTAGAGGGATAATCTCCTTCTGAATGCAATTATTCCAGCATACAATTTTTAATCCTCTATATACTTGGTGTAAGATAATGGTTGGTGTATTATCTCATGACATTATTTCTGTAATTATTAAGTAAAGAAGCTGCAGTGTTACTGTGGTGAGTTTTTATATCCCGTTAGTATAGAAGGCAACTGAATCTAATTCCAGTAGTGGCAATTCCTGCCTTTGCCAATGTTACCATATTATCCTTGGTAAAGATGGCATTTCTAATCTCTAGACAGTGAAAGTATTGGTAATTAAATAGGCAGTTAAAGGGAAACCAGTCACACGGATGTTTTGAAGGTAGCCGGTTCCTCTCACGTGTGAACTCATTGTCTTGGACAACACTGTGCACTCCTTTGTGCTGACACAGCCTTTATACTTCTGCTAATGCACTGCTTTGTGACAGTGAGGACAGGAGTCATCACATTTATTCCTTCTTGTAGTGGATGGTAAACAAAAAAAATAATTTCGTATTTCCACCTTGCTGGTTTTTCTTGGGCTGTGTCTCTTTAAGAGGAAATTCCTACAGTCAGTGATCTTTTGGCTATTGGATGTTTTTCTTCAAGTTCTCTTGGTTTGATCACATTTAAAAAGAAATCTTGGCTTCATCGTTTCCCATTTTCAACATGGTTGATTTGTTTAATAAAGGTATCAGAAAAGTAGTTTTATAAACTAAGTAATGACTTCTGTTTAGAAGGACATTAGTAGGGGATGATTTTTTTCAGGACTGCTAGATGAGCCAAGAGCAAAGGACAGTGCTTTGAGTTACAGTAAATAACACTGTGGCTGGACCTACTGAAGAAAAGCTGTTGGAGACAATTTGTAGGAAAAGAGACCGTAGAAGAAAAACTAGGGAATATGTTGAGGAGGGAAGTTCAGTAAGAAGGAGGATGAGTAAAATTTAAGATAAACAAGGAGAAAATAATCACACATCTTCCTATGTTTTATCTAGTGGTAGGCTTTTTGCTTGCCATTTACTTCTCTCTATCACTTTCTAATCAATGCAAATCAATGCAAAACAGCAGCTATTTGAATTTTTTCTGCCACACAAATTATAACTTTTCATGTAATTTTATTTTGTTTCATTCTATAAAGAGCTTTTCTTTAAAAATCAACAACCTAAACATCTCCTTTTTAGGGTCAAATTCCTCATAGAAAATATGCTCAAAGCTCTTTCAGTCCTAGGAATTATAAAAGACTGGAAAGTCACATTCTGCCTCAGTGGTACAAACAGAAATATAGTAATAGCACAGGCAATTAATAGCATCTTTTACTCATTTACCGTAATTAACATAACATGAGTAAACACGCATATACACACACACACAAACTATATATATATGTGTGTGTGTATTTAAAAGTATATGCAACATTTATGTTGTTAAGTGTTACACAGTCTGACATACACAAACTTTGAGTGGATGTCTAGAGGTTGTCTTCATGTTGTCTTAAATGAATTTGTAGTTTCTTTTCCTGTAAAGGTTGCATATGAGCTAGTATTGGGGAAGCCAAAAGAAAAATGCAGATGGATATGTAAAAAACTGGAGTTAGGACCATTCTGTGGGAGCTCATTAATGATTCAGAATGGTTGGTTTCAGTTTTCCCTCCTTCCTTTCACAAGGCAAAATCCAATCAATAGTTTTCTTTCAAGGTCAGAGCTGCTGTTTGGTGTCTGTCCTTCTCACAACCCTTGTCCAGTCATAGGAGTGTTTTGGAAGATTTAATTACTGTTTTATTTGAGATTGTCATCAATAACTCTTAGCATAGTTGGACTTGGACAGAAAGTCCCATTATTACTGGAGAGGGCTCTGCTCTGAGCCAACTACAAGGGTGCTGTTTTTGTGAATAGTGTCATGTCAGGCATGAAAGGGGCTTTTCCCCTGCCATCCTATCTCCAGTAATACTGTGGTTGCATTATGAACAGGAAAGCTGTTAAGCAGCTTTATTTATCAATTATTTGATTTTGCAAGATTTGTAAAATAGAGTTGAGTTTGAGAAAATTTTCTGTCTTTGTAAGGGAAAGGTTGTTTCCATTGCATGGGCAATGATACTTCTTAATGTGTTTTGGTAGTTTGTTTTCCAGAGCTGCAAGTGAAATATATATTTTTAAAAATATTAATATGGTTTCTCTCTGCCTTTTTTTTCCCTAGATTTTTGATACATTTCTTTTCCCTTATTTAGAATTAAGTTCAATGTAGGATAAGTAAGCATGTTACATGCTCATTAACTAACCTCACTTCCTGAAGTTATACTGTAAATCCTAAGGGGAGTACCATATCCAGTATTTTAGTGGCAGCAAAGGAAACAATGCTCTTTTAATGGCAGTGGAAATATTTGTCCCTGTAAAATATCTTTCCTGTTTTGAGAAATATCATAATCAGTCAGAAATACAGAAAAATATTTTAATATCTTCTGTTTAGAATTCTGTTGGAGTATTCTCTCAGCCAAGCATTCTCTTCCTAAATAGGCTGCCAAAATAGAGTTTTGATGCTTTGTCAAGAAGCAAGCAAGGTTGTGTATCTTTCCTTAAATGCTTCAGTTTTCACAAAGACATCATACTGCCTTACAGTGTCTGCTTTTTGAAAATTATATTCTGAGACTTTAAAGTGATATTTAAGATCTGTTAACTTGAGCAGAATGAGCTGAATGCATTTGCAGGAGCTGAAAAGTTTGGTCTATTATAATTTTTGTGTCGGCTGAAAAATAATAAATAGCATTCAGACCATCATCTCTTCCTTTTCCTGCCTTTTAGGAAAATCTGGACACGATAAAGGTCAAAAGTCATGTCAGAGTTCAGAGTTATCATAATAATTCCAGGAGCAAGCTTCTGGAGTTCAGCTTTATTATAGAATATTATGAAATTAATCTCGCTTGTTGAACATGATGGATCCAAATTTGGTGTTGGTCATAATCCTGAATCAGTCAAAGAATAACAGTTCACTTTGCTCATTCTACTGACATAATATTTAATATGGCCTAAATCAATTCTTTATATATCCTATTGATTTTACGGTGTTCATAAAATGCTACTAATAGAAAATCTATTTCTATTGCTGGTTTTTTTTTTTTTTTTTTTTTTGTGTTAATGTAATTTCCAAGGAAAAAGCTCTTCAGTGACTCATATGAAATATGTTGGAGGGAGTTTGTATGTACATATATATATATATATATATATATGTGCAGTTACACAAATTTTCAAGTGGTGTAATTTAAATAGATTATTTAAATTGAGCCTTGCCATTTGGCTGGAATTTGGTTTTATATATTTTTCATTTTTAGATGTTTGCCCCTACATTGAATTATTAACCTATATCCAGGTCTGCTGGCTACAGATCTGCTGCCTTTGCATGTGAAGTTAATATTTTTTCATGTTTCAAAGAAGACTCAGCACTGAATTTGCAATTCTTCTCTCCACATTTATGTGATCTCAGCCACATGCTGAGGTACCTTGGAGTAGAGCAGAGGGAGATGTGGATACCTGTTGTTTAGCTGCATGGGTACCTCCTGCCTTGAGCGAGGGTCTCTGGCACAACAGAGGGGCACTTGCAGAAGCTTTAGGCAGGACAATGTGGTTATAGGTTACTTTCAGTACTGGGCACGAGGAGTAGCACCGGGTGCTGAACAAGCTGTTTCAGCGTTAGGTAGGAAAGGGTTTGCCTCTGTGTGATAACCATCAAAAGCAAACGTCCTGGACAAAACCATGACCACCAAGTAAAAAAATGCTTCATGCAGTATGACCAAGCCTTGACTCTGACTTTTGTGCAGACTATTAGTACTTTTGTGCAGACTATTACCACAAGTTTGTCCTTGCGGGCCAAGAATATACACCAAGAAGAATTTGACCAGTGACTGAAGAATATCTCCTCACTCCTTATCATAAAGCATGATCTTGCAATTTTTAATAAATATTTTTAAGTGATGTGTGCTTCGATAGCAATAAAACACATGTGCAATTTATGTCTGGTAGAATCCAGTCCAAAAAATACCAATAATGAGAGTCTTTCTCATGATGGTTATGGGTCAAAATTGTGAAATGAGAACAATCTAAAAGTATCACAATGGATGTTTTCTTCTGCAGTGTAGAAAGAAAAATAAAGCAATTGATGAAGAAATATAAACTTAAAAACGAGCATTGGCAATTGCAAACCGAATTGACATTTGCAAACTCTTGACATTAATTGCATTAATGGTAATGCATTCCATTCCAGTTCATGGTGAAGTAAAAGGAGTTGGTCTGGTAGATCAAATATGGCTTTCATTGCAAGACTGCGACAATGAAGGTGAGATAATAAAGCTATTCAGACTAACCTGTAAAGAATGTTATTAAATATACCTGATTAATTATTTAATCTTAGAACAGATGTCGCTATAAAATACTACATATGTTTCAGTTATTTTTTCAGGATGCATGTATCCTGTTATGTATATTTGTGTATACATGGATACATACATTTTGTTTGAAAAAATAATATACATGCAGTCAAAATTGTGAATAATTAATGTTGCATATTATGTTCCCTTATGAATCTGGGAAATTAATGTCAGGGCTTTGAACAGAACTTGAAAGGGATTTTTTTCTATTGAAATATTTGAAAAATTGGAATGGTCTAAATAACCATGTGGAAAACGTAAGTTGCCGTCCTGGTTTGCTCATTACAAATACATTGTGAAGCAACTGTTACAAATCCATTGGTGTAAGCAAACCTAGCTGTGTATCCAGGGAGATGTTGCAAATCTTGTGTTTCAATTTAGGCTTGTGTGTGGTTTGGGTGGGGTTTTTTTAAGTTTTTTAACATTTTTTTAATCAACATCTTATTTTCCAGTCCAGGCAAGAGTAAAATCATGAAAGCTCTCAAGTACCTTTAATGCATTTTTCTGACAGAATGTCAAAAATTGCTTTGTGTTCCATCAATAGTAATTCATGGCAATATGCCTAAATAATTACCATTGGCCAAACGCCAGACTCCTAGGCTCTACACTAACAAATACTGGTACAATCACTTTGAAAATTATAAATTCAGTTGCAATAATAGCATGCGTCTCACATAACTGACTCACCTCTTCCAATTAACTTCATGTAATCAGAAATAACTTAGTTCTGTGTTATCTCTTAAGTGGTCTCTCTGGACAGTAGTCACAGTAGTGCGTGGTTTGCATATACGGTATAATTTGACTTGGTTCTGGGGCAATGCACAGCAGTCCTTGAGGTTACCTGAAATGCCATCAAAGCCAATGGGACTAGGGTATGTTCTCTGGCCCATAGGAAAAGGCCTAGATTGTGCCCACAGGTTTAAAACTCGCTTCTCCCTCATTCCTCAAGTAAGAATGTACTTGAAAGTACTTGAAAAAAATCTTGGCACATGCTCTCCTTTGAAATGTGCTGGAACATTTTATAGGAGAGTGATGTTTGTCTTAGGTCAAAATAGTCAAAATAGTAAATTAATATAGATTAAATAATTGTGGATAAAAGAAGATACACCCCTGCATATTTTTATTTACTGGCAAATTTGTGCCCTGAACCTCTTTGTCTTTGAAGTCTTTACCTCAGCACATGGGCCTGGGAGCAAGTAGTCTTGCACATACCATTTACACCAGAGATTTGGCTTGTTAACTACTGTTTGGATCTTGTTTTATGGCTGTTCTACATGGTCTTGTGTGTCTGAATTCTAGCCTTGTTCCCTGTAAGTCTTGAGTTTATTTTTTGGAAGGAGGCTGGGGACATGGGGATGAGATGGGAATCCTGTCTTATGAAAGGAAGAAAGGCAGGTGTTAGCACTGTTGCTGTTTCTTTGTGCAGTGGCTGTAGCAGAAGTGGAGAAGTTCACCTTGGCCAACACCAGCAGCATCATGGCCAAAGCATTGCCAGGTTCCATGTTCTCCTGACCTGCAGTTGTTGCAGGCTGGAACCCGTTTAGTTTCTGGACCCCTAAAGCAGGCCTTCTGTTTGCCTGACCAAAGAAGAGTCAGATGTATTGGTATGCCTACTTATTGACTGAAAAGTCAGTGTGACTGTGAAGCCTGAGGACTATGCTTTTCTTAAATGGCACCTTCAGGGGAATTGTCACCACAGAAAGCATCAATCTCTCTTCTTTCAGATGAAATATTGTTTATCTCAAATTCATTTCAAGCATTTTGTTAACCTTAATATATTTACAAAATTATTCTTTGTGTAGAAAGAGGGAAATTCACTTCAGGATTGTTACAGTTATTATTGAGCTGTAGAAATACTCCTTTCCTGGTTCTGTCTCTACAAAGTTGTCTGACAGTAATATGCTGGAGAGTGGTTTCACTTGACTTGGTAACAGAACAGGAGTTAGTGTTTCACTTGCACAGGAAGGAAAGGATATTTCTATTTCTGTTTAAACACCTTGGAAATTTCTGTTCCTGGTGTGTCACTAGGAACAGCCTAGCTGGCACTCTTTGGCAGACAAAGAGTATTCAGACAGAAATTCGAAGTCATATAACATATATAACATCCTGTGTGCCAGATGTGGATGTAAACCCATGCACTCCACTTGCAGGAATACAGTTTCAAATAAGAGAACATTCTTATTCTCTGATTTGCTAATAGCCTGCTCTGGCAGCTATGGCAATTACACATGGTATCTGCTATAGATTCATGTCTCATTTATTTGATGTCAACTAAATTTATAATTACATATTATCATTTAGTAAAACTGTTTACTTTTACTGTGTGGGTCTACAGGTGGGGCTTTTTGGCAGTAATATAGGCGGAATTAGCACGTTAAATGTACATGGTTTGTTGCATCAAAAGGGATCTGTAAGGGGTAGAATTCATAAATAGGAAGAGTGGAAACTCCTCTTTTCCCAAGACCACTTTCCTTTTCTTGGTATATCCTGTGAAGAGTGCTTCTTTGAATGGAGGACCATTTTGTGTCCATGTAAAACTGAGAACAGAATAAAACAAACCAAGGCTAGACTGGAGTAAGTGCAAGTGGTTTTCACAATGGCTCCAAGTAGATGGGATTTGGAAGATTCAAATTGCTTCAATTAGTACTGGTTTTTTTCCTTATAAATATTCTCCATCTTTTGTATTGGGAAGGGATTCCATTATACTGTAATATCCAAGGAGAAAGAAAAGTTTATGGAGCCTTGAAATAGGTGCAGGACCTGAATTCTTCAAACTGCCTACAAGTGCATGCAAAATTTTGAGATGACTTTTCAGGAATGTAAAACCAGGCCTCGAGGTTCAGGAGGAAACATCCTGTGCCTCATCCTTCAGCACCATCAAAGGGCGTGTGTTACTGCAGAGGACTGCTTTAGCTAAGCTTCAGTGGATGGCAACTCAAAGGTTGTCTCTCCTGTTCTGTGACTTTGGATTTGTGGTGAGAGATAGCCAGTGACATTCTTTCACTCTTTTGTCTTTTTTCCTGGTGAAAGCCACAGGTGACTGGCCACCAGCTGAATGTAGCTCCATTCACCAACACTCTGTGGGCCCGGCTATCCAGGTGTTTTTTAACCCTGAGAACAGTGCGCTCATCCAAGCCATGAGCAGCCAGTTTCTCCAGGAGACTGCTGTGGAAAAAGCTTTTAAAGGCTTGACTAAAGTACAGGCAGATAACATCCACAGTCCTTCCCTCATCCACTAAGTGTGTTGCCTTGTCAGGTTTGTCAGTCACAACCAACATCTCAAAAACACATGCTGTGTGGGCCTGATCACCTTTGGTACCTACACCTTAAGTTTTCAATCAAGAGAGAATTTGTGGGGTGAAATATTTGAGCCAAGATTATGTCAGAATGGGGCACTGATCTCTGGTCCTGGACTTAGAAGTCTGCAGAAGATGGAGGAAGAAGAGATGCACAGAAATCATGAGTTTATCTTCATGTAGCATAATATTAATGGGACTAGCTGGAATTTGGCTCTTGGCTGTTTGCTATCAGTCCATTATCTTGATTGATGGCCACAATCATGATAATGATGAGGTTTTTTAAGGAAAAATTGTTAATTTCCATGTGGAAGTACTGTAGAGGAAGGCAGTTGAAATTAATGAAGTAAAGAAACCCCATAGTTGTTTTACTAGAGGCACTGAGTGATTATGAGATGCACCTTTTAAGAATTGATCAGATTTCACAGACACAAGGTAAAGTGTCATAGCAAGGAAGATGAAGAATTGCTCAATAGCAGCTGTGAGGACGGTAATTGATCAAAGGTGTTAATATTGTTGTAAGGAAACAGTAAGCAAAATAATCCCATTATAAATGAACATATGTGATAAAGTTCCATAACTCCTATTGTACTGTAACAAACACTGTTCTTTCCTTAATTTGTATATAAAAACTCTCTTTTCAGCTCTTATTAAAAGGTCATATATTGAAAATGCCAAATATTTGGAAGTACTCAAGATAAGTGGATGGTAGGGTTGTCTTCAATATTTGGGTAGAGACAGAATGGTTTCAAAAGTGACAGTGATTCTCTTTTTCAAAGGGGCGAGACATAATTATGCTGTGTCTTTCAAGTGCTCTGATCCTCCTTGTGGCTGTAAACTGACGCTTGTCAAAATTGTAGCTGTGTAGTAGCATTTCTGTATTTTACATGCATACCAATGAGCGCATTTAAACACAAATTCTAGGGATGTCATAAGGTAAAGGGCCTTCTTTCCTAAGAGCTTTGACTTTTAAATACTTGCAGGAAGCTTTGAGAAAGCATCCCTTGATTTATTGATTGATCTCTCAGGCATACAGTGTTTCATGCAAATGAAGTGTAAAATAACCTGCAGATATCCATTTTTTAAAGTGTGTATGCAAATAGTAATTGCTGCACTCTTTCCTGTGAGTTGGGTTTCTACTAATGCACATATTCTGTGGTTCTGTGGGGAGCTGTTGTTAATGCCAGGTTCTGTTTCAGTTTCTGAGCAGTTGCTTATTTCACACTCTGTCTTTTTTCCTTTAACTGTCCCTGAATTAGAAGCTCTGTAGAATATATGTACTGGCTGTCTCTGAGTAATGGTGGAACTGAGCTTCAGTTCTCAATGTCCTTGACTGACTAATCAATAGAAAGCAAAACAACTACAGCATGAGCAGCAGTACTGTAAAAGGAAACTTCTGTTGGATGTTGCGCTGGAAGTCATGAGGTTAATGACTCTCACTGAGGAAGATACAATAATTTCTCCTTCAAGAATGCAGAGCACAAATGTTTTCTTTTCTGCTGCCTGCTTGGAAAATGAACATCCTATCCCATGTGTCATACTGGGAAATAAAATCAAAAGTCAAGATCAAACTAAAGAAAAATAGATTAGGATATTAAATGATCCTTGTTAACAGTGTAGAGTTCTGTTAATGCAAAATATTTTTGGTCTCTAAAATGTTGAATAAAAAGGTCCAGTTTTATCATCTTTTATTTCTAACTTCTTTTACACTGAGAACAGCTTTATGAGGTTCTATACCTAAGTATGTATAATTCTGTTTGACCTCCATTCTCATTTCATGAACTTCTAGATTAATGAAACAAACATTTAAATAGTTTGAATACTGGCTGCAATACTGACGTTGATGACTACAATTTTATTATGCTTATTTGGAAATCTAATACAGGTGGAAGCATCCATAAAATTACAAGCTGTCTATCCTTATCTGTGGAGCATAAATTTAGTCATCAGAGGAAGAGACAGTTATAGTGGAAAAGAAATCTTTATAAGATACTGTGCTGATTTTGTGTTACCTTCCTGTTATAAGTAATTGGAGCATATAAGAGGGTCAAAACTCTTTATCTTGTTGTATAACTTTATGGGTCAGACTATTTAGTCTCTTCTGGTCCTAGTTTTCCTATTTACTACGTAAATTTCATTACAGGAAAATTGGATCAGAAAATAGAGACTAATGTTGAATTCAGATACAGAATTTTCTGTGAATTCCTGGCCTCCAATAATTTGATTTGTTTGTCTTCTATACACGCTTTTATCCTTAGGTTAAAAAAGTAATATTTATGCTCATCATTAGAGCTCCTAATTACATGAATTACAAATATGGTCTTAGTACTTCATGAGGTAAAAATTATTTTTAGATGAAAGAAAAGAATTGTAGTGAATATTTATGTGCTTTGAAACAAAAGGCAGTATTGAGCCTGGTGCATGTAAAAACTACAAAATCCTAAGAAAATGTATGTATATCTTCAGAGAATTTTATCTTCTGCTGCTGTGTTGGCTTTGCTTTAAGACAAGACATTATTCTTCCTTGTGTAATAACAATTCTGCAAAAGTTATTCAGGAGCCTCTTCTTGCTTTTCAACAAAAATTAGGTGACATTTTGTCCTGATTTTGCCACAGCGTTAGCCATTACTGCTCTTTGAAGCAGTGGCTCAGATCCAAGAAGGAAATAAATCTAGGAATAAATTGTTTAATTTTCTTTCCTTCTTGAAATGAGAAACTGACAAATTTTATTAGCCTGCTTTTTTCGGTAATGCAGCTACATCTTACCTTTGCCTTCCTCCCTTCCAGTCATCAGCTTGAACTTTCTCCCTAGGAATCACTGTTCATGTAAAAAGAATTAAGAGATACATGCCATGAATCAATTTACTCTGCACTAGAAAAAGTAAAATGTACATTGATTTTTGATTCAAATGCTTTGTTTAGATCAATGCCGCAAACAATATTCTGAATAAACCCTATGAAAATCGTATGCAGTATTAAAATAAACGTTATGCACTTGATGAAGAGAGAATATGGGATGAGACTTAACATCATAGAAAGTTTCAGTTGTTTAGCGCTTCTTCTGCTTGTACTTTCCCTTGATGATTTGGTTTAGATGGTCTCCAAATTTATGCAACTCATATGTAAAGACATAATTGGCAAGTGGGATGTGAGTATATAAAACTTAATTTTGTATTCAGTTAAGTCATCATTATGGTAAAATTTTATTTATTCTGACAGAGTGTAGGTCAGGTTGTTAATGACTAAGAAAGACTGACTTCAGACCTCCAGTTTATTACAACTCATTGAAATATAGTATTTGAAGTCCTGTTGGAGCAAGAAGGATTTTAGGCAACTAAATTTTAGCATCTTGCTTTGTGAAGAAAGTTCAGAAGATGACTATCATGTAACAATTTCCTTCCTAAATGACTTAGGCGGTGGCTTGTAGGAAACATAACCAGTGAGAAGAAGTGTGATTGATATTTTTGGGATTGGTAGAAATTGAGTCCATGAATGTGTGACTATTTCAAGAACAATGATTTTCCCAAATATGTGAATTAGATGTTTTGATGCATGTTGCTGTTATGGTGCTGTTGACTGCTCAGTTTTTTTGTTGTGTGCTGGTTGAAGATGGAAAAAAATTGGCTTCTTTACATTTAAAAAGGATCATGTTTAAAGGCTCTTCTTTCAAAATCAGTGCAGTAGGTATAAAGGTAGGGGGTTTGCTGTTATACTTTTCCTTTCATGCTTTCCTTTCATCCTCTCTAATGAATCGAAAAGCTGGGAACAGTTAGTTGGTGGCATTTTATCCAGCTCCCAGTCAGAGTAAACTCTCAGAACAGTACAGATCATCCAGTATCTGAGATACAGGCCTGCAAAGCTCATGAGATGGTCAACTGTAGTACTTCTAGAAAGTAGGATTAAAAAAAGTCCTCACTGTAGCTCAACAGGATCCTTATTAATAATATAATTCAAACTGCTCTTTCTATTAAACAGTTAGGCTTAAATTTGATGTTCCCAAAATAGTGTACTCCAGATTCTTTATGATGTTTGTTTAAAAACTAGTAATTAATTCAGTGCTGATTTCAAAGCTTTTTGAATGAAGAACTGCTATTGGAAGTAAAGTTATCATATTTTAAACTACTTATTATTTTCTTTGCTGTCTTAGACAAATTTGCATTTCAGAGAGACAGATACATAATGTTCCTTTAAAGGATGAATGAAGTTCTGTCATTCCTTGTACAGAGAAGATGAATAGTTTTTTTCTGTCTTCCACTTTCATTTTGACGTTCTTTTATTTTTATTCTTCAGTGTACTTTCCTGTGCAAGTCTGAGTGGCAGCTTATATAACAGCAGGGTACTTTTAAAACTAATATTAAACTCAGAATCTTGCACCTCAGCAGCAACTCAAGCCAAAATCAAGTTTTGCCTCAACCTGCCTAACTGACTCCATTTGAACTCTGAGAAGTGAAATGGGAAGCTGGCAGTTAGAACACAAGAAATCATCTTCTAAATATCTACTGTCCATAAAATTTTGCCTTTGTTAGCTCAATGTCTCCAAATAGTCAGAGATCCAGTATACAAATGAACTTTTGTTTTTTAAAGGAAAAATTCTGTTCTATTTCTGCATCTTTATATTTGTCCTGTTTCCTTGCTCCATTGTCCCACTCCGCCCCACTCCCCACAATTATTTTGTATTCATATATTTTTTCTGTGTACTGCACCTGGTTTCTTTCCTTGTTTTAGTGATTAAAGTTAGTAGACTCTCATTTTTTTTCACCTTTCCCTTTCTTTTACCTTTTTTCCTTTCTTTCTTTTTTTTTTTTTGACTGCTTTCTGTTCATAAATTTTTTCCTTAAAACATGTTTTTATTGTGATTAATTTTTCTACCTTCAATAGGAATTGCAGGACTCCCTTCCCCTTGTGGACTTGACTCCTGTAGACTGCTCAGTCACAGGTCTGAGGTTTCTCCCATAATGGTTGTTTTAGATGCCACTGTTGGCTACCAGGGCTACTAAAATACACACAAAAATGCAACTAAGAATGTAGAATAATAAAATCACTTCAGTTGAAAAATATCTTTAAGATCATCATGTCCAATCCTTAACTTAACATTACCAATCCCACCTCTAAACCATCTCCCTGAGCATCTCTGGTGGTTTACAGCAACACATCAGCTTGCCTTCCTTGAAATTGTTGTACCACCTTCCCTCTACCCCTGGCTCTCCATCATGACTTATCATGTGAAGCTTACAGGAGTTGTAAGCAGATCTGGTTTGTACCTGTGTTTTTCCTGTGTACTGTGTACTAAATATTAGTTCATTAGTTGACAACTTCTCGAATTAAAATTCAGAGGTGTCTTAAAACACAGCAATATGATTTCACTGTGACTACAGCAGACCAGGTAAGGAATTATCTAAAAGTCAAAAAACCTCTCCCTTGCAATGATTTGCTCTGGTGTTAAAAGTGTGGTATAAATATGTGTTTTTATGTAAATTCATGCACACATCGTTTGTCTTAAGTTGCCATGAACATATTCAATCTCCCATATTTAAGACAGCAAAATTCCAGGAGAGTTCTGAAAGACTTAGGAAATTCAAGAGGAAAGAAGCACCCATGCAGTAGACTTAATTGTAGACTACTAAAAACCCCGATGATATTACTCCTTTTCTAACCTATATCTTCTAAACAGCCTTCAGATAATTGCTTACTGTTCTGAAATAAGGCTTTCTTCAACTGATACTCTTATTTTTGTCTGTGAATTAGCAGATTCCTTTGGGGGTTTTTGGCACCTTACATGAGACCTTAATAACTGTTTCAAAGAAAAGGCATTTTGCTGCGCACTTTTGGAAATGTGGGATTGTACAAAGCTAGCAAGTTCAGCATCTGTATGTGTGATTACCTACTTCCAGGGTAGAAACAAACAAGAAAACACAATTGAATTAGTCATTGCTACTGACAGTGAAATTTAACTTCTCTTGAGGCTAATAATGTAAGTCCCATTCATTGAAAGTAAATAAAGATTTGGCTCTGAATTGTTTAGATTTCTGTGGAATATGGGTAAGCTTTCAGTCTTCACAATCACTGAGAATTATTAAACAAGATTAAAAAGCCTACAAAACCAGACAAAAACTACTACTGAAGTTTACATTTGCTGACTAATAGTAAAACTCTCACATGTGTTTTTTTCAAATATCATTAGAGCAAGTAATGGTGGCTGTCAACAGTGATGTACATAATAACTCAACTGCATCAGATAACAACAGACTAGGTAAGGCAATGCTGTTCTAGGAAGTATTTGTGTCATAAAATCAGCTAGTTGAATTCCACACAGGACCCTACGTAGCTTTTAAAAAATATTCTTATCCTTAGCCAGTCCGGTAAGTTTTGGGGGATAGGTTTTTCCTTCATCTCAGAGCAGAACACATCCTGGGGATTTTTATGTATTTCAATGTGCCTTAATATTTAATTGTTGATTTTTAAGTTCCTCTTGATATTTAAATGCAATTAATTTCAAGATAATTGAGTAATATTTCTCCCAGCCCCACTTTTTTCTGCCTTTACAGAGGCAGTTAATGCCGCTAAGGGCAGCAGCCTGTTCAGAGCTGGCAGAAAGGGTGATGTGCACAGAGCTGAGGTGGGAAACAAAAGTTAGAGAGGATCCTGGTACTTACTTAGAGTAGGTCTGTGGCATAGTGGGGTACCCTACAAATAATTGGTGTACCAAACTAAAGACAGAGAACTTGATTGTGCACATTGGGCAGTCCACCATCAGCCTTGGCACAAGGCAGAGCTCCTGGCTGAGGCTTTTCTAACCCATGCGTAGCACAGTCCCTGGTTGGAGACAATCCATTACAGCTCAATCTGAGTATGCTGATATGTTAAAGACAAAAAAATAGCACACATCATACATTTTTATTTAACAAATAAAATCTTTAGCCACAAGACAGAGGTAATGTCATCATTTTCATAAATTCATGTACAGTTTTTATCTAATTTATGTATGCTTTAAATGCTTTTTATGTGTATGTGTTTGATTGTCAAGTATTCATTTGTGTTTGGTCTTTTGTATTGATTTTTCTTTGACTTTTTTCTTTTTTTAAGCATGATTTCTCACACTTTATTTTGTTTTTTTTAGGTTTTGTTTTATTTCATAAGATCCCACTGGATGGGTAAATGAAATAAGGAAAAGATGAGAGAGGGGCTGTTGAGCTTGTGGAATCTGTGTGCTGCACTGTAGGGAGTGGACAGTGTTCTTGCCCAGTGAAGTGCCACCTCCCTTGGATTTCTCTTTTAAACATTGGTTATGTTTGGAGAACTGTAGAAGTACATTCAAATCAGTAGATGTTTTTCCAAGAGCAGGGAAAGGTGAAGCCCTGAGGCAGCTAAAAAAACCCAAGAAATTCCAGAAATAAGCTACCACACTCTTTCCTATTGCATTGTCCTCACTGTGTTTTCCAAAATGACATTGAAATGAAATTATATTGTTTCCTCTGTCAATTTTTTTTTCTGTTCAAAGTTAACTGGAAAGATGTTGTTTTTATAAATAATATTTATCAAAGGTGAACTGCAAAGCTGCTCTTATTTTATTGAATTAATGCCTCTGCAAAATTTCTACAATGCTTAGTTTGAGTGTGTGTGCAAGCTCACTGATTTCTGTGGAAATGCTCACATCCTTAAAGTTAAGTTCTTGTATATTTGCAGGATATGGTCTTAACTCCTGAAGCAGTAAATTGCAGAGCTGGCCCTGCAAACCTTATTATGTATGTAGTTCCACTGACTTTACCAGGAAGATGGGGAGTCTGAGTTATATACAGAAAGGTGGCAATACTGTTTGGTGTGTTTGGGTATTGAACCAGTGCCATCACTTAGACATTCAGT
This sequence comes from Haemorhous mexicanus, assembly GCF_027477595.1. Taxonomy (NCBI): domain Eukaryota; kingdom Metazoa; phylum Chordata; class Aves; order Passeriformes; family Fringillidae; genus Haemorhous; species Haemorhous mexicanus. The sequence continues at coordinate 51,964,239 of NC_082381.1, read as the reverse complement.
TAGGTTGTGCTTACTCAAGGTAGTCACTAAGTTTGAATAAGCACACAAATCTGTAGTAGGCCAGAATGCTGATTCTGAGCCAAGAGCAAGAAGAACAATGGTATGTGGCTGGTCCCTCAGATGTAGACTTAGAGGCTTGTTTAGCTGTCCATATTTAACTGTGAAGTATGCTTCACAGTGTGCTTCACTATACTGCAGAGTCTACTGTAACAAGTAAAGCTAAATGAAGGCATGAACATATTTCAAGAGCGGGGCTGCATTTAGATAGAGTACTAGAAATTAATTTTCATTTGATTTATGTGTCAAATCCTGAGGGTCTACTTTGATCTTTTCCATTTAAGGAATTTTAAGAAGTATGAAGTTTCAAGGTTTTTTTTAACTGAGAGTTATCTACAAAGACTAGTAGTGAAAGACTGAGGTAGATGCTGACATTTATGTGTATTCTGATTAAATTTTTGAGATATGATTTGAATTTAATTCCTTACAACTATGTTTAGTGAAATAGATGGTATTATTTTGTCCCTAATGTGTTTGCTTTTCATTGTTACCTGTTTTTAATTTCAGCCATTTTCATTCTTCCATTGTAACACTATTGCCTTTTATTTTACTGTAGTCTTTTAAGGCCATACACCATCCCTCTCTTTCTACAGCACTGTCTTGACTCTTTAATTCTATTTCTGTGAATTTACTTGCTTTTTTTGCCTTATAAGACTTAATCCTTCAACTTTTTTCTTATGTTCTCTTGAGTCTCTTGCACTCAAGTTCTTTATTCCTGCTGTGCTCAAGTTTCAGAAATATCCTTATTAGTCAAGACATGCGAAGACATTTGCATACTTCTAGGCCTATGTAGGGAGATACTTCCTTTCCCTTTCCACTAGTTAGGGAAGGGGAGATGCAGTCGCTAAAAATCTGTCCCAAAGATGTATTCTGCTCCCCACATTAAAGAAGAGGACAGAGCTGGAAGTCTACGGATGACCTAGGAATCGTGTTGTCTTTGTCGCCCTGCACATACTGTGGTGATTTGGGGAGGGATGGCAGCAATTAAGGATATCCATCATAGTTCCTGTTTGAAGTTAGATGTCATCAAGTGCTCTGCTGTTCCCGAGAAAGAGTATTAGGAATGTCTGCCTTTTTTCCTCCCTAAGTCTGTGTCTTATAAGATATGGTCTTATTTTCCAGAGATCACAACTTTCTCTTCTGCTTACTGACTCATTTTACCTTCCTTTTAATTATTTTCTTCTTGGACTTCTTGCTTATCCATGAATCTGTCCTCCTGTTGAAATAATATCTGATGTCATAGAGGAGATTCTGAATTAGTAGACAGTCATCTAGTGGCAATATTTGAACTAAAGTCAGTGGACTTACATCAAACACATGTTGGATCATGAGCAGAGCTTGATCCAGTAGCCCAAATACCAGTTTGAAGTTTTGCTGGGACAAAGTCAGCATATTTCAGTTATGTGTTCACAATTTATTGCCAGATTAATGATCTGAACCCTTTTCTTTTGGCAGGGAAAAAGCAAACTTGCAAAGCTGGAATTTGGCAGTTGACTTTTGAAATATTTAATTTTAAAAAGTAGTTCTTTCTGATTCATAATATTTATATGCATAAACATGCACAGTTATTGATTGGGGATTTTACATAATTTTTTGTAATTTATTTTGTAGCACTTTGCAGTTCATCTTTATCAGATAGGGGTAGGTTTGACCTTCAAATGTTTCAGAATGTACTGACACGGTATTTTGGATTTTATGTAATCATGGAGGTACTTTAATAAAAAACTGATCTATGCACCACTGAAATATATATATATTTTTATATCTGTATTGTAGAATATCCTTCTTACATATTTTGTACTACATTATGTTAGACACTCAGTACATTATTACTTGATGCAGATATTCACAGAACATTATGGATTACAGCACGTGATTTGTTACTAATAATGTCTTAGCACAGATGTTTAAAGCTTGATGGAAAAAGACTACATGTTCCTAAAATGGTTTTTTTCAGTATGTGGACAGAGCCTCTTAAAGCTAAGGGAGCTAAACTTTTTAACATGGAAATTATGATACCCACTAGCTTCTGTCTTTCAGCTTGATTGTAAGTGACATTGCTTGTAACTGTAGAGATTCTGATCTGCCCAAATGGTGTTGGTTTACAAAGGGCTCACTTAATTACAAATTCTTGACCTCCTTAAAATAAAGTGAGACTGAAACTAAAAATCATACAAGAACCATTAACATGGTAAAAATTGATGAACATCCAGGATCTGACATTAAAAAGCTTTTATATTGTTTTACTGAGCAATAAAAAAGGCTATGAAATGTCTAAAGGCAGAGTTGCTATTTTTTTTTTTTGCTGTGCCAGACATGAAACTAAAATAAAAGCATATTTCTAAGGTTCTGCAGAAGGGGTTTATTTGTACTAGAATTTATTTTAGATAGACATTTAATATGCTCAGAGACATGTTGAGATAAGCTGTTGAGCAGTTTGATGGGCAGATTAGTTAGGGGCCTGGAGAGGAAGCTCTGCTGGGGGTGTTTTGGTGTGAGGCAAGCCATGTCATCCAGTCTGTTAAATAAACCTGTTTCTGTTGAATTTGATGGAAGTTTGACCAGTGGCCAGGTCTATGTTGCAAAGAAGTGCATTGTTCCCAGGCAGAGGTCAGAGCTGTGCTTACTGCAGCTGCCTGTCATGAAAAGTGAGGTGGGAGCAGTTGCAGAATGTCTGTTCCTGAAGAAAGCTGTCTAGGGACCATTTCTTTTTTAGTGGGAGTCCTGGAAGCTTGCAGCCAGGGCAGACTGAGGCTGCTATGAGACATTTTCATGGCAGTATGTGTCTTGACTATCATAACCTGTAAAAGGCAGTCTTTGTCCTTTCCACTGCCTTTGTCTACCAGCTGGACCTATCAGGCAGCAGTGAAGCAAAACATGCATTTCAGTGGGAGCAAGATCAAGATCCTTGGAAACAGCAGACAGTGCCAAGAAAACCTGTGGACAGCTTGTTGAAAACAATTTTACTTCAAATAGTTCTTGTAGGGATTGCTTTTTCTTTTTTGACTGTTGGCAGAAGCACTGAAAATCAATTTTTTCCTAAGAAACCAAATTCCTAAGCCTCGTTTTTCAAAAACTATAAAACATGTGGAATTTTGCCATATGAAAATGACCCATACACTTCCAAGTGGCTCTTTAAACAAAAGCCTTCATACAAAGTTTGTCAATCCCTTTACCCAATTGTCCATGTTAAGTTGACAGCTAATGGTCACCAGGAAGGCCATCACTTTGTTTACATCTATTTTAATGCTTAAAAATATACAAATGATTTGTAAAGTTGAAACTTATTTTCCAACAGATAAAAAAAATCACACTTTCTAAACTCTTTTAAATTTGGCCATTTTTCCAGTTAATAATAATTATTATTGTTAAAAATAATAATATTTTATTATTTGAAGTAATTCAAAAGTTATTAGTCGACTGAGCAGCTAAGTATTTTGTTCATGTTTGTTTCAAAAGAAAACCCCGAAAGCTTATGTAAAGGTTTTTAGTATTTTCTTCTTCTCCGTCATTCTCTCTGGCTTCTTCTCTTCCTTCCAATTTTTGGTGGTTCTGTTTTCTGTTCTTCAGAGAGCTCAATGTCCTACTTTGTGAGTTGTAGTAAACTCTCTTCTTCTTAGGGCACAAATTTGTAGTGTCTTGGAATATCCTTTTGAAGGACTTTGCCATCGTTATGTGATGGTGTAAAGTATTCCAGATTATAATGTAGGTCCATGTTGTGTGAGATTTTCATCATCTCATCTCCAGAACATGTGTTTGTGGGTGACTGGAAGCATTGAGCATGAATGCAACATAAGAGTGCACAGAGAATGCTGGTGCTGTGTATTTCACGTGTCACAGCCCATTTCATTGTCCCACTTCCATAGGAATGTGTATGCCCAAACTTTTGAAGCTGGCTTCCATTTGCTCTGTTTTTCTTTTGTTCATACAAATTAAATCTGCTCTGAAGATAGCAAATGATGCATTGATTGGAAATAAATATAGCTGTTCAGTTCCACAAGCATGTATGTGACTGAACTTGGGAGAACAAGGTACTGTCTTTTAATCAGCCTCGAGATTAACTGGATGACTTACTTTCATCCAAAAAAAAGCAATGGATTGGAAGAGCCCGCATGAGAGTATGTATTGTTTTAGTATGGACATGCTATATCCTTCTAATTTTAATAGCAACCTTCCATGACTAGCTATATTTTTGCAGCTGCAAGGAGTGTGTTGGATAAGCACGTGTTCTGGCCTGCAGCAGAGTTGTAGGCAGCATAGAGCCAAACTGCTTTCATTTTGAAGAGGGCCATTCCCCCATGGTCTCTAGAGGCAGCAAGTCACAGCAGGGTTACTAAGCAGATTACCTCTTAATATAGGAGGAAACTTGTCTCCTTGCCTACATATTTTCACTGTTACTTTGTTCCTCAGCTGGAATGACTACATCAACCTTATAAAATTTCAGGGAACTATCTGATATTCAAGAAAGTAAAGGGTAAATTCACGGCTTTCTTATGATAGCTTTGTTTTTTCTTTGATGTCAGCAGAGTAGGGCTCCCTTGTCAGCTAGGTCCACCAAACAGAAAAGAAATCCTGATTTTTTCCTAAGTATTTAGGAAAATACTTAGGAAATACTTATTTTAGGGGTTTTTTTGAGTTTTTTTTTTAACACAGCTATTTCATAGGTATCACTGACTTTATTAGTGTGCAAGCATAATTTGGCTGTCGCACCACCGCACAAACGCAAACCAGGGTCTTAAACAAATCACTTCAAATCTTTCACTGCCATTCATAGCTCTCTGTTTCTGAGTATTTTTTTTATATTTCAGGCTCAGTTTAGAAACAGAAAGAGTCATTGAGTTGATTTAAAAGTATAGAACGTTAACATTTTTTCCTAAAGTATTTTTTTTCACACATGGAAAAAAGTAATGTTCTAAATTTTAGCACAAAATTGCCTTTTACCATAGCATCACGTCATGAAGCTGAATAGCAGGACAAAGGCAATGGGCACAAACTGATGCACAGAAGTTCCACCTGAACATGAGGAAGAACTTCTTTGCTGTGCAGGTAACCAAGCACTGGCACAGATCACCCAGAGAAGTTGTAGAGTCTCTTCAGTGGAGATATTCAAGAACCATCTGGACACAATTCTGTGCCATGTGCTCTGGGATGACCTGGCTTGAGCAGGGAGGTTGGACCAGAGGACCCATTGTGGTCCCTTTCAACCTGACCAATTCTGTGATTCCATGGTTTAAAAATTATTTGCTGTTATCCATCAGCAACCTGTGAGTCTTTTCTCCCCTCTTGCCTCTAATTCCTCATGTTGAAAATCTTTCATGTTTCTTGTAACATACAATCATTGTTTTTATTCCCAAATGCTACCATAACACTTTGCACAATCTATAAAAAATGTATTACATGAAATTACTTTTAACAGGCCAATAAAGTTCTATAATTTCATATCACTGTGTCTTTCACTACCTGTAAATTGATCACGTCTTGTATTTCATTAGTAATAGTGCAGTGCGTTGAAAAATCTGTCAATTTTTGAGTTCCTCACCTGTTACCTGTTGTTGTAAAAATGCTATTGTTGTCTTTGTGTTCCAATAAGAAGTGAGATTCAACTCCTTAATTACATTTTTATAGCATTATTAATGGTTATTTTATTTATAAAGTACCCCTCCCCCCCCCCCCCCCGCAACTGTTTGCAGTAGTTATATTTCTATTTAACATACTTTAATTTAAATGTATGTATCATTAACTTGTACATTCAAAAAAAATGTATGTGTATTCAGGTCAAATAATGTTCAGCTGTTGTCTGTAAGACACAAAGTTTTACGTGTCAGGCCATATTTCATCTACTCAACTTCACACAAAAAAAAGTTGTTTGGTTAAATACTCAAGTACGATGTGGTGATTTTCCAAATTAATTTGAGGAAACATCAGTGCTGTGATTTGAAGGCCATGTTTTGGAACTTCTGCTTGTTAGCCTGAACTATCTGGATTTCTTGACACATTTAATGAAACAGAATACAAAAGAATGTTAAGTGGTTGTATCACAGGTTATGTCCAGATTTTTTATCTTTTTTGCTTTTCACTTGGGCATGTCATATTTTCCCATTAATGTGATTCCTGTATTTGGACTCCAGCAGATTACATGTTCATTTTTTTGCTTCTGAAATGTTTTGTCATGTTTTTCTCCTCTGGGGTCTTACCAGATCTCTGAGTATTGTACCAACTCTGCCTTCTATACCCATAGGCAATTTTGAAAATTTTCACCTATTTGAGCAATTGTGATGTCATGCAGTATATTTTACACATATGCTTTTTTATCATCATCCAGGTAAAATATGCTTTTGGAACTAATTTGATGTATCCTCAGTATCTAGGAAAAATAGCCTCAATATAAAGGTCCGTTCTTTTCCTAGGAGGAGCTTTCAATAAGACAACTATTATAGGTAAATTCTGATGTTGATTAGGCTGATAGATACAACTATTTTGCAGAAATTATTCAAACAGTATAAATTGTTAGATTCTCTAAAATGCCAAGTAGAAGAACATGCTGAGATTGTGATATGTTTGATATTTTTTTGTGTAGTAACAAGCTTGCCACTGTAATACTATTATAGAAGGTTTTCAAACTCAGTAGGCCAAGAAGTTATTATCTAGGGAGAAGAATCCAAAATTAATAAATGCAAAAGTGAAAATAGCCATTTAGACTGCCTGGGAAATTAGGAAGTCTGTAAAGAAATTAGGAACATTGTAAAAAGTAAAAAAGTCTTAATATTCTTGATGATCCAAATTAGTGTAAAGCTGCAAACAAGGGTTTATTTTTAATGAACATGAATTGCAACTTAAAAGTATTGTTCTGGAAGTCTTGATTTTATTCTTTTAAATGAGAAAAAAAGATAAAACATGTATTGGATATTTGTATCTTGAGATACTGTAACTTCCATCTACTTTGATCATTAAAATACTTCAAGAATAAAAAGTTAATTTCAGAGGTTAGTTTATAATTCTGTTACTATTTTAAAACTAAAACAAATTCAAAGATCACTTTTGAGTAATTGATGTTTCTTCCTTTATTATGTCAGTAACCAGGTTCTAAAGCAAAAATACAGAGCACATAATAAGCAGTTCTTTGTGTATTGCAGTTTCATGAGAAGGTTGAAAAAAGCCACAAAATACTGTTTGATAATATACATTTTGTCTTTCAATTATACTGAAAGAACTTTCAGCAATGTGTTTTTACCTATTAAAAGCAAGTACACTCTACAGTTTTCTAAAATAAGTGTGAGTAAAGAAAATAGAAAGGTGCATTTGAAAGACAAATGAAAAATTATTTGAAGCTCTTGCTCTGGTAATTTAAAAATTTAATTTAAAAACTACCTGTTTGTTTTATTTGTGCTTTTCTACTGTAGTTTTCAAATTCATATTTTATTCACATTATGTCATTTTCTGACGCCATTACTGCATCTTTTTTTGTTGTTGCAGCAAACTTCAGATCTATTTCCTTATTACATTTTGACTGTAATTAGTAAAATCCCAAATAGTGTCTAATGATAAGTTAGACTATGAATGTGACAGTGCCTTTTATACTTGCCGCTTAAAAGTGCTGTGCTACTTACACGTTCAAAAGGAGGAAAGTGTTTTAGGTGGCTGTTCTAGCCACAAAACCTTCCCAAGATAGCTGATGTGCAGAACAAAAAATATGCAATTGTGCATTGGGAACCACACACCAGTGATAGTGTGGCCTAGGGGAGGGAGGGATGCACCACCACAACCACCGATTGCAGTTCCTTAATTTTCCTTAATTACTCCTTATAACTCATGTTGCATTCTAGAAGTCAGAGGGCAGAAGGTGATGAAATTCCAGATGAGCAATTGGCTGTGAAGTTTCTTGATGACTATTGTGTTCTACTGAAGAGTCATCATGTTTTCCCCCTTGAAGCGTTTTTGCAAAATTTTAGTGTCTACAGCATTGAAGTATGTGATGCCACAGGAATGGATGTGTCATCCCTGCCTCAGGGAACAAGATCCGAGAACACAGTTAGGTTTATATAAACCTTTGTCTGAGGGCTGGGTAAGATCTCTTTCATTTTTTTCTCAACCTGTGCTGAGTATTTATGATGTCTTTACTCCAGGAGACATAACCAGCATAGACCCTGCTACCTAAACCAGAATCGCCCCTTGTTTTTCTAAAGATCCATGCCATGCAATCAATTTTAATGTTTCCTTATGAGAGCAAGCATGATGCTGAGGTCAGAGCTTACAAATTAGCTCACACTTGTCATCCCCAGATGTCTCAGACAGAAGGTCAATAGGGCTAGCTATATCCAAGCTTCCTGGTACACTTTGTTCTACGTAATCATTGCATAGTCATAAAAAGTTGCTTCACTTATATTAGATGTCATACAAATCCTAGGAAAAATCAGAGGACTCTACGTACCTGTAGAGATTAATTATTAGAATTAGACAAAATGTGAAATCTTGGTAAGTCTATTATTTTTAAAAGAAAACATTTATGTAACACTCCCATTTTCATTCAGAATCAAAACTCTGTGTGTTGCTGTAAATACGAGACAGAAGTCAAAATTATGAAAGAATATCAGTGTTGGCTTCCTCCTGGTAAAACCTGCTTTTCCCATTAATGTCAGGGGATTAGATAATCTAGGAAGTCAGTTTCTCTGTTAGTTTTATCTTCTATGAGCCAAAAGTAATTTTTTGGTTATCTGAGATACTACCTGCATGCTGTAATGTAACTGTCTGCCTGGCTTGGTGAAGTCTGTCTTCTGGGTACCAAGTAGCCCACTGATAGATATCTCAGTCTCTAATAGCATTTGTGACGGTTTCTGCACAAAACTGTGTTATTAGTAGTTGCTCAGGTGTATAATTTTTAAGTACATTAAATGTTTTTAAAATACAACACAAATCATCAACTCTGCATTTGTTTGCTTGTGAGAGTATGAATCAAAATCAGGTAAGTTGACTGTGATTTGCCTGAGCATTTCCTTTCTCCAGGCATTTGAAGCACAGTTTTTGAAGCAGAACATGCTAAGACGAGCCTTCTACTTTCTCTGTGGTAAAACAAGTTACCTTTTCCCATATGTCAGCGTTGTTTTTCCCTTGGGAGTTGGCAGAATCTCCTTCCAGGTAAAGAAACACGCTTTATCAGACTTTATCAATGTCTCAAAAAAAGTGTGAAGCGTCGCATGCCTTTTCAAGAGGAAGGCAAAGATTTATCATGCTTTTTCTTTCTAATGAAGATGCCAAGTTTCCATTGCTTGCTGCAACCTCACACTTTGATGGAATCCAAATGTATGTGTATATATATATCCTGTTGCTGTTGAACTCAACTATCCTAGTACCCAGGTGAAGTTGTTACCTGTCATTAGGGAGTGGTAGTATAGCCTCTGGAATCAGTGGTTCCTAACTGCAAGGCTCTAATATTTTGTGTTCCTGGGTTCTGGTCTAAACATGGTGAGAGCAGCTGTAACCACTAGTGATAGGTAGATGGCCCACATGATAGCAATTTGATCAGGGATTGCCAGGGGACAGCTACTCATGCCAGGAAAGGGCAACCTTTGGAAGAGGAAGAAGAGATGAAGATAGATGGCAGAGAGACTGAGTTACTCTGTGATCAACCAAATCAAAGAGTTTCATTGTCTCAAAGAGAGGAGTGGAAGTTTTGAAAACCTTTTTCCTCCCTTGTGGAGACATGCAGGTTTCACTTCAGGTACCATTAATCAGGCTACTATGAGATTTATTTTTTAATACGGAGTATAATTGTAAATGTAAATGCATTCATGAGGTTTTGCACCTACATGTTACAGGACATAAAGGGTCTGTTCCAATGCTTTTCTGGTTACACTAGAGCCCTGGATCTGACCCTGGATAGATCATGACACTGTATTTTGCTATAGAACAAATCAGGGGTGTTTATTCATCTGAGATTTTTGTCATCACTGCAGTTATGGATTATTACTTGTTGTAATCATGCTCTTAAAAATGAGATTTCATTTAAAAAATTAATCTATAATGACATGGTTTTTTTTCTCATAATAATGAGAAATGAGTGAGTAGCTCAGGACTTACTTTTTCCTTCATTTTTGCAGACTAGTTAGATAACTTAGCTGTTTCAGGTTGTCATACCTTTGTTCCTTGGGCACTGCTGCCTCGTCATGAAAATATGAAGAAATTGGTTGGTAAACGAAGAAAAGTTGTAGCTCTTTTAACGAAACCAGATTCTAATCCCTCTGGAAACTACTGACAAATAGAATCATCCCAATGTTGACAAATCACATACTTTTAAAAAAAAGAGTTTCTGTATCCATTTAAGTTAATGTGACCCAGTGGAGGCAAGTAAAACCTAAAAACCCCAAGAAAGCAGCGTCCCCTCCCTGCAGGGCCAGGAACCCACCTGGAAGGGCAGCAGGTTCTTCTGGTTGCTGGTGTGGTCCACCTGCCCTGGCAGGAGCTCAGTGAAGCTGTTATGTCTTCTCCTGCCATCTGCCTTTAGAGTTGTTTTATCTCTGTGGCACAGGGCCCAGCTTAAAGCCTTCCAAAGGGGGTCATATGCCCAGGCATGCTTCAGGTGCTGGAATGACATGAATTTTGTGGATGGCTTCAGTATTTTTTGTAATGATGAGCTTACTGTACTCCATCCAGCTAGTGCTGTTTGCTAGGGATCCAGGCTTGCTGCCTTGATATTTCCTGCCTCTTTTTGGGCCTTGTAGAGGAGAAGGGAAGGCATACTGCACTGCAGGAGGGATTCACTTCCTCTGGCTTCCAGCCTGCCATTAAACACCCTCCATCAAGATGGCTTGTCTGCATAGTATTTTTCCTTTCCCTGCAAGCCCACACTTCGGCATGACTGAAAGGTGAAAGACCAATATCTTCCTAATTTTAATAGTCCCAGAAGCATCATAAAGAAAATCTAGCTCTGTAGCTTATACATGTCTGGTAGCATGCAGCAAATCTCAGTCTTTAATCCTCTCCTTGGCAATACTCCCACTGGCTTCAGTGGGAGTTTTGTCTGAGCATGACCAGAGTTGGAATTTCAGGCTTTGGTCCTACATTAATTTTTCAGCAAGGAACAGAAATGGATATTATAGATTTTCAGTTAAACATTAGGAAGACATAAAACTGACATTCTCTATAATGTAGTGGTACAAATATGGGCAATTACCTTTTTGGCATAGTCTTGTGGGAATAATACAGATGAATTACTTTAACCCATTCCTAGCATAATTCATGTGCAGCCATATATTATAGATGCTACCTTTCAGTGACATAAGAGCCACAACTAAGTGCCACAGCAGGAAAAGACTGCATTTGCCAAAAAGGTTGACATCATTCTTAATAAAAAGACAGCAGTCCTAATTTCACTGTCATTCATAGGAATTTTAAACCATTATCAATATAATAACTTACTCCTGGCTGATATTAAGAGGAAGGGAATTAGACTCTTGGTGTTGCTATTCCACTTTATCTGTTCAAAGGACTTAATGCTTCGTGTTTGGTTTGACTCTTTCACCCTATCTCTGAATTTGCTTTTCTTTACATTTGTGATGAACTAGCTAGTTGGAGTTTAGCACATTATTTTGGATTTTAAAAGAAAAAAAAGGAAAAAAAAGGGAAACCTCATCTGGCGAAGAGATGTAAGGTGTAGAAAAATCTTTGGGAGAAAATGAATCCTCTCTAAAGACTGTGAAAATTAGGAACTTGGAGTTTGCTGAAATTATGGTATAAATCTGGTGATTAGGTAGATAGATAGATAGATAGACAGACAGACAGAGTATAGATCTCTGGTAACCCTAGAGAATGAAATACCAATTGTGTTCCTGCACTGAAGTCCAGTTATTGGTTACCTAGTACTGAAGTCCAATTATTGGTTACCAATTCAAGTGGTTGAATTGATTGTGGGCATTTTTCACACACATGTCTGTCTTTTGCAGCTTCGTCCTTTGAGACCATTTTGTGTGTGACCATTGCAGATGCCAATTTTTAATCTAGTCCAGTGGAATAGAGGGTTGTGGCTGTGCGTGGTTTGTACTTCTGTTTTTGTTTTTTCCTGTTGATCTGTGAAGGTGAGAAGACAATTTTTGCAGATCACTTCAGAGATACATTAGTTAGGAAAGTTTATAAGGTCATCTACTTCAATTGGTGCCAATATTATACATGTGTTTGTTAGATTTTGTGTGGAATTACAAAACCAATTTCTTCTGCTTTATAGTATTTGCTTTTTATGGTGGTCAGGAATAAGGCTGTTCTTCAGCAGTTTCTTTTTGAGAGTATTTGATTTTTATGCAAATCTGTTCTGATAAATCGGTTGCTAAGAAACAACCATGACTGAATTTTTGATAAAAGAGGAAACTAGACCAAAAATAAATGAATGTCATTCTAGAACACTTGAATTTCACAAGTGCTAATACTGTTTAAACCTAACATAAAAATGGCAACATCACAGGATGCCATGTTGTTGTTGGAAAAAGTGAGGATAGGTGAGACAGGTGGTCAAGAGAGACTCAGTAAAGTGTGATAAGTGAAACTCTTTATAAAGGAGGAATTGAGTAAGTAAGCAGAGGAGACCCATCAGGAAAATGCTAAGGGATATATAAAAAATACTCAGAAGAAGAAGCAGAATTAATTTTTAAAAATATTTGGTGGAGCATCCTGGATGAAGAGAAACTCTGCATTGTTCAGAGCCTTGAAGAATGGAAGTAGAGATGCTTCCAATATTTTAGCAAAACCTCATTGTTGTGGCCTGACCAATTTCAGAATTAATGCATTCCTGCTATAGCAAAACTGACAGTTTGTGGTGTGGCCACTTTTGGGATGGCTGATCTAGCTGATATGTTGCAAATAGGTTTGACTATGTGGCATTTTCCTGCTTCCCATAGCAGCAATTTCAAGGAAAGCTGGCAGGGGAGAGGTAACAGGAATCTCCAGCAGATGAGGGGTCATGTGGCAGGGAGAAGGAGGAGGTGTCTGTAAATGGCAGTAGAGGTTTATCATGTAGAGGCAAGACAGTCAATTTGTGCAGCTAATCCTATAGTTTGTGACTGATGCTGCTGGAACAAAAGTTTGACATGTTTCCTTTCTATATATGAGTGTCATTTGCTCCACTGTAGTAATTTTTAGATGTGCATTAAAAAAGGAATTTGAGAATGTAAAGCTTCACTGCCTTAGGAATTGTGCTTTGAGAAAGAAGGGTGTTGTTGGAAGGCAACTCTGCATCTTTGATCTGAAGATGTTTTGGCTGGGATATTCCTCCAAACAGCCTGTTATGTTTGCTTCCATCTCCAAAGTGAACTGTTCTTAAACAGTGTCCAAAAGATCTAATTGAGCATAATACAGAAATCTATAACAATGGAAATGGCTGGTTTTCTTTTCCTTATGATTTCTTAGAGGTGCGCAGAAGAAGTGCTAGAGTGGTTCTGCTGGTAAGATTGTTCCAAATACTTCACCAGGATATCATGAGTATTTTTCATGACACATGATTTCTGAGCACCAAAAAACTTCACAAAAGAAGGTTCTGGCCAGCCTCTTTGTGGCCATCAGGGTTTTCTGAGCATGGCCTCTGATCTGTTAAAAGGCCTGGGATATGAATGTTGCTGAGTGCTCTGAGGACAGGTTCTGTAGAGAACAGGTTCTGTAGAGAACAGGCTGTTGCACAGACACAAAAGGAATCAGTTTCACTGTTGCTAAGTAATCCAGTATAAATTGGAATAAAATGGCAGGTGTTAATGTTTAGGAAGGAAAGTTAGCTCTGTCTTCTTTTGTGATCACTGAGGACTAGTTTTGGACAGCTTGTCTTCTGTGCCAAAGTCATCTGCCCTTCCAGCAGCCTTCTTCCAAAGGTCAGCTGCTACCTTTGAAATACATGCAAAACTGGGGCCATCAGCACCCAAAGCCTGTTCACTTAAGGTGAAAGCAAACTTCTTGACAGGGAATATGTGCAAGAGTGTTAGTCCACCACCTTCTTGTGTCCTTCTCTTCATGTGTATGTAGGCCTTTGTATTTCATTTTTAAAACCCGCTTTCCAGGGTGAGAAGTGTTTGGAGATGAAGAGGAGGCAGTCCACGTCAGTGCAAGTTCAAAACAGCTCTAGATGGGCTGTAAGATCATGTCAGTGAGAGCTGAGTAAACAGCAAAACCAGATTTCTGCAGATGTTGTTTACAATTTGAACATGATGTTTGGGTTGATTTAGTTTTACTTCTTTGTAGCTTGTCAGGTTTAAGGTTAGCTAGTCAGGTTGTAAATCAAAAAATATTTGGAAGCAGTTATTCTGGAACGGTTGTTGGGAACAAATTCAGAGGTATATATCACTGTAGTGATGATTTTATAACCCATGCAAATGTTGGGGGCCTGTAATAGTCTTGCACTGACAGAAAGTAAAAAATTATAGACTTTATGTTACTGTGTCATGTAATTAACACTTCCACTGATGAAAGTTTTTCAGAAGAAATAAAGGGAAATTTCCCACTGAAATGAATTGTATGTAAATAATGCTATTAAACAATGTGTGTTTTAGCAGAATAACCCACTAAGTAGTACAGAACAGCACAGGTGTTCTTCTCACCCAGCTTAACCTATCTTTATTCAGTGGGCTGGAAAAGTGAACTGCTAATGTATGGAAATATACGTATTTCATTGAGCTGTTTTGGGTATTTGTTGAGCTCTGGGATTCCTTTGGTTCTGAATAGACATAAACCAACATTTGAAGACCTAAGGAGTTTCCTATAAGATCACTCATGGTCTGTCTTTTTATCATTATGGAATTTTAGGGGTGAAGGAACATCTGGGAGATCCTTCCCTATCCTAAATCTGTATCAGCTATACCTTCATCTTTCCCAAGGGACATTTTTCCTCATGCGGCTTCAAGAACTCCAGAAGAGGAGATTTCTGAGTCTTCTATGAGCAATTCCAGCGCTCATGGAAGCAAGACCTATTCCAAAGTTCCTGAGGATCTAAAGTTTTTACCATAGTCTTAATGCACTTTTATTATGGAGCTTTCAGTTCCTGTTTGTCAAAAATATGCAATAAAAATTGTAACCATGCATTGGAAGGCTATCCTTGTGTACCTCCTCAAAGGATAAAAGAAATCTCAATTCTTCAGTTTTTCATCAAGTCTCCGAGTATTTCTAGATTTTTCCATATTGTATTTTCATTTGATGTGCTTGAATGGAAGAGGCCTGTAGATAGTATCTCTCTGCTTCAAGGAAATAATCATTGAGGCTTAAAAACATTTAGATTGTGTCATTAGTAAATTTTTTTTTTCCTTAAAAAATTCCACACAATCAAATACAATTCAAAATCAGGGAGCTTTTCTCCTCAATCTAGCGTGTCTGCCTTATCATCTAACTAAGTTGAACTGAACAGAATTAGGAAAATTATATAAGTTAACTACTCCAAATAGCTTTGTTCTTCTCTGACAGCCAAAGTAGCATGGGGAAAATTTTATTGCTTCTGTACACTCTGTGTTTATCTTCTAGACAACAGAGGACCTCATTCCCAGTCTTAGGAGTGGGAATGCTCACACTTAGATTATTTATGAGAAATCTGTAAGGAAGCAGTTTTTAATTAAATAGTTCTTAAATGAAATTAAAGGCAACAAGGTTTTAATTTCAGGTGAATTATTATTTTTTTGTTTGATGCCAGCGAGTACATTCCAGTTGATCTTTTTGATTATTGTGGTGATTTTTCACTGTAGCATTTTTGAAGGATAGTAATTTTACCCATGTTTCCAAGATATCCAAGCCTGCAGGTGACTATAATGAATAGTGCTGATGATCTATATGAAAAAATGATAAATCATTTTTTCTTAAATTCTTTCACATTTTCTGTGTAGTTTCTTTAATTCTCTGGCTCATGTGTTAATATTGATTAATATCCCACATCCCAGCTAGTTTTTTTCTTAGGTCTGTGTTTCATTTGACTACCTATAATGAGAGGCCATAAATTCTTCGTTCTTCACAATAGGGCTCATCAGCTGAGCTGCAGATACTGCAAATGTGTCCACAAAGCAGTGAACGGCTGTACAGCCGCCATTCATCCTATATCTGAGGAGGCCTATAAGTCCCAAAGGGCTCTGTGGTTTGACAGCTGGAGCTGCCAGTTCCTCCCAGGTTCTGGTCATGACTTTGACAGAGATCCCACCTTCAGTGCTGGGTAATTCAGTGCCAAAGTGCTCTTCCTGCTGCCTCCAAATCAAAAATAATAGTAGCGCATACCACATTGTGGATGATCTACGTGGATTTATTGGTTATGGTGCATAAGAATGTGACAATGTGTGCCAGATTGCAGTTGTTAGATCTGTTTCACAAATGACTTCCTTTCTGGTTGAAAGGGAAAAAGAAATCAGCAACCTTTGTGATGCAGGTTGAGGTTTTGCTGACAGCATCCCTGGGGAGAGCTGGCCCTGGAGAGAAACCAGGGTAGAGGGGTTAGGAGCTTTTCATCCTGTCCAGACAAAGTATTTACTAGACACCTCATTGTTTTTCCTACAGGGCTTTGCAGTGCTGCAAAGGAGGTTTCTTGGGTGAACTGTCTTGTCAGCCTGCCCCAGACCAAGACACCACTGTCTTTATCCCTGCACCCTGTAGGTTGCTTGACTTTCCAGAGTCACTTGCATTATGAAGGGGTCCCCTAGGCTGTCCCTGGGACTCCTCCCTTGCAGAAACAACTGCCCCAGGCTTGTGTGTGAGGGGATGCAGGAATGCCTGGATACAGGGGAGTATAGAGGAGGTTGTGAGGAGAAAGGCAGCTGAAAGGAACTGACAGGAATTCTTTCACAGTCACGCACCAGAATAAAACCCAAGCAAACAAATATGCAGCTGTGGCTCTTAGATTCAAGCCAGAACAAAAAGCCCTGATGAAATATTGAGTGGCTAAAATCTGTGCATAGTCATGTCAATGGAAATTACCCAGATTGTGTGTTTGTTCTCTGGAGAGGAGCTAGGCATTTGAAATAAGTTTTCCTGCAAGATGAACATGTGTTTTAGGGAAAAGGCATCTTGACACCTAGCAACACTGGAAATTTGGTACTGTAAATCTAAACAACATACCTGGTATTTCATTAGACTCAAAGATATGCATTACTTAAATTATTCCATATGGGAATGAAGATAATCCAACAATGTAGATCATTTGCTCTGTGTGAAAGTGGTACAGTGACAACCAAACAATTTAGGCTTCTTCTGAAGCTGCAACAAATGAGAAAAAGTTAAACATTGATTTTTCACATGAAAACAAAGACAAAATACCTTTTATCCTTGATCACACAAACAAAACAATTCACCATTGAATTGGTCTAATTTCATAATGATTTTCAAACTGATTTCTCCAGTTTGTTTTGCAGTAGTTGTAAGTGAACAGATTCCTCAGGATTGCTTCTGGAGTTTAAACCCTGATTTTCCACTCTCCTTTGAGACCTTCAAGAAGCCTACTTACTCTTGTTATTCAGAGAGTGATAGAAGCACATGCTGTCAGGGAACAGAAGTATTTGTCTGCTGGATGTGAGGATGTCCTCCAGCACTCTGTTTTGGTTCTTCTGACTTCCTGGGAGCATCCTCTTGGATGGGAACTGAACTTCTTGGGCAGTGTCAAAAGGTTTTTCTCATCTCATATGTCAAAAAGGAGCAGAGTACAAGCTTAAACAAGCACTGGTGGGTGTAAATCAGTTAAACAGATTGATGATACCTGTCAGAAGATGTGAAATTGTTTATCCTTTAAACACTAAAGCCTGGCAAGTCTCAGTTTTCTGAGTCACAGTTTTAATGTGTAACAGCGCGGGTTTTGGCTCAGTGTACTGTTCCAGGGTAGAAGGACATGCACTCTTTGATCTGTGAAGAGCAATATCATTTAGCAGGATGGACTTGGGTATAATGCTTTTTAGGGTGATCTTGTGGTTTTTTCTTCACCACAACAAAGGAGGATTAACCCCCTAATACTCATTTTGCAACTGCATGTGACAGTGACTGTAGAGATGGTTACATGGCTGCTGTCTGGGTAGCTGGCAGGGATGGAGATATGAGACAGGAAAGGTCAATTAGAAGGTGGGTAGAGGCAAGATGTGCTATTGCTCCACATAGCTGAACTGCTGACAAAACATGGGAGTGCTTTGCCTTGAGCTTTCCCTCATTTCAAGCACTGGCAACTGCAAAGCAAAGACCATAGTTTTAGTAAGTCCACTCCAGATTTGCAGAACAATCTGGCTTCACTTTGAACATCTCCACCAAGCAAAGCAAGACTTAACTTGTTTCTCTCTGGAAGCATATTCAGTCTTCTTTTGGTAGGTTGGTTGGTGGGTTGGTTGGTTGGTTGGTTTGGTTTTGGGTTTTTTCCTTGAGTTCTCTTTACATCTTTTAATTCACTTTCCTGTATATAACATACTGCATTTTAAGAGACCAACAGTATAAAATATTTTTTCTATAATTGCATTTCTTTCTATTGTGCTGGCTTTCTTGTCCAGTCTAGCAGTATTGGTACCACATTTGGTACCACAGTTTCTGAACATGGAAATACAAAGGAATATTTGAAGTAAAACTTAGCACCTTAGTCAGAAAAAAAGTGTGCCAAGCTGTGATTGATTACTTGTCTTCCAGAGGGAGTAAAATATAAGATTCACAATTTTTAGAGTAAAGCTGGAAAGGTGTCTCTTCTGGTGAGAAAGTTGGCTCTTGCTTTGATAAGAGAAAAAATTGAATATCTGCTCTTGCTTAAGCATAATACTTTCATTTCAATCATGCAGAAAATATAAAAATCTACAGCAAACATGGGAATCTCCCAGGACAAGAAATCTTGTGTAATTGCTTTTCAGAACAATGTATTTAACTAGTGAAAAAATACATCCCTCCCAAAAGGAAAAAAGAAGATTCAGTATAGCCTTGGAATTTAGCAGAGGTGCTGACTGATGTGACACACATTCACTGTTGTGCTTTTAACTTGACAGTGTGCTGTTACCATGTCTTGGCACAGACTGATCCCTGTTCCCCGGGGAACTAAGAGCCAGTGGTAGTGCAAGGTCCATTGAGAAACCATCCTAGTAATCAACATAATTTTTCATGGAAGGAGAGGTGTTTATTAAAGCATCACAGCACAAAATTGTCTCTATAAATGCTGCTTTTTACATGACTTGCTTCCTAACAGTTGAGTAAGTAGATGTATCCTTGCAAATGTACAACTCCAACCACCAAGCTAAAATCAAGGCGAAGTTGTGGTATTTTATTACCCCTATTGTCTTCCAGTGTGCCTGAGCCATTAGTACTGACTTCAGGGACAACTGGAGTGATGTGTGTTGCACAGAAATGTGTTGTGCAAAAGTAGCTGCAACAGAAAGCAGTGTAGCATGCACGTTAAAACTTCATTAACTCTGATGGTGATAGGAGCATAACGAACCATAGAATAGAGTCATAGAATGGCTCTTGGTAACCTTTTCCAGTGCCTCACCACCCTCACAGCAAAGAATTTCTTCCTAATATCTAATTTAATCCTACTGTCTTTCAGTTTGAAGCCATTGCCCCTTGTCCTGTCACTGCATGCTCTTGTAAGTAGTTTTGTGGCATCTTTCCTATAGGCTCCCTTCAGGTACTGGAAGGATGCAATGAAGTCACCTGAAGCTTTTTCTTTTGTAGGCTGCACAATTTTCTTAGCTTTTCCTGTCATGAAAGGCTGTATGTATTAGTAATGAATCTCCTTTGCCTGTTCAAAAATAGCAGCACACCTTGAAAATAATAGAATTAATTTTTTTTTCATAAGCTAGGGAAACTCAATTTTTTTGGCACCACCACGGTAAAGTACAGTGCAGACATACAGTGTTCAAAGGACAGCACAGCTCTCCTTGGGATGTGCAGTAAGTGAAGTTTGCTGTTTCTGCCTGTCCCTATATCATGTGTTGAGGATAATTCCCCTCCTAACTGTTGGAAGCATTTTGGTTTTATTATAGCTCATCAGTTTCAAATAGAATTGGTCTTCTTACATGTCACAACTGTTTTAGAGAGCTGCTAGGCTTTTTTTTGTACACAAAAGGGATTCTTCTTGAGCCTAGGTGATGCGGAATGGATAAGTCTTAACTTAATATCAAATAGAAGAGAAATTAGTCTCTGTGGTGGATAGCCCACATCTTCTCTAAAGTATAGTACAGATTCTTCCCTGGCCCCAATATGTCTTCTTAAGAAAAATTGACTAAAAGTGATATCAAGGGGAGATTCTGGGCAGCACACTAGTAGAAGGTCTCTGAAGTCTTCTTAATAGCTTAAGCCAACTGTGAATCAGCTCTTGGCAAAAGCTAGTGACTACTGATAACCCATGACTTTCATTTCAACTACTACATTTTGTCTAAAATTTTCAGATTTCAGGTGTAAAACAAAGAGTAGATTTTATGAAAACTAGAGGCAGTAGTAGGTGACTGAGTGTAATTACCATACTTGTTCTACCTTTGGCAAGTAATTCAGTGACCACATTTTGTGTGGATGAAACCACACTCTAAGGTGCTTCAAGAAATTATCCTTCATTTTGAGCACAGAGCCCATTCAGAAAAGGGCAGCTCTCATTTCTTGTCAGCACGGGTGATAGTCTCATCTTGCATCCTAGAAATGCCTTTACATTACCTGAATATGATAGCCAGCTGTGGAGATGGCTGGTCTATAGCTGTAATGTGGCTTAGTGCATTCAAACAATTTAATGTAACTTCATGATGAGTAGATAGTCTAGCAAATAAACAAGTGCGGAAATGGTCCTTGTAAAAGTTTGCTCACATTGATAAAAAAGGTCAGGAAAAGGGAAGTTTGGGGTCAGGAAAGGATGTGGGCTCATCTGCCTCTGATACACAAAAATTTCATCTGAGGGGTTCTAATTGTCTTAATTAGAGAAGAAATAGACAGGTAATAGGGTTTTGAATGCAAACAACTATTCACAGAAACCATTGCATGAGATGTTCCTAATAAGAGGGATCAGAGTGATATAGTAACAAGGGTCCTAGAATTGAATTTTTCTCAAGCTGTTTTGTACTGCCAGGAATTGACATGAAAGTCACCTTATTTTCCAGGCTTCCCTCACCTACATCAGAGAGCTGTATATACTTGGAACCTGCGTCATACCACACAGAAGACTAGCTTTTACCAGTGAACCTAATTGAGTAGATTTACAGAACAATTGTCTACTTTTCACCTGCAGCACTTTGCAGTTTATATTGGTTGAAAATAGTAGTTCACCACACAAAATTGGATCTTGAAGTACTGCAGAAATTATTTAATGAATAGACTGAGATCCTTAGTCATTTTCTCCCTTTAACATCTAGAAATGTGTAATGGTCACCTTTCCTTGCCATCACAGCATGCATGTTGGAAGTAAACAATGAAAAAAGAGCCTTCTCCTGTGCAGCCAAGAACAGCAGGACTGAAAAGGACTTAAAGACATGCATCTATTAAGTTTCAGAGTGGAGAGAATTTCCTGTTTGCTGTGAGAGAAGGGATTTGATGCTCATACTAAAGTATATTGGTGTAAAAGTATTTTTTTTTCTCTCAAGAAAGTATTTAACAGCCTGCTTTTTTTGAGCAACAAGTAGAGATTCAGGAAGTTAGAGATGTAAGGATGGTATCTACCAAAAACTGAATGCAGTTTTAAATGGGTTGCACTCCAAGTGTTTGTGCAAACAACTCTTATGTGTCTGAAAAACGTGTTGTGACTTAACCTAAGTATTGGCTGTGCCACCTGAGTGGCCCATTCCCAAAATTTGTTAGGCTCTGCCCTTCATTACAAAAATGTTTACCAGAAATTCTTTATCCTGGCATCTTTCCCAGGATAAAGAATTTCTAGAACTTCCCAGTAGAGCCAATCATGTGGGAATCTGAGTGATCAGTAATGACAAAACCAGCCTTGGTATGAGTATTTCACTTGATAAATTGCAGAGATCTAGACTTTACTTACATTTGTCAACACTGACTTTCCTGTGAAGTGCCAGGTTTTTGAAAAATTACTTCTAGTGTTTCAGGCTGGGGGGAAATACTTTTTCGAACTATGAGAACATTTCCCTCATGCCCCATTAAACCAACTGGGGAGGAAGAAAAGCTAGACAGGGGTGTGAATATACTT
Source organism: Haemorhous mexicanus (assembly GCF_027477595.1). Taxonomy (NCBI): domain Eukaryota; kingdom Metazoa; phylum Chordata; class Aves; order Passeriformes; family Fringillidae; genus Haemorhous; species Haemorhous mexicanus. The sequence goes on along the minus strand of NC_082381.1, from coordinate 51,942,107 downwards.
GTGTTTCAAAAGATAGGGTTGAATAGCCACATGCCAGGATATTTAGGTTTTATGGCTGTAAGCCCTGATGCATAATGATGAAGTAATTTTGTTAATGATACAGTGAGCCACAGAAGAGCAGGAGTTTCTTTAAAGCTGCCCTTTCTTTGCTGTGCTTGGGACTGTCCTTTTTCTCATCTAGTTCTTCTTCTGTGTGTCTGCTGCCATGGATTCCACTTGTCTTCTCTCATGTCCTCAGTAATGCGCATACAGAACCTGCTGGTGGTCCTGCTGGTCTCTCTGCATTCCCTATCTCTCCTGCAGGCACAGCTGCCATCTACATGGCAGGTTACTCAGCTCTGTCTTGCCTCTACAGTGTTCCTTCTGTCCAGTCGAAAACTCAGTCTGGGAGTCCAACATGTTGCAATTGGGTGACTTGGAGTAAACACAGCTTTTTATTGTCCTCAAGGTCTTCTCCCCTGCCCCCTTCTTTGGGGGGACATTTCCTCATGCTGTTGCTGCTGCCCAAAAGCTAAATGCAGTTCGCTAAAGATGCCATTTCAGAATCGGCACTTCCAGAGGATGTTTTTTTCCATCTGTTTCTAGCATTGTCTTTAATCATTACAATTAAAAGATGTGAATGTCATCCCAAAAAACCTTAGTTAATGTGGATGGAGAATGAAGTGAAATATGTATGATGTCTGCTGTCTCTTCAATTAGGACGTTAGGCAAAATGCCTTTGCTGCTAAATGGTGCTTCTGGTTTTCTAAAACTGGAAGAAGTAATGTGGAATTTAAGTGACAGGGTTAGATGTCAAGAGTTTGACTGTTATCTGTGGTGATTTGCTGTTAGTTCAAAGGCTCCTGCAGTTCACAGAAGTGGGACACTGTGCTAAGCAGAATATTTTTTTTAAATCCATTTACAAGGTTTTATCTATGTGGCACTTTCATTAAAAATACAAAGCATGGAGTGAAAACAAAACAGAAAATGTCACTTAACTACTGTCCACCACAGACATTTTTCTGGAGGGTGACTAGATTTATATATGGACTGGGGAGCCAGTAGGATGTGCCCCTGGATAGGATGGGCCTCTCTGCAGTAGCTCCAGGTTTTACTCCTCTACTCTTCTCAGCATCTTCTCTGCACCTCTGGAACTATGTAAATTGTCCCCTGGATTTTGGCCCAGAACCATGCTTCTTTCAGAAATTGGCAGCTTCCCACATCAGGATGAGCCCATCTGCTCCATGTCTTTTGTCTTGTTGTAATGCCAGCTAGGGCAGGCATTCCCTGGATTTTTGCTGTTACTGCTGTGTGCTTCAAGTAGGGCATAAGGTAAAAATGTTAATGTGCATATTCCATAGCTTATTTCTGAGAATGACAAAATTATTTCAACAAGTTTTGAGATATTGCACAGTGACAGACTGTGCTGGACACTGACATTTACTCCAGGTGATGTACCAGTACAAAAACTTGTTTTGATTCCAGTTCCTAATGGACAAAAACCACCATTCTCCATCTGCACCCAGAGATACAAAATTTTTGAGGTAAGGTCAACAAGGCACAAAAAGAGAGTGGTTGACTGTAGGAATGGAGGACAACTGGCCAAAACTTCAAAAAAAAAAAAAAGATAAGTTACTCATCTGAGGGAAGAGTACCGTACACTGGGTTACAAGAAAATCTTTGTTTCTAACTCTAGGTCCTTCTTCAGTCATCAGCAATGACGATGATTCAGCCAGTCCCCTCCACCACATCTCAAATGGCAGTAACACTCCATCTTCTTCTGAGGGGGGTCCTGATGCAGTCATCATTGGGATGACAAAGATTCCTGTCATTGAAAATCCGCAGTATTTTGGAATTACCAACAGTCAGCTCAAGCCAGATACCTGTAAGTACAAACAACTCTGTGTTTCAATCATTCATTTTACCTGTGCAAGTGTTGTGGCTCCTTAACAGAATTAGCATAACAAAATACTCTAAATTCCTGGGAATGGAATGGTGGGGTTAAATGTGTGCTATTTACTAAAGGTACATGGGATGAACTGCTTTACCTCTGTCTTAAGCCAAATTCAGCCTTTGTGACAAGGCAATGAAGCGAGCAGTGTTATGCTCAAACCCTGACCCCTATTTCATCAAAGTCACTGGTAGCTTTCCATTGATTTCAGTGGTCTTTGGCCAGTCCTGTGCACTGAATGTATTCTTGGGAGAAAATAGATCTTGGATCAGAAGCAAAAGCCAGTGTTGTTACATATGCACTACTTTTAAATTGATTGCATCAACATCACCAGATCATATTATGATATCATATTAATATAGCCTTTCAAATCTGAGTATTTGTAAGTTGTAAAAATTGTAAGGGTTAAAACCTCAGTTCTTGTAATTTCCTTGTACAATTCAACCTCCGCAGACAGAAATTATTTTAAGTGTTTAAAAGTAGAGCAGAGGAGAAGAAGGTTGCATGACAGACAATATGTATCACATACAAATTCTTTCATGTTCAGTTAGTAGCAAGTGGAATGTGAAAAAATATGAAGAGCTAAACATATTGAACTATGAAGAGTTAAAAAAAGTATCACTTACTTCAGATGCTACTTTTCAAACATAGTAATAGTTTCAGAATTGAACCTATGAAATGCTGGGGTTTGAACCAGTGATTAGCATTGATGTACAAAACTGAAAAAATACCTTAAGGATATTGTGATAAATAGTAACTGCACAGCTTACTATTTCTCATCAGGACACAAAGTTCTCTAGGTGTTTTAGAGAAGGTTGTTCTGAAGTGTCACTGGAAATCTCAGTTGTTTCTCTGGGAAGTCACTCTAGAGTTTCCCAGTATAATTAGTGAGCACTGGGCTTGCAACTGCATCCTCTCTGTATCCTACCCTGAAAGATATCATTTTCTAGCACAAACTGTAGCATAGGGGATTACTGTCAAGGTTGGAAGCCTTTGCCTCCAACTTTGCAAAACTTAAATGCTGTAGCAAAAATCCTTTTTGACCTGTGCATGACAGCATGCATGCATGACATGAATGCGTAACTTCTAACACTGCAAAAAAAGACTGATGCTGAACTGCCCACTTACCTTGTGAATCTTAATGCTTATTTAGATCCAGATTGTTTCACTAAGCACAGTCCCGAAGGATGGTCCTGCAACAAGAGGTCTTTTTCTGCCTTTTTATTGTACATCCCTGATGTTCACTATTACAATAGCTTTTTTGTGTGGTGATATTTTGTGGCTAGAAATGCTATATTACCTCTTCTACCAGCAAATAAAAACAATGCGAATATTCTGACCCAGCATATGCGGTGGCATCACAAGGAAGTCACTGAATTGGTGACACGTGATCAGCATGAGAAAAACATTATACAGATGCATTCTGATTAGAACATTAATTCTTGTGAAAAATAGAAGCTGCTAAAGAATCATAAATGGGCAGCATCCCCAGTAGTGCTCTCTGTGCTTTTAAATATGAGGCTACTGTACCTCTGTTCCCAGCTGTACTAGACAACTTTTTTATTCTTTAAATAAACACCAGCAACTGCAGAGTTTTTAACGTCAGCATTAATGTTGAAACAACATACGTGCTGTTCTGGGGAAAAACACAAACTAAACTAAAATACAGAATTCTCTCACATTTAGTAAACTGCGCATTAAGTACAGACATATTAAATTATGGCTGACTTGTGTTAAGTAGGTCCTGATCCTAAAAATACATAAGTCTGTATTTGGTTTTCTGTGCTGCAATGAAACCCACATGGTGTCAGGAAAATTAATCACAGTACATGAAGTTCAGTTGGTGTGTAAATGCTTGCAGGATGTGCTTCAGGACTTTGTTGTGGTGCTCTGTGGAGGTTTGAGGGGCTGATTCTCTGCATTCTGCCACATTGCCACTGTGGTCCCAGTCTTTGTGTTTTAGTGGTGTTGGGGTGTTGGTGGTGGTGGTGGTGGTGGTGGCTTTGCTTTAGCAGAGAGAATCAGGTAAACTATGGCAGTGAATAAACCAAGGCAGACTTCTACCACACCTAGCATCGATCCAATAAAAAATTGTAATTAAATTGTCTTGGGCAAAAATGGGCTTCCCAGATATAATGTCACATATGCTCTTTCCTTCTTTCACAGTTGTTTATTGTTACAGAGCTGTGCTTGTCCTTTCTTAACCTGCCAACCTCCTCCTGATGTGTATATCTGGTATTTATAAACCTCTAACCTAAGTACTTTTGTACCTTGTTCCTGTATAGAATAATGCCAGCTCCAAATGTCATATGGTTTCTCATCTCCAGCAAGAGAGTTAACAGCTTTGTTTATTTGCTGTCTGAGTTCCATTGTTCACCAGCATGAAACCCAACAATCACTGACAGTCATGCTGGAAAACGTACTTCTGTATTTAGTGTATGTTGGTCTGTGGAAGCACGTGAGACATCAAGCTAGGTGAAACTGTACACAGATTGTATTGTAGTTTTCACAAAAATGAAGGAATCCTTTCGCTCTTAGTAGTAAGGGAAGATTCTTTTTTATGACCTAATTAGGCCATATTTTGACTTATCTACAGAAAACAGTTTCTGAATACAGTGAATCAAGCTTCATTGCAAAGAATTAGCAGTGTGTGTGTTTAAAAGAAAATTTAAAAGTTGATTACAATCAGTGTCATTTGAAATCCCATTACTGTATCTTGCAGTTTTGTCCTTTCACTACTGAATAAGTAAATCCAAAGAGTGATGACTTCTAAAGAGTCTCAGGTTAGAAGTTACAGCACTTTCCTCCTCTTAAGATGCAGCCTTCAGGGTGGGAAAAGCGAACTGGTGAAGGCCAAAGACCCATCAGCTTCAGTGGTCACTCAGTTCCAGTGCTGACTCAGAAGGACTGCATTTCTGTCATTTCAGCACTACACCCGTCTCGACCTTTAATTGACGTAACAGTAGAAGATTCCGTCTTCCAGTTGGGATTGGCTGATATTTACTGCTTAACTACCAGTATTTCTCATCAGCTTGTTCAGCATATATCTGTCTGACATGCTATCCCAGAGCTCCTGGCTTTTCCTTTCCGAGCCATGTTCTGTTGCTTGATGCTGGCTGGTGGGTTCATCTGCCACTCCAATATCTTGAATATTTCACCTTGAAATGATACAGTCTGAGGTACACAGACATGTTTCAGACACCTACCAGACTTCTTGGCTCCTTTTTGTATGAAAGGAGAAGGTATTTCTCATTTTTCAGTTCTTGTCAGATAGTGAAAATTCTGATTTCAGATGGCTGAGAAAGAGCCAGAAGCCTGGACATGCTACAGTGCTCTTTGTAGTTAAGCCGTTATCAACCAAGTGCTGGCCTGTCCACCTGCAACCCTCTTGCCTGGGAATTACCAACAAAGTTCAGTTGTTGCTGTTGAAAATTGAGGCATTACTTTGTAGGGAAGCAACATCACCAGGTCTGTGAACCTTGCACGGATGGCAAATCTTGCAAGATTTTTGTCTCCTGAAATCAGCTGGACAATATAATATCTTGGGAGCATAAATCCTAACCTTTACTAGATGGTTAGCTTCACTAATCTTATAAATTGTCACAGACCCTAAGATATTTGAGTTTTTAATTAATATTATGGTATTTTAAAAACTTATCCTCTACACATCTGCACAGAAATTGTGGCTGATGAAGTTATCAGCCAAGACTGCCAGATCGGTTGAAAGAGGACAGAAGAAACAAATCCTATTTCTCAAGGAACAACTATGGACTTCATCACTTAACTTGAAGCCCAGGACTTGGAATACATCAGTCCATTACTGCTAGATTTCCATGATTAATGGTGGAAATACAGTCTGTAAATAACATGGTTGTGTTGTGGAAATGTGAAAAGCCAAACCTCAGGAGAGGTCACAAAATGTCAGTGGAGGTGCCCAGGCTGAGATTCTTAGGGCAGAACTTGGATAAGAAATTTCTTGCAGGTGGTTTTGGGATTTTGAGAATCAAACTGGTCTTTGAGCCTCACCCCAGTAGCTCCCAGCCCTGTCCCACAACGTCCCTGTGGTTGTTTGGGTGCTACTGCAGGGAAGGTTATAACTTTGCCCTTTAATGAAGAGGTTTGCAAGCTCACGGTTTCAGGCCCCCTATCGTGGAGAAATAGCTGCACTGACATCAGTTTGCACTTCCCAGCTAATCTGTACTTGCAACTCACTCAATTTTGTCAATTTCATTGATTTCAGTGTTGGAAAAGAGCGTACTGTACTGGGCAGGCTTATTGATTAGTCAGTGGATGGTTTAGTGGCAAGATGTTTTCAGTGACTGGCCTTATAAATAGCTATTGCATTTCAGATGGTGCGGTGTGGATTGCGACTTTCATATGGGAAATTTGGGTATATTCTGTATTTCTGCATTTTCAGATTCTGTTCTTTCAAGTGTAGAAGTCTGAATAAGCAGTTTAGATAATAGCTATTTTACTTCTAGTTGGCTTCCATTAGGGAAAGTCTGAAGCTGATTACGAATTGGCAGAAATAATTTTTCTAAAACAATTTTTATTTATTTTGCTGATCTGAAAAAATGAATTTAGCCCATAGTTCCAATTCCAGAGTAAATTGCTAACTGCATGTGCAGTGCTAATTTTAAAGGCAGAAGTTTTCAGAGCACCCCTCTTTTATCCCCTTTTGAACACCAAACTTTTCAATTTATGCTTAGGGATTTTTGCATTTTAGGCATTGTTACACCATTTAGTTAAAGGTGACCTCAATCTTTTTCTGACTTTACTTGCTCTTTAATTATATATTTCTTTTTAACAGGTGCTTAGCCAGATTTTGTGGGCTAGTACTCTACTTCAGTCCACCACCTTCTTTAATTTTGAGGGAGAAAAGAAATAGGACAGTTATTCTTATGATTTTATTATGACTCCCATAGTACAGAACTTTTGCTTTTAAAACCGTAGGCCTTGGATTCTGGTTATGATTTCAGATTTCATTTTTGGATGAAAAAAATCTGAAGAAAAATTTCAGAATATGAGGCAGACCCCAGAAACCTGAGGAAACAGCAAAAAAATCTGGATTTTTTTGTTGTTGTTGTTCTTTTGTATATTATATTATTTTTTGTTTTATTCATTGCATTCTTTTTAAAATTCATGTTTGATTTTTTGGGAGCATTTGAACAGAGCAGAAGCATATGAGAGTGCAGAGCTGGCCCTTCTCTGTTACTGTGGGGACACAGCCCTGTCACTGCCACCAGAGAGAAGAGAGGGAAGCAGCTAGACATGAGGGCCCACTGAGTTGCAGCTCCTCTACCAGGCTGGTTGCAGAAGGGTGCAGCTAGCTGGAGTTCAACACCCTTGTTGTTTTTCCAAGCTCTTACCACTCATGCCTTACAAGGCAGTCTGGTTTCTCTTAATTTTGGAGCATGTTGGCAACCTTCTTCCCAACCCTTGGATCAATATCAGTGAGTCATTCAGTGTGAAAAAAGACATAGTTGTCTGTATTTCCAGGGTAGGTGCAACAAAAGGAGGAGCTGTGATCATCTGGTCTGTATTTCTCAGGCATCCTTGTCCCAGGAGTCCCACAGCAGAGCCTGGCACCAGCACATATTTCTTTGCTGGGTGCTCAAGCTTCACAGCCAGGCAGGGACACGATGCTCTCGTAAAACGAAAGTTGCTGGCAAAAATAAAATTCACCAAGACAGTTTCTGTGCTCCAGGGACCTGACAGGCAGGTCAGCATATTTGTCTATTTCTGGTTTCAGCTCATCCCGCACAGTTGATTCTTCCTTTGTAAAGTAGCAATATGCAGAATGCAGACTGCCTGCAGCAGGTAGTCTCCATTTGACTTTATTCCAGACTGTGTCTGTCACCCTGCAGTTTCCTACAGTTCTGAGGAATAGGGGTAATTTTTGCCTAACGTTATAAGGTAAAAATTAATCAAGTTGGCTCCTGTGCACAGGAGAAGGATTGCCCAAGACAAACACTCTGTGAGCATTTCCATCTCTTTTGAAAGGCTTTTATATTTGAGTGACTACAAAAAAAGGGCTGCTATAGTGTTTTCTCAGCCAGCTAAGCCCTGAGGCTGGGGATTTTCCATCAACTCCCAAAGCTTGCAGAGCTGAAAATATATAAGCAGCTCATTTTCCTATAAAAGAGACTATGACCTCAGCAGCCAGAATGCAGAGCAGCAAAACTGATGAATCTTAGGGAAATCCAGACTGGGAAGAAAAACCTTTCTGTCCAAGCTGAACTTGTTATTCCTGGCATTCATTGTTAGTTGTGATTGTGAGGTTTAACAAGGCACTCACTTTGAACTCTTCAGATGCTGAAAACTAAAAAATTTTATAGGATGAAAGACAAGCATGGATGAGGTTGAGATTACAAGGAGGTATATAAAATATATTTACTTCTTGTCCTGATTCTACTGTTTTATTCTGGAGATATTTTATTGGCAGAATGAAGATATAAAGATATATAAAGTTATATGTTATTATTTTGACTAAATACATTTGTAGTTTTACTGCATATTTTAATCCCTGATTTCAATCACTATTTAAAATGTGTGTCTTTACAGTTGTTCATCAAGTCACAGGTATGTCAGAAGTAGCTGTTGTAGTATTTCCAGTGCTGTATTTCCATTAGTTGCCTTTGACTTTTTTTTTTAACTGGGCAAGAGATTTTTCTCCCAGACCATAGCCTTCTGAGTCTCAAATATTTCTCCCAAGAATGTGGTCATTTATTTCCTTTGCCTAACTAATAAAATGTAATAGGGAATAAATGCATTTTAGGGAAATAAGATACTTTTACTCCTGCTGCTTATTCTGAGACTTAATAAACCTGCATTTTTTTGTTTTCCAATCAGATGGAAGAAATTCTCCCAAAGGCAGAAGGCTTCAACTTGAAAAGTGTGGGATTTTACCTCATTAATTTTCAGAATTTGAAAGAAAAGCTTATAATTTCCGTATTTAGTGTTGAGGTGAACCCACAGAATTACTTTTTTCCCCAGGATATAACTTTTGTTGCAGTCTTGGTCTGTCCTTGAAGTCCATTTATGTCTAATCAAAATAGGAAGATATGCACTCTGCAAAATATTTGCATTTCATCACACAGAATGTTGTTCTGTGACCCAGATTATTCAGAAGTCCAAATGCTGGAAATGCAGTTGCAACAAAGAACAGCTTTGACTCTGATCTCTGTTTCATGGATAGCACAAGTGTTTTACCACCTGGAAAAAAACAGTGCATGAAACATACTTCAGGGTAAATAGCAGATGTTAGAAGGACATCTGAACAAAGAAGATCCAAAGTATGCATTTCAACTACATAATATGAGTCCAAACAGTATGAAACATGCACTCTCAATGAGGTGTCCAGTGTCAAAATAAGGGTGAAGCCTTAATTGAAGGCTTTAAATTGCTTAAATTTGTCAGGTAGACTTCAGATAAGAACCCTGCTCTTCCTCAGCAGAGCAGTGAAGTACACTGCCTACATCAAGCCCAGCTATGGGCTTCAGTCACAGAGCACACTTTATGAAAGATAAGTAAAATTAAACACATGTTCAAACATTCTTTGCAATTAGAGAGAATTCTTACTCAAGGTGAAAAAACCCAATGTGGTTCTTTTACTGCAGTGTAGTCTCCATGGCATTGCCACATTCAGTTTGTCATTTGACAATACATATGTATCAGAAATACATATAGTGTTTTGTCACAGAACACCTATCTAAATCTGTAACACGTAAATGACAAAGAGTGATTTATATTCTAATGATTAAGTTATGCTTTTAAGACTCTTCAAACTAGATTCTATGGGTGTTGATTTTATATACAGAAACCTGCATGGGTAGTACTTAAACTGAATGGGAAAAAAAAAGGTAATCCATTCTGAAAATATCCCTGTCATGAGCCTAAGCATGGGAGCGGGATTTGACCTTGGATTTGTTTCTTTCTGTTAGTGAAAAGTTCTGGCTAAATGAGAAATACACATCCCAGGGAAGCAAGAATACAATGAGAAATTTTAAATCTGAGAAATACTGAAGTATGAGAAATTTAGAAATAAATAACTTTGTAGCCAAAAGTATTTCATAAACCCTGCTTCTAATTTTCTTGACTTCATCACCAAGCAAGCTGCATAATTATTCAGAAATGTGTTTGTGTAAAAATGCAGTTAGCCCTGAGCACGAACTCAACGAAGGATGAATTTTGGGAGAAAATTATCAGGAATACAGATACCCAGAGTAAGCATTGGTTAAGACAGAGTAGTATTTATTGCATTTACAGTGTGATGAGCCATGTTGTTTTTCAGCTGTGTGTAACATCTTCCATGCTCTCACCAGCAGCTGTCTCTCAGCAATTAAGGCTGCTAGTGGTTTCAGACTGACATTTGAGAGAAGTTTAGCAGTTTGTGTCCTGCTGCACCATGTGGTTGGCTTTTCAAGTCTGCAGATCTGCCCCAGTCAGGAGGCCTGGATGGCCTGTTGTGCCTGGAGCCATCAGAACTCTGAATATATGCATGCCCATCATGATTCTGTGTGTGGTTGGGGCAGTATTGACTTGCATGGCAGCTCGAACTGAGCAGTAGTTCACCTGCTCAGTGTTGTCCTTCCCTTTCCTACATCATTTTTACTCTGGCTACTAAATTCTACCAGGGAGATGCTTTCCCCCTGTATCCCACTTGAGATGAATATGAGGGCTGGGTTGCAGAAAGCTTGAGCTTTCAGCTACTCTTGGATGCTTAATGTCCCAAAGACTTTTTGTTCTGCAGCCTGTGAAGCTTGATTATCATCTCTTGTAAGAAGCTTTTCCCAGCAAAAATGCCACTGAGGTTCATAAAGTTTAAGTATGCTAGTTTTGGTTTTGACAGGTTTTTGCTGAGGAGTTCCTCAGTGTCTCAGACTTCTCTGCATCTGTTTTACAAGCATAGCATAGATTAGCAACAAATTGAACCTGACATTTAAAATTGTATCAGAGATAAAATAATAATAATAATTATCAACAATAAAACCCCAGTTGGTAATATTATTAAGCACTCTGTAATGTTCTTAAAATATTAAAATGCCTTTGTCAGCATTATCTTGTTAATAAACTTCTAAATAGGCTTCTCATATTCTACAAGATCAGCTGGAGAAAAAAATATAAGATTTTTTTCTCTCAGTGGAAGATGTTTAATTAATATGCCCATTTTAATTTAGCTATATATTCTATATAGTAAAGTACCAGAGTTCAGTATTTTTGAGTAATATGAAAACTAGGATTATGCGAGTAGACAATTCCAGGAACGTATTTCCATCATTAATCAACAGCTGAAATGTATTTTATGAACATTTTTAGAGCTCTCCCTTTGTCACTTGCTCTTAAGCTAGTTTTCTTTTGATTTGTTGTACAGAAGTGAGAACACCTTTCACTACCCTCTGCTTTCTTGGTTAAGGATGCTAAAGGGACCTCTGCTTACTGGGACAATGTCTGAGGGACATAAGGAGAGACAGGCAGTCCTTGAGCTCAGTAGCACTTGGCAGTGAGTAGTGGCTTTCTCAGCCTGTGATTGAGCAGAACATTCCAGAGGGGATGGGCTATTGATCCTCAAAGGTCAGAATGTGGAGGGAATTCTGAGGCATACAGATCTGGTATGAGTTGAACACTCGATTGGTCTCATCTCTAGTCCATCCATGCCCATAAGAATTCAAGACTATTATTTGCAGATTGAGAGGGATTTACTGGGATTGAAGTACAAAACTCCTGAAGGGGAAAATACGTGTCAAATAAGCTAAGTCAAAATGCTGCAACGAGGTCTGAAATTCTTAAAAGTTCTCCAGATGAAACATTGTGCCCTGCCTATGGCTAGCAACTTGCCTGTTAGCTTTGGGGACCAATTTAATAATTAAATGGAAAACATATTGTATATGGGGGTATATTTTTGCATTTATAAAAATATGTGGTGTATGCATATCAATTATTTCCTGTTTCTCTATATTGCAACATGCCTCCGAATATCTAATATTATATATAATAATACTCTAATACTAATACTCTCTCTAGGGATTTTTTTTTTTAATTTCTGCAGTTGAGGGAATCTAAATTCCATTTTCAGGTGTCAGCTAGTCCACTGAAACAGCATTCAGGTTCTAAATAAAACTGAGCAACTGGTTTTCCAAGGAGCCCTAAACTGCTTCAAAGTGTAAAGTCTGGTCAATAGAATTCAGAGGTTTAGTCAGCTTAGTACTTTGGGAAATTCCAGTAAATTATTGCTTCACCTTTAGCTACCTAAATGCCTTTGAAAACTGGTTTTTGGAAACTGCTGAAAGTCAGTAGTTGCACAGGATGTAGGAAAAGGCTGCAAGAGGGTGCCTTGAGCAGCTCTGAGTTGTATTGGATGACTGGAATCAGAGTTAAGAAGGTGGGAAGCAAAGCTGTTTTCAGAGATGCCTTCCTTCTTTCCTCCTCCCATCTTGGTTTATTTCCCATTGAACTGGAAAGAAGGAATGAAAAATGGGGTGGCCGTCTCTATCATGTTGTTATTTATTCCCAAGACGGGATAGAAACTAAATCTTACTTCAAACAATCTCCAGTTTATATAATTTTGAAGGAAAGAGAGATTTGACAGAATTTTCTATTGCCATTATGAATACTTCCTTGAGCCAGAGTTTCAGCTAGAAACTTTCTGAAATGAAGCCATTCCCAGGCAGCAACTCTCATTTCTGAGTGTTGCTGGCCATTTCTTTAGGTGCTTTGGTTTTGGTTTCTTAGGCTTTCTTTCAAGGATGTAAACAATACCCATCAAGTGCAACATGTTCCACAGAAAGTAGGAACAGAAAAAGGGAGAAACAAATGGAAAAGAAACAAGAACCTCAGCTTCAGCTTTTGGCAAAGAAAACACAATAATTACATGTCTGATTTGTTCCAACTGCTTTGCGGGAGGACATGACTTATCTTGTCCCTGTTTTATTCTCATCAGTTTTGCAGTATGTGCAGACTCCACTCAAGGAAGTGGAGACTGAAATAGCAAGGGATTGCCTTCAGACAGAAATGCATTGACCTGCCCTATGTAGGAAAGCTTGGAAATCTCCTTCTTGGGTGGTAAAGAGCAAGAGGAATGCTTATAGGCTAATTCTCCATGCCCATAGTTTGGAAGTACACTGTTAGGCAGTGTTGTGAAGTTCACACATGAAGTTTACTTGTGCAATGGCAGGTGTGCAAAGGTGCTGTACAATCAGGTGAGAATTAAATTATTTGTGCTATCATTGCCCAGCAATGCCATTCCTGCTTATGTTGATGGTAAATTTTCGCTTCATTTTGCATACTTTATCCGCTCAGTTCAGGAATGGACAAATTGCTACTGTGGATCATGGTAGTAACCCTACTATTACCTGAAAATGGCAATACATATTAGGAACCTTTTTTCAAAATAAGCATGCAATAAACCTTAAGTGGTGTATTTCTTTCAAGTCTTCTAACGCCTAAGCATTATCTTATGCTTGGTGACACATTGGTGTCCTTTTGTAAATACTAACCCTGTCTAATAAACAAGCAGATATTCCCTGAATACTATGTAACACCTTCCCTGACAATAACAGCAACATATTTGTATCCTTCTATGGCTGAAACGCTCAGGACCAGGAGAGCAGAGGAGAAGAGAGATCAGAAGCAGCTGTAAGGCCAGAGGGTCACAGATCACTCCCAGCCATTGCAGCAGAGAGCTGATGCTCATCTACCCTGGCAGGTAATGATGTGTTAGGAAGATGAGGGATGATTAGTGTCCTGCACTCGGTGCAATCACAGGGTTGATCCTTTAGTTCTGCCCCAAGGGCTCTGACCCCCCACAGCATTCACAAAGTGCCTGGAGAAGGACACCCCATCAGTAGCAGTACAAGCAGAGGCAAATTTGCAGTCCCTCAACTTCGTCAGCCCAGAGCTGACTGCAGGTGTGAGCTGTGACCAAGTCACATCAGTTCTGTGGCCACTGCTGGCAAGGTGAATTAGTGGGCTGGACTCCTTCAGATGCCATAGCGAGCCCCAGCTGGCAGCAGACATGGAGCTCAAAAGCTCTGTGCTCAGGAAAGAGCCTTTTGGCCTTGTGCCCACCCCTGAGAGGAGACATCAGTGCATTTTTTCAGGGAGGTGTAGTTTCAGACACAGTAAGTCACAGTTCTCATCCTGAAGATGTGGTATAGGAGCACAGACTTAAGACTCAAATCACAGAGAACTTGGAGAACATATTTCCTTTTTGTCTTAGCTTTCTTACCTGAAGAGGAAGATGTCTATTTCCCAACTTGCTAAAGGCTTTTGCATTATACATTCTAATGTAGTACATATCCTTGCTGGAAATGGTTTCCCACATTTACCAGGTTGAATTGCACTTTAAGTGCAATTCAACCTGGTAAATTCTACAGGTTTTTGCCTCTTTTCGTGGCAGAATTTTGGAGAACCCTGAAATTGTACTGCACTTAGGAATAAACACAGTGCAAGAGTATATCTTTCAGAAATCAAAGTATTATTAAGACTGGAAAAAACATCCAAGATCACGAAGTCCAAGTTTTGACTGAATGAGGAAGATGAGAAGATTCAACTTTTCTTTGCAATGATAGCCTTGCTCTAGAGAACCAATCCAGAATTGATTTCCCATTTTAACCAACATGAGTCTTTCCTGCCTATTGATCTCTGTGTGTTTTGAGATTGGCCTCAACATCTGAAACAGGGCTGTGGTAAATGGCAACATTAAACAAAATGGTAAGAGATTTATTCTGGACTCATAGGTTTCTTTTTTTGACTGCAAGACAGAGTGTTTTCAAGACAGCACACAGGTATTCACTGCTCCTGCAGAAGACAGCTTTGTCATCTCAACTTTGCAGCCTGTGTTTATTGACAGAATATGTACACAGAAATACATACAGCACTTTCTATGGGAAAAACACAGAAAAGTGTTGTGTGTTTTTTGTAACATGGAGAGAAAGTGTACAGAGAATTGCTTGATTTTTTTTTTTTTTGGCCTCCTCTTGGGATGGAGTTCCTGCCTCTGTGTGCCACAGTTATTTTTCATCATATAAAAAGGACTGTGCCCACCCACAGCTCTTGGCCCCATCAGAGCAATCATACATCCCATGTAGATGTCTGCAAAAGCTTTTAAAAAACGTTGTTATGCTTTCTGTGGTATTTCTCTACAGGTACACTACATACAATCATGCATGTTAAAATCCACACTGTTCATTAGCTAAACCATCTCAAGAGATGAGTTTTCATTTTTAAGAAAGAAAAACAATTATTTGAATGGAAATGCAGTCTCAGGAAAGATATCAATCCTGAGTGTAAATCTTTCCTAGATCTTCATGCTCTTGTAATAAGGAAAGGAAATACTGGTTCACAAGATAGGATATAAACTCTCCATGGTCACAAGCTGGTCATTATTCCCTACTCTGCTTTCTGGTTGAAACTCTGAGAGGCTGTGTCTGTGCAGACCTGGACTTCGAGTTTTGCATGGAATATTATCTCTCTGGGTAGTCAATCTAAGGCAGCCATAGATCAAAGCCTATTTGAACACATTCAAACCAAACCCAGATACTACTCTTCTTTGCATTTCGAATTAGCTTTTGAGCTGTTGCATTTAAGTAAATTGACGAGCCATTTAATACTGTGCAAACTAAGCATTTCTGCATTCTGATACACTTGAATTATTGAGATTCTTTGTGTGTGTTGCTAAGTTGTGCAAGCTATAGGAGGACTGTAAGTAAGATCGCACTTTTGAACAGTTACTGGGATCTAGAGAAGGTTGATAATTTGATTCATATGACACAATAGTTTCTTCTCCCTGCCTTTTCAACCCAATGAAAGGTGGGGGAGCAAAACGTCAGGGAAAAATAATGTAAAGACTTATGAAATGAACCCTGTACATGAATGCAAAAATATGAAGTATACTATTACATTTTATAGCAAAATTCTAGAACAATAGAAAGTCAATGAGAACTCTAACATTTTGCTTGTTACCTTGAAAAGGCAGCTGCTCTTTATGGGCAGAATACAGTATATGTCCTTAGGCTTTGTTACAGGGAATAATGCCCATGTTGCAAATATGGAGACCAGTTCTTATCTTTAGGTGCTGTTTAAGCCAGCAAGCGCATTAAGGTTGATCCTGGTGTCATGAATATAAACTGCAAGAAACAATTACTGAGAAAACTAATTGGACTGGACAAAACTAAACCAATGTCACAAAGATGAAGCAGATATAATTCAAGCTCAGACAACAGAGGAGGGAAAATACAAAATCCTATGACTCGCATCCAAGCAATAACCAGAGTGGGCTCTGGTAAGAAGTGTCACTCTGGGAGACAGTAAAGTGTACAGATCATTCCCAAACAAAAAGTAGGAAGCAGAGAATGGGGGAGGGAAAAGGAAATAAAAGAAAAGCAAGACAAAGGGCCTGTTGTCAATTTACCCTGATGAAACCAGTGTTTTCCAGCTGTACT
The DNA here is from genome assembly GCF_027477595.1 of Haemorhous mexicanus. NCBI lineage: Eukaryota > Metazoa > Chordata > Aves > Passeriformes > Fringillidae > Haemorhous > Haemorhous mexicanus. The sequence goes on along the minus strand of NC_082381.1, from coordinate 51,925,736 downwards.
TCTCCAAACTTAAACACAATTACAATCACTACCTATCTTGTTCTCCATGGTTTCAGGATTAGGATTAAGAGAACAAAGGATTTAGGCAAGTAGTCTTTGCTTTTGATACAGTACCTGACTTGATAACCACACAGTGTTTGATTAAGGATTTTCTAATTGCCTTTTACCAGGCCAGTGGGTTCATTAAGTTTTCCAATTTTTCTATGTTTCATCCTAATAGCTAACTAGGCTGGTCAGGTTGAGAAGGGAATTTACCCACATTCCTCTGTACCCCAAGTGAAGAGAACTGGAGGTTGATGTGTCAGGGCCTTGTAACTGTGGCTTTAACAGTTTGTTGACTTGGTTTTATAGCTTTTAAACTGATTGCTTATTGGTTATTGCTTCTCTATATGTTCAGAAGGGAAGTCTTTTTGAATCCGTGATGACATTGCATTATGGTCATAATCATAAATGTCTCGGGATTTGGGGAGTGTTAAAGGATCAATAGAATACAAAATGAAAAACAAAAATCTCTTCTGGGTCACTCTTTATTTCTGTTATCAGTCTGTGCCCCCACCTATCAGTCTGTGCCCCCCACCTCCAGCTTCTACTTATGCTGCTGGAGATACAAGGAGAAAGATTACTAGGATGCTGGGAGAAGGGAAATGTAACTGCAGTGCTTGTGATTATCAAAGGGTCTGGGTATTTAAGAGGTGTCCTAATTTACACTGGCTGCTGAAAAGCTGAGGAACTATTCTTCAGATTTTCTTTTATTAGGAATATTGACATAACCACCATCCTCACTGAAGGTGAGATCGCCCATCATAATCCAAATGCCAAGTTCTAACACAAAAATACTGCTGCATGCAAAACTTTTGCTATTCCAAAGGAATGGTACATAGACAAAGTCTGTGTAGTAACATAGGAATTAAAATGCAGAATCCTTTCATTATAATTTTGCTCAGCCTGGGAGAGATTTTTATAACAATTTCTTTTAAGTCACAGAATTCAAATCGGAATGTAAAGTTTGTCAACTGGGAGTCCCCATTGGTAGAATGAGGAAAATAATCAGCGGAGCAATGTGCTCCACTGTGTGCCTGGATCCTGCACAGCTTCTGTGGGAGACTGGCAACCAGTTCTACATCTGGTGGCAGCCTTGAAGCAGTGGTTCCTCCATCATAATGCAAAGTGAGATAGGAAGGTCCTGCAGTCTTTACCAACCACCTTGTACAGCCAGAATAATACAGCCTTTACCGAATTATTCCATGTTCAGTAAAAGTCCTTCCCCTCCAGAGCTCCAGTAGCAGCTGAGATTTTAAATGCACAGAAGTAAAGCTGTTCAAAAATAGGATTTTCCTCCCATGGGAGATTTCAGCATTTCGAGATTATTTGCTGCTTTAAAATATAAGAGGAAGCAGAGGAAACTTGGTTCAATTTTGTCTCCAGTTTCAACTTGACCTATTGAAACAGAAAAAAAGTCTTCAATAAAATTTAAACAAGTTGATATTTTAAAATTTTTTTTTTGGAAAATATTTCAATTTGTGAAAATAATTCAAAAATATGGATAAGAGTGTTTTTGTGTGTGCTTGTCTGGGGGAGGGGAAGGATTTTCCCACTTTGGAATGTTAAATTTGTTTCTTTGGTTTAGAAAGCAAAAAGGTAACTGAAAATCACCAAATATTCAAAACTTTATTTTACATCATTAAAATTTTTCAGGAAATTTTTTACTAGCTTTATGATGTAATTAATGCTATAGGAATCAAAATTTTGAATGTCCTGACTAGTATTTAATTACTATTAGTATCTTTTCTTTAATTCCTACACCTGTTTCCACTATTTTTCTTGTTGAACTTATCTGATAAAGGACTCTAAAAGACAAAAAGTTGTATGTTACTGCAAGTGATATCCAACAAGTCCAAACCTTCTTAGATTAAAGGGTGAAACTCCACTGAAGTCAATGGAGCTTTAAATGTTGGCACCACCAGAAAATTTGTCCTGTGGAATGCACTTGCACTGTCATATTTTGAACACTCTTCATCCTCATGACAGACATTACTAAAGGAGTCTCTTTTCAAACACTTTTGCATTTATTATTTTAAAAACCCATTTGGTCAGAGAGGTCAAAAGCTCTTCTCACCACCATAGGGAGTCCATGGAAATTTCAGCATTCTGAAGTACCACAGGTATCCAACAACATTAAAATATTAATGATTTTTTTAGTTTTTCTTTTTAACCATGCTTTGTATTTGTCATGAATGAAAAGTGGTGGAATCCACTTATTTTTTGATTGGAAGGGCAAGCACTCCAGCAGAAAAAATGTCACATTAAAATCGGATTACTTCCAACTAGTCCATAAAAAAAATTTCCCCAGTGAAATGGCCTGATCCCTGATTGCTTTGTATCACTAATGTCATGCTATAATACCATTTTTATGCTGTGTTTCTGGTAATTTTCAGTACTATCTATGCAGAAAATAGATTGCAGATCTCCTCCAAAAGCCCAGTGGTTTTCCTATTTGGCTGTACTGTAAAGCTGGAGTTTTCCCTCCTTGCCTATGTTGATATTTTCCTAAAAAATAGAAAATAATGAAATAACTTGGTATTATTTCTGTGCATTACTTTAGAGCCCCATGGTCCAAACAAGACCTCACTGTGCAAAGCACTGGGGACTCTGCAGGTGCACATAACCCTTGCCTGAAGAGCTTTTGGGCTACGGCCCCACTCCTGTAACCTGGTGCTACTTGGTTGTCCAGTGGGCAGGTTACAGACCTGGGGCTTCACACACAGGGTGAGGAACGGGGAAAGGATGCTTGGTTGCTCTGCCTGTATGAGCAGGGAGTCCCAGCGATTAAATCCTTTGCCCCAGATTACACAGGAAATCTGTGTCTGACCCTGAGGTGGAAGCCAGATATCCTGTGTGGCACCCTCATCCCCTGACCTATCCGTTCTTGCTCCCCACTGTCATGTTGGCCTCCAGCGCAGAAACTTCTAACCAAGGAATTTTCCATTGAGTTCTGCTGCTGATGAGTTTCTTTCTCACCAATAGGTGGAAACTGACAGCCCGGTTTCTCAGGTGACACAAGGAACGGTTCTGCCATCCCAAATGAGGCAGGAAAAACATCACGCAGAACAAGGAATTTTCCATAAGAAACTGTACCATAGCAACTGAAAAAGACGTTGAAGCACATTACACTTTCTCAGCTTGTTGCAACCTGTGCTTTGATGCAACAGGACATCAGAAAAGTGAAGACTTGGGGTTTTTGTTTTTCTTTTACTCACTTATTTCTTTGGCCAGGAGAGTGATTGTTTTAACTGGTGCTGCTTGATCATAATTAATTTATTGCAAAATTATGTAACCTTTCCACATCCTTCTCCAAAGTCTGTGCCAGAGCTTGTGCTCTGACATGGATTGTCATGCTATAGATGGGGAGGGAGAGGGAACTACATCTGCAAACTTCCATAAGAGGTCACAAGCTTCTGAAATTGTAGGACAACTAACAAAATAGGATGCAGAAATATTTCCAACAGGCACAGCTGTGCAATATGTGGCATTAAAATAAAGTTGAGTCATTAAGAAGTAGTGATATAGAAGCTAGCAAAAGTTTCTGTCTTTTTTTTTTCCAACCATATCCCAAATATGATTATCTAGGGTAACAGGAAAAAAAAAATCACTGTGCAGAAAAAAGTGGCTTGTGTTGGTTTGGATATGGACAGATTCTTTCTGTACTAGGCCTAGTATTTATGTAAAATGTTGCATAAAATCTTTAAGGGAATTCTTTGCAGGACAGATGTTTTTTATCTTCCTGACCAGGTATAAAACACTGTTAAGAATGAAGAAACATTAATTAACCAGACCTAAAATGCTTAAGTGAGAAAATAGGGGGATACCTCTCTAGCACTATAATCACCTGAGGTCTGGAGATCCCCTTTTTTTTCAACAGTAGCAGTTTAGTCATCTTCCTTGTCTTTCTATATTTTAGAGTTCATGCTGCACCCTGCCCATATTTTAGCTCTCCCCTGTGTTCCTTCTCACCAAACTCCGCAATGTGGATCATCCTCCCCTCCTGTATATCTGCAGATATTAATTACTGAGTGGAGAACTGCAGCACATAGCACCCTTTTTACGTGTGTACTCTCTTCTTATTCAGACTCACAACTTGTTCATTTTCAGAGGTATTTCTGTGGTAAGACATCCCTTGTTTCTGTGAGACTGTTTGTTTCAGGTTCCCCTCAGTGTCAGTGACAAGTCTGTCACTGATTTGGGAACGTTATGTCAGAATCCTGCCAAACTGGACTTGAACTGGACTTGAACTAGAAATGCTGGAGCATGATTTATCACAGCTGTGCTTACCTAGGGCTTTCAGCAAAGTCTTTATGTGAAAACACAGTTCTTTTTGGACAGTAGCAAGGATAATGAAGATTTTTCAAGCTGCTTCCTCATAGCTACTGTCCTAGCTTTCAATTTGGTAAACTATGGAGTAAAATACCTTTTAAAATAGTATTGAGAAGAGATTTTTCCTAAAGATGTTGTTCCAATGCTTAGCTGGAACAGCCCTCGTTAGGATGCAATTTACCATTTTCCCCAGTTTCCACAACAACTGACATTGCAAAAGCCTACTTGGCACGGTATGAAGGCAAATGATACCCATAGCCCCTGTTCAGAAATCTTCATTTGTTTACATCTATGAAGGTGGGGAAGGAGAGCTATTGCAAGTAGTTTTGAAGTGCTGGTTGTGGCATGTTAATCCCCAAGACCTGTTTATTTTTATGGAGGATAGTACATAAAATACTGTAAACTAACAGCATAAAGATTGAAATAAGCAAAGAATTAGGGCACAGCTAGCAGCAGACCTCACATTTTTCTTTGTTCAGGGCAAGTTGTTTTGTTTTTTGTTTTTTTTTAATGTGTCTTAAATTAGGGGATGCTGTGGGTTTCTTAATTGCTTTCTTCAGCAGTTTCTCTTTGTGACTGTTAATTTGGAAGAACCCCACTTGTTTTCCCAGCTCACATTTTGTGAGTGAGGATTTCTTTCATGGCATACAAGACAATTCTGAATGCAATGCAAGAGAAATAGTGTTGATTTAATTTCTTTTTTTTCTGAATGTATTGCTGATTTATTTTTGAGTGCATTATAATACACTTTAAGGAGGCCTGAATCAGTAAAATTACAAGGAAGTATTTATTGCAGTCATACTCATATCTAAAGACTTCCCAGCTGAGATTTTGAACTTAAGATGGCAGTGAGGAGTTTGTGCCATTGTTTTCAAAATATACCAAGTAAGAATCTTGATGAATACATAACTTATGCTTTATAGCTTTGTCACGCTATTCAAGTAGAAAATAACTAATATTTTTTTTAAATACCCACTACTATTATGAAACATCTAAGTATGTATTTCTGGACTTATTTTCGAGGTGGGGAAAACAGTCATATAGGGATTCACTCAGCAGAAGCCTCATAAGAGTTGTTTGCCAAAATGCTTATGATAAATACCTTTTAATCTCTGTGTGTGTGTATATGTGTGTGTGTGTGTGTGTGTGTGTGTGTGTGTGTGTGTGTGTGTATCTAGTCTTCAGAAGCAAACAATGTTGTCTCTGTGTAGTTTCTCTGTAAGGAAAAATGAAAATCAGTAATAGTTATTTTTGCAGTTAGAGCCTGTTATATTCTTGGAACATATGGCTGAATTACCATTCTCTTACTGAAAAAAATGTTACAAGAAAAGGAAAAATAAATATGACAAGCAATGTTGAAAGAAATGCACTAGTCTGTAAGTCAGTTTAGAGTTGTACGTGGGAAAACACTAGAAAAACTACCCTGCAAATCCTGACATTGGTTTATAAATAATTATGTTACCTTCTGACCCTTCCTCCTCATTAAAATTCTGAATGACAGGCTAGAAGCACAGAGGCCTGGAAATTGCCTAAGGGCCATTCTGTGGATGTTAGACTACCAAAAGGCAAAGTATCCCTCCAGTTTGACAACAGACTTCAGACATGTCCCTCCTAAAAGCAAGTCTGTACTTGCCCTCCTGCTGGTGGTGGTCTTGCAGGAGGCAGCAGTTCACAAACACTGCCTGTAAAGTGGTCTGTTAGGCTACCCTGGTGACATCTCAGCTTCAGTGTTTTAGCCAAGGGCACGCCAGGGCATATCAAGGGACAACACCCATTTCCTTGGCTGCATCTGTCAGTTCAAGCAGTTTGAGACAAGAATTCAGCCTTTTTACTGGTAACAGTAAAAATCATGGCAATTTTTATTATTTCCTTTACTGGTAAGCACGTGGGGTACTCTGCAACAAATGTAGCAGCTGTTTGTGTTGATTACTGCTGCTTGAAATGTTTCCCAAGTAGGTGAGTCCATAGGCAAACTGTAGTTGTTGCTCTAGGAGATAACTTGAACTTCAGGAGGAAGGGGAGAAAACCCCTATATTTTGCCTATCTTAATTCTGTGCAGGCTAAAGTTGCTGTAAATATCATGGTGTATAGTTGCTGGAACAAAACAGTTTTGTTTTTTAAGAGCAGTTGTCATACAGATGCTGGGTGAGAAAAGAACCTTTCTGGTCCATGTGTTTCTGGTGTCTTGCAGAGACTGACAGAATTACATTTGCATTAATTTCAGTCTATAACTAGTAGTAAAGAAGATTCAACTGAAAGTACTTTCCAAATACAAAGAGCACAGGGGATAAAAAGGACTGTGATTTATGGCGACATCTATTAAGCTTTTACAGAATATCGTATGTGTATACTAGTTATCAACATAAAATGAACTGGTACTAATTGGGCAAAGCTGCCAACTCAGTCTTGTTGTAAGTGTAACAGTCTTCTTTAGGTCACATTCATTATACTGACATTGTATGTCAGATCCTGAATAAAGTTCATTCAGCCGTTTCTGCCGTTCTTCTTGTTTGCCCTGCTATGTATGTGTGCTGCCATCAGTGAAAGTTCATGTTTTGGCAAAGACTGGGTCTGTGTGTGCTTTGGGAAATATATGTCTCAGGTGTCTGCACAGTGGCCACTTCTCCAGCAGCAGCATGACTGTGGGGGGGCATCCTTCGGTTGAATCACGCCTGGTGTTTTCCTCATTCATGAAAACTGACTGGAACAAAATGTTCAAAGCTCTTTCTTTTTTCCTTTCCTCTTCTTTTTTTTTCTTCTATCTCTTACTGTCTTTCAGTTCCATGCCTCAAAAGGCTGTAACTGGGTTCATTATTGTGTGAGAAATCAGCAGTAAACATCTATGCATTTTGCTTCATTTGGGCAGCTCCTGTTTCTTAGTGACAGCTGGCTGGCTCAGCACACTATAATTATCAAGTCAAAACCAAGATGCTTTTAGGTAGAGAAAGCATATTGGCAGAGACTGAATTTGTCCTCAACCTCGTCATGGGCCACAGCTTTAAAAGACCCATTTGGTGGTGGATTTTTTGGCATTGTTGGTACTGGGGCTCTGACAGTTTGTTATCACACTGGACCCTGTGGGAAACTGTTGTTGTCCTAAAGGAGTATATGTCTCTGTTTTTCATTAGCTCCTGACATACTGTATAGTTAACTTCTGATCAATGTATCTGTGTTCATTCTCTTTCTCTAAAATAAAATTTTATTGATGTGTGGGAGGGGATTTATATGTGTTAGTGAGAATTTACAAAGGCCTTACTTAAACATAGTCTGAAGGAACCCTTGCTGAGACCAAAGAGACCCATGGGTTTGTTGTCTGCAGTGGAACCAACACATCTGATGCTACTTTAAACACACCTCCATTCAACAGACTGACCATGGGCTGGCTGAGTGACTGGTGCCTGGCTGTCCCTAGCCATGGGGGCATACTGGGAGAGGCATTGCCTATGATCCACTAAAGGACAAGTGGCCCTGGGCTGTATGTTGTGCAGATCAGTTGCAAGGAGCTGAACATAATGGAGACTTTTTGTCTCTCACCGAATTTGTTTTAGCAAAGGTGTAGTATTCCTCCTTATTTGTCTGAAATATGGAGAAACATAATTTCTGCTGGCAGATTATGCAATCAAGAGCTCAAGTGAATGAAAAGAAATTCCTTATATTCTCTGCTACCTGTATTAGCTAGGTGTATCTGTTTTCATGTTGCATGAAAATAACATGCTGAACCAAGACAGAAGAGGAAAACGTGACTTTTTTCCTGCAAGAGAAATTACCTTGGAAAGCCCTCTTGTTCCCACTGACAAGTCACAGTTTTCTTTTCTCACTTTATCATGGAGCAGACTAGGTTTTCTATTAGGACAATTAGAATAGGCACTCATCTCACTGCTATTAAAAAAAAAAAAAAAAAAAAAACCTTTAATATTCTCAAATCGGGCTAGGCTGTAGTTTAGTGTAGTTTACAAAAAATGTCCAAGTAGGAGTACCACTGTTTGCTTATGCAGAGGTCAATGCAAGGAGCATGGTACAGTCTAATTTGCATCCTTCCCTAGGACTTGGGAAGGTTGTCAGACCCTGAAGAATGATAAATCACCTAGACTGTAGAAACATCATGGCCTTTACATAGGAAAAAATTTGTTTTTTATAAACATGTACTTTATTATATTAGTCCTGTGGAGGATGCAGGAGAGAAGAATCTGGTCAGCAGAGGAGGTGATGTGTGGTCTGAAATAAGCAATACGACCTTTTCAAACTTGAAAAATTAGGCATGTGCTATGCTTGTGTGGAAACATAGAATTTTTTTTCCCAGTGCATTTATAACAAGACAAAAGAAAAGTCATCTTTTCTTTGCAATTGTTAGGGTTTTGATCCTGAAAAACCCCCAGCATGTTCAGTCTTGCAAACCCTTTGTGAATCCATTTTGTTGACCTAAAAGGGAAGTCTTGCAGGTCTTGTTGTTTGAGGGCAGTGCAATGTAATAATCTTCTGACTGCACTGTGGCTGCTGTAGAGGTATCTGTCACAGCCCAGTGGTAAAGATGAATTTTCTGGGTGTGCCTTGCATACATGTGCTGCCAGTTACATCGTAAGCACTGGAATTCTGAAACACTAACAGGGCCAAGGGGAAAATGCCCTATGGGGACATATGCCCCTGTGTATGGCATGTTAGAAAACAAAAAGGTGTGCCAGTCTGGCAGTGAAACAAAAGCAGAGCAAGTATCTCACCATGGAAGAAGGCAGAAATGCTGAAGGACAGCTAGCCTGTAAAAGGGAATAGCTGCTTGTCCAGGTTTGTTCACCTTTTATGATGTTTTGGTCTTCTCTTCTGTCACATGGGGCTCGGGCAGTAAAATGCTAACCCCTTCTATGCCCCCACAGGACAGAGGCTGAACTGATGTTCCTGTCATCTCAGAGTGTAAGAAGACTCAAGATGTTATTACTTCATTCTGATGAGTTTGTTTTTCAGTAAATAATGTGGGGTGAGGAAGATTTTATAATTTGGTTGTTTGCAACATCCAGAGTCTTTATCTGTCATTTGGGGGTCCTCCTCAGAAATGGCTAAACCCTTAACTTTTCTTTGTGTTTAAAGAGCACTTACGGCAAAATCCAGGAGAGAAGGAGGTACCTACAGAATCATAAGAACAAACAGCCATGTATCAGCAAAGCCTTAGCTGTGTGCAGTTAAGGAAGCAGGCAGAGACTGAGCCTCGTGCTTAGGGGAAGGGTTTATTTCTATTGGCTAAAAGAAAGCAAAGCATAAGGTAAAAATGTGTAAGATTCAGGTTTCCTCATAGAAAGCCACACAGTGTGTTGCAGCCTGATAGAACCGTAGAAGGAATTGGGAAAAAAAACTTAAGGGTAAATAATTTGCTCAAAAGTGATCTGTAAGACTGGGTTCTGTCATGCTGCTATGATTTTTTCATTAATATTCCCTTTTCTTTCTATGCTCAGTTAGCTTCAAAAGGGCAGACCTACCCATGTAACATGGTTGATCAGATGCTATGCTGTCTTTCAGATAGTTCAGAAAAAGGTAAAGATTGAGTATGTGCTTAACTTTTTAAAAAGGGAATAGAATTTTGACTGTGAGCCAAGCTTATAGTTAATTCTTTCTCAAGCTTGAAAGCTCCATTTGCTTTTCATATTTAGTTTTGAAAGGCCATCAGTAAAACCCTTCTGTACTCCCTCATGTAGAGCTGTTACCAATAGGTAAAGCTTTATAAAGCCTTACCTAGCAGTAACAATAAAGAGCACTCTTTGCACCTGCCTGAGGTCCCTACATCGCTCATTATTGCAACACAGAGACACAAAATTATTTCTTTTTCCTTTTAAAATTAGAAGAGAAAAAGCAAAGCAATGTAGATCAAAACCACTGCAATCTCCTTTGAATTTCACCTTTATACCCATTTACTCTGAGCTTGAATATGGCTCATCTCTGCAGGTAGTTTCATTCAGGTCCTACTTCTCAGGCAGGCATCCTGGGATGCCCTTCAGACTATGTCAGTTTCTGAAAATAGAGATAAAAAAGAGTTAATATTTAGAAGACAGTGTGTTCATTGGCCCTTCTCCCTCTGCAAGTATCTATTATATGAGGTATGCTACATGGTATTTTCCCATCCTTTGCCAAGTATTCCTATTTCTGTAATGCAGAAGATTCCTAAAGATTAGCATCGTGAGGAAGGAAAGGATTTCCAAGTCTGAACGGGAAGGGTGGTCATGCTGAGATCATTGTCTCCAGTTAAATATGAAAGACAGACCAGATTTGCCCCCATAAAATACTAACAGGTTTTACACAGCAACTCACAACAATAACCTCTAAGTTGTATGATGATTAACCTCTTGGAAGAAGTGCATTGAGATTGGCATTTATTAATTAAGTGTATACATATCTGCAAAGGCAGCTTTTGTCAAAACTCCAGCTCAGTTTTTTGCCTAAAGCTGATTTACCATACCGTGCTGAAAAGCTTTTAGTAGGTTGGAAGCACCATAGAAAGAGAAATGCAGGATGATTAATATATGGTACTTTTTCTGAAAACAGCCAAATTAAGCTTTCAGCTATTCTGATATATCCCAATTGTTTTAGCATGCAAAAGATCAGTTTTAGCTTGCTAGGGCTTGACGGTCTTGTGCACCTCAGTTTTAACATGCAAGGGCAAGTTTCTGTATAGATAAACTGTTTACTTTTTTTTTTTCCATGAAGGGTGAATTAAGTTCATCAGACTCATGCATTTAAGACAATGATAGCATTTTTATTAGAATTTATTCTTAAGTAAAGCTTATTTGAGTATAGGGATATAATGAATTATGGCATCATGGCTATCCATAGCCAAGCTGACAGGATCTTGGTCAACTAAACAATATAAATTACTATAGAAAAAGAGTAAAGTAAAATGGCTCACGAGGAATCAAGTAGTAACACCAAAAGACAGTAAACACATGTGTTTAAGAGAGAGAAGAGCCATGCCAGCTGCAGCAAAATGAGTTTACAGTGAACAAGATCTGTGGTGCCCTTGCTGCTCTGGGCAGGTGAGAACTGGGCACCCTCCAGGGTGCTGCAGCACTCTGTTACAAAAGGAAGCCTAATTCTAACCCAGGGGAAAAAAAAAAAATTCTGGGGTTTAAATATATATCCTGTGAGGATTTAAGCTGTAAACAAAGCAACTGAAAGGTTAAGCTGCAGCAATCACAGATCTATTTGATTTACCACATGTAACTCCAGACAAGTAGGAAGTAAGTGCCTGGGAATTATGCCATTCCTCTGACAGTCACTTGTTTGCCTTTCATAAATGCCTCCAGTTCTTCCAGGAAGATCACTTCTTGTTCAACCTGGCATTAGACTCTAAGTGAGCTATCCCTTCCTTAAAGCCCATTTAGGATCTAATGCTTGTGAGAAACCTGACAAATCACTGATGGCCACCCAAGGGATAACTGGTTTACAGCTCTTGAATGATGCTGTGGTTTTTTCAGAGACACAAAACAAGACTCAAAGTGCTTCAGAAGCTGGACTTGCACAGGTGATGTGACAAGGCCCAAGTGCCTTTCTGGCCTTATTGTTCTGTGAATCCTCTCTACTCAGTTTTCTATAGCTGGTACCAACCAGCACCTTTCATTTAGAGCAGAGTACCAACGTACTGAGAGGAGATTTTCTGTCAGCTTATTTTAATTCTGTTGAAGAAGTGTGAGTTGGTTCTCAGCTGTGGACTACTATATATATGTATACATAATGGTGTGTGTGTCTGTGTGTGTGTGTGCATGTGTGTATACATATATATGTATATATGAACATTTATATATATACACACATATATATAAAAAAAAAGTGTGTGTGTGTGTATATTTAGATGTGGAAACATTGTTAGTTTGTACCTACAACAGCTGGGCATGAGCCTTACATGAGCAACTGTTGCTGCTACATTGCAAAAATTAAACAACAATACCACTATACAAAAATTCATATAGGATAATAAGTAATGAATGCTGGATGGGATAAATGCATCAAATAATCAGAAATATACAACTCACCTAACCTATTTCTACATCCAGGGAAGGCTGACACGTTAAAAGGTTAAAAAAAAAAATAAAAAGCCTTGTTGTTGGCTTTTATTGCCATGATAGAGAGTAGATATCTCAATAAGCCAAAATTTCTATTCTGGCAATAGCTTGTAGAATCTGCAGACATGCTGCTATTGCATAATCTGATGGCCATCAGTCTAGACTTGCTGCATGCTCTTTATAGTAAATTCCTATCCTTCTGCTATAGGATTACAGAAGAAACTTCTTTTTTTGTGAGTGGCAGATGCTGTAAAAATTTGATACACTATCTAAACAATCACTTGGCCATTTACACCTGTATTTTTCTAGCAAGGTCTTAGAAATAGTTCAGTCCACAATTGCAATAGAAATAGTGGGAAAAGAAATTAAGAAATTTGCCAAACTTTTTTTCTGTGGGACCTTGTGTCGCATCACAAACTGAGTCTTTTCTATGACTGCTTTTTACTTTTGCAGCTGTGTTTATGTTTATAATATCACCTTACCTGGTTTCCTAGCATCTTGAAGGTTCTCATTCTCTTCTCAGAGTCCTGGTACAACAAATTTCTTCAGGACTGTCCCACATGTGCACCACTAGCAAAATTTAGAACAGTATCCTCAGAAGCAGACACAGCAGATAATTGAAGGGTGTGGAACACAAAGGGATCTTACAGTGTTGGTAGTTCAGTGAGCAGTGATGCCTGTTAGCTGTTGTCTGTTTATTGTCCAGCAGTGAGTCCATGTTTCAGCCTCTCCCTGAATCTCATCACTTTTCTCATGAGGTAGATGGTAATACATTTGAAACCTACAACATTAATGATATTGTAATTGGGTGAGGTCTTGCAGATGAGATGCTCACATGAATACCACATAAGTATTTCATTTTTGTGCTCCTTAGGAAGTAAGGACTTGAAAGGACTAGTGTAATCTATGGATGTAAAGAGATATAGGGGGCTGATTTTATGGTTTTATCACAACCTTGTAGAGATGGCTTCCAGTTGGGAAAAAAATCAACTGAAAACAACTTCTTTTAAAGGGATATTTAAAAATTTTCCAGAGAAAAGTCAAGACAGTGGCTAGTGAATTGAAGAAAATGCTTTCCTGGGGGAAGGAACTTCTGTCTCTTTCCCTCACCAAGAAGGGCAAGAAGGGTGTTGATGACGTGTTTAATACCAAACCTGCAAAGGCTACTAAAACTATCAAAGTCCCCTAAAGGCAAAGGCAGGGATATGCAAGCCAGACAAGTTAATGATTAAGAGACAAAGAAAAAGGCATTCATTTTTATTAGCAATGAAATGATTGCACGTGAAAGCAAGTGGATAGTTCAGACTTTCAAGTCAAGACTGACACAGTCTCTTTCTGGAGGCAGTCTTCTGCCATGTGCAAGTAATTTAGCTCAATATTATGCTCCATATAGTTTAGAATGTCAGCCTAGATGGTATAATGGTCACATATGGTGGTAAAAAGCTAAGACCTATTGTTTGTGACTGAGGGGAACCACTTTCAATCTGTCACATTTCATTTTTTAAATATGGGCAAAAAATGTAAATAATTTACACTGTATCTCGCTGTCCCTGGCTGGATTAATTCATATCCCACTCAGGGAATTCAATGTGATGAGGTGATCTTGAGTTACCTGTTCTGCTGGAACTGATTCCAGAATGTGGTGTGACCCTCTCTGTTCAGCCTCACCATCAAAGGTAGGTTACCTAGGGAGTGCAGTCCCATAACTGGAAATATGTATTGTGTCATCTCCAGTGTGACATACTGTCTGCTAGTGAGTGAAATACCTAGTGAGATACTTCTGAGACCATGAGATCAGGAGAGAGACCTTTTCTGTAGTCGTACTTCCTATTGTCTCTGGTTCCCTGAAGTCATCCATGGGAGCCCCCTGCTTTAAGGATATGGCTGTGTAGGTATAATTTTAACTTAGCCTCTTTTCAGCATTTACCCTTCTTTGTTTTGTCTTGCTTCATATTTTATAGCTAATTTCTCTCTGAAGTGTTTCAGCTCAGTTTGGCTTTTAGCTTAATGAAGCATATTTTTTTACAGTTATCAGTTAAGATTTAAAACCAGAGAATATGCTCATAAAAGTACAAATGGCAGGTCAAATGCAATTGCCATTTAGAATCAAAGGAGGAAAATACATAGCTGTCATTTGAATGATTGTGTACATTTTCTTGTGAGACAGTGTTATGACTTCTTTGTTGATGTCCTCTTTGGCCAAATTCTGCATTGTTTCTTCAATGTAAATCCAGGATAATCTCTTGGACTTTAACAGAGATAATTTGCTTTATCCTGATAGTAACGGAAAGCAGATTTTGCCCTGAAATTTTTAGTGTTTTACTGCTCAAGTATCCTCCCACTTAAGACAGTGTCATGGCTGGGGCCCTGAATGTGCTAAATGTTTTTTTTTTTCTTAGCTTAAATATCCATCCCATCATATGTGTTTGATTTACTTACATTGTTCTTACATTTAAGCTCTGCCCATTTAGTCATACTTACTGCTGTTTTTTATTTGTTTGGTAACTCAGCACAGTTCAAAAAGATAACAGGAATGGATAGAGCATAGCAAGTTACAAATACATTCTGTTCAGATCTCTTCTGCACCTTGCTGTGTTTCAGTTTTTAGTTTGGTTTATGGGATGGATTGTTTATTTGATTGCCTGGTTCATATGAGTGTTTAACAGCAGCTGTAAGTGTACTACAGAGAAGTATCGAGTGTGGTTTTTATTTATTTTTACTCTATTGTTTGTAAAGTCCTCCAGGAACTTCACAAAAAACTTCTTTGTACTGCTAGGCCAAACATTAGCAGTATAATGGGCTCAAAATGGAGAGGAACCACACAAAATTCAGACTGTCTTCATCACCGAGTCTTTGGCAGCTGTGGGCAGAAAAAAATTAAAACTGCCTTTGCTGCCTATCCCCTCTGGGAAAGGAGCAGAGGCATCCTCCTGGCAATACTAGTAAAGCAGAGGGAAAGAGAACTCCCCAAAAGGCAGTATTGGATGGCAAGTTTTTTAGGGGATAGGGGGTAAGACTCATTTGTTATCAATCATTTTTAAAGCTCAGGTGATGAGATGTGCCACACTCTGGAGCTCAGGTGCCGTGCCAGGGCAGCAATCTTTCAGCTCTGCTGGTCTACCTCGTGAGCAGTATTAGCAGAGGCCAGCCATGCTGGTTAACCTGTGTCCATGGGGAAAAGGTGTGTTTTTGTTCAGGCCTATCTTGTGCTGACTGCATTTTGAGCCTTTCTTGCAAAGTCAGTGCTGAGGAGGAAATGAAAATAAAAAGCAGCTTCATACTGACTGCAGGGGACCTGCTAAGGTAGCTGGCCAAATAAAGCATCACCATGACAAAAGTTAATTTTGTGCTAGACCAGTGTGTGACAAAAGTAAAAAACGAAACTACCGTGCAGTCTCATTTCATATGAACCTAATGGGATGTGTGGCCTCTCCTAGAAGACTTGGCACTGGAAAAGGAGGCTAAGAATATCCCCCTGCCACCACCATCTGTGGGGAAAGCAGTGAAGCCTGGTGAGTCTGGTGGGCTGTGGGGAGAATCCAGTCTTCCCACTCCATGCCCAGGGCACGGGGGGCCTGCTTGCCCTCTGGCCAGGGGCCTTCTAGCAGGTGCCAGTGGATCTGGTGGAGATCTGTTCCTCAGATGTCTGCCCCCCTCAAGATGGCAGATGTGTGCTGGATTGCCCGCTCTGGAGCCTGCTCCAGCGCCAGATTTCCCTCATGTCCACACACAGGGATACAAGGTGTATTTACATGCAGTGTGCTCAGGTTAAGTTGCTGTAGGCTTAGGGTGTGGGACACACATTTTCTTCTCTTGTAGACTGTGGTCCTTTTCTCCAAATGCTGGTGATGGGAATAGGGACAGGCTGTGCCGCTTCTCCCTAGTAATGTTATCATCAGCACTCCTCCTTTAGTCATGGAGGCAAGGTGGTTTTTGTATAAGTGGTCACCTGGTTTGGGATAGGCATGTGACCAAGTGTGGAGGCAGGTGTCGGTCTGCATCTGGTTAGATCCTAAATTATTGGCAGGATTCAGTCCTGGTCCCTGCAGCTGAGCAGCCAAGGTGAGATTTTCACCCTTGAAGAAGCCAGCCTGATGCCAGTGCACTGCTATTTAATTTGCTGTGTTTAGAATTTAAGTTGCAAATGGGCTTCTTCCAGGCAGGGTTAAATTTCAGCATTTGCAAAGGGAGCTAAGTACACTGAGATTAAAATCATCAGCAGATGCTGTCTGGATTGTACAGTTTCAGCAACACAAGCTGTCCACCCTATTGGCAGCTAAACTGCCCTTAGAACTGCTTTATTTAGCTTGAACATTGTAAATTGGTAATGTAGTCTACAAAATTTAGTACAGTATTTTAAATATTAAAGATTTTAATGGAAGCTTTTGCTGAAAGGAGAATGTAAAATAAGTCAAAAAAATGTTCCTGGGATTCAGTGTTTGAATCAATTGATTCTGGGAAGCAACTAATGTTCTGTCCGCTATATGGACTAAAACCTTTGTCCATCTTTAGTTTCTTTTACTTCAGATCAAAACTGTAAATCATGCTTGTGAGAAACATGCGAAAGCAGTGGTTTACTTACAAGTAGTGAATAAACCAGACTGTTAAGTTGCATTCAGCTGAAAGAGGAAAAATTTGGTTTTCTTAGAGGACACCTTTGGTTTAGGTTAATTTTAAAACTTTTTTGATTTGGACAGGAGAGTTCTGCTAATGTTAAAGATACAAAAGTAGAAAAGGTGTGAGAAAGGCTTGGTTTGTTTTCTGATTCACTGTCTTAATGTTTTTTAAAATGTAGCGTTAGGTCTTAAGCCTAACTGCTTTGCAGCAGTTATCCTAACATGGTGATAAATGGCCTGTTCCCAGGTGACTCTTTATTCCATGTCTTCTTATCTAGAAAATGCACTACCCTCCAAATACAAATGTATAAACTCAGTCTTTTTCTTGCAAAAAGTGGTAAAAACTGACGTGTGGGCTCTTTGATTCCTTCCCTACTTTACAGGCATTCCTATCTCCATGTGGCTTCAAGCATGGGCTCCATCCCATCCTGAACTTGCAGCTCCCTTCTGACCTCTATTTTGTCTTCTTTTCACAGTTGTGCATCACATCAAGCGCCACAATATTGTTCTTAAAAGAGAACTGGGAGAAGGAGCCTTTGGGAAAGTCTTTCTGGCAGAATGCTATAACCTGTGTCCTGAGCAGGGCAAGATCTTGGTGGCAGTGAAGGTAAAAGAGTCTAGGGTTACCATTATTAATTCATGGTTGCAACTAATGCTGTTTTATTTGTAAATGATCATGTTTGCCTATTCCATAATCCAGTGTAACTATTCTGGTACATGTAGAAGGGTTCACAAGGCTCTTGGAGTGTTTAGAGAATTTGGTATTTGATCTTGCTGTGGATTATAAAATGAGACCTGAATCATATAAGGAAAGGGAGGAAACAGATTGCATCACGAGGGGGCAAAATCCTTTATGTCTGAAGAACAGTTAGTGAAAAATAATGTCTAGGTTATAAAAAATGCATGTCATATATATATGTGTGTCTAAAAAATATTCTGTTACTAGATAAGTGAATAGGTTATGTGTATAATTACTAGGCAAAGAACAGCTTTCTGTTTCAGGACTGTGCCATTCTTTTAGTGAGCAACTGAAATTGTCTGTGGGTAGTTTTCATTAATACAGCTTGGAGACCAAGCCTCCCTCTCTGCACAAAGCCCTAATTTTCCCCCCAAAATTCAAGAGCTGAGATTAGCTGTTGACCTCAGCTGTGGATGTAGCTAGAAAACAGTATTGGTGAAACTACATTCTCAGAGTTTGAAAATTTTCCCTGAAAACAATCTCTTATCTCCATCAGCCAAAAACTAAACCAGGTGTCCTGCATTTGAAATATCTCATTAAGTGCAGGGGAAATAGATGTCCAGAATTTGGGCTATGCCAAGTGACCAGAAAATAATTTAATCTGACAGGTCACTGGCAACCATGCACACAGGCAACATGTATGCATTTTGGATGAAACCACACGGCAAAAGAAATCATGTAGATCATCTTTTTGAATTTGGAAACAAGAAATAGCAGTCTTGAATCTGGCAGTGGAAAAACATGAAAGGAGAATAGTCTCATAGAGTGTTCCATCAAATATAGGTTTTTGAGTTTGCCAGGGTTATAAGCTTTTCGATACTTGAAGTAGTTCAGTCATGTTGACTGGTGAGAAAAAAAAAAAAAAAGCCCTAAAGGGATATAGCATAGACAGGAGAAAGCAAGAGATAGAAGATGACAAAACTAGATCTGAATGAATTTTTTGTTGTATGTAGGTGGTTACAATGGAAATGGCCTTTCCTCTATCACTTTAGGGAACTGCTTGATTAAAACAAAACTAAAGTATTTCCATTCACTTGCTCCTTTTTAAAGTCCTGTCTAAATGGAGCCTAGCACTTCTGCTGTTAAATGCTGCACTGTACTTTCTCTCTGCTGCTCATTCTCAGTGTAAATCAAATGGAAGAGTATTCAGCCTTTAAAGGTACATATGTCTCCATATGTAGACCTAGATGACAAATCTATGGATTTTCTGGGCAACTTGTCATACTATTTTGGCTTTTTTTTTTTTTTTTTTTTTTTTTTTTTTCCCCCCCACATCCTCTCTTTATAGTATCCTTAATAAGAATCTTTCAGGCAGCTGTGGGAAGAATTACCTCTGAGAACAGGTTATTCCCATTTTATGTTTCTGTCATTGGCTCTTAAAGATGTGACTCTAGCTGTTGTCACAGAGCAAATTTTTTGGTGAACTGAGCCACAGGGTATTGATCCTCACATAACTGAGGGGTTAATTGCCTGATGCTTGTCTCCTTCACTGTGGTTACCAACCACAGATAACAGGTATGCCCCAGCTGCAGAGGAGATCGAGGGAAGGAGCCTCCACTGGAATGCAGAGAGCTATCCTGCACTTCAATGCAGGATGGTGTCTGAAATCCATCCCTGAGTTAGTAGTAGAGGAGCAGACCTGGAATCCAGCAGCAAAGAGCAGCTCCTTCTGACGCACAACAATGGCTTTAGAGAGCTTCAGCACCATGGGTAAAACCAGAACACACCAAACACTATGAAACAGATTTGGTGAGCCTGTGAAATAGGTGCTTGCTGAAGAGTAAGATAGTGCCAGGGAGATTTCAGCACCAAGGAGGCACATCCTCAACCATGCAATGGGGGTCAGGTTGACTAGTGGTCCCTGTCAGCTCCCTGTGCCTGCCAGTCACTGGAAAACTGTATGGCTCATCCCTGGCCCTGAGCATCC
Organism: Haemorhous mexicanus; assembly: GCF_027477595.1. NCBI lineage: Eukaryota > Metazoa > Chordata > Aves > Passeriformes > Fringillidae > Haemorhous > Haemorhous mexicanus. The sequence goes on along the minus strand of NC_082381.1, from coordinate 51,906,044 downwards.
CTCCTTCTAACTCAACGTGTTCCCCTCTTATCAGTCAGCTGGTATCCAAAATTCTGAGGTTGCTGCAGCAAATTATTTAGGAGCTAAGAGACCCAAAAAAATCTGTGAAGATAAAAAAGATCAGGCATAGCATAAAATACCAAAGAGCATTTGCTCCTTTAAAGAGGAGAAAGGCAATTTGTCTTTGGTTAGTGTGAGCTTTTTGGATACAACACAGAGTGCTTGGAAATACTTTCCGTAGGACAAAACCTGGGCATTGGACTAGCATTGTCCCCCATAGCACATCATATCAGGCACTTTTAGAGAACAGAGGGTGGAGAAAGGAAAAATTACTGTTTTCTTGAGGGCCCAATTTGCTGTGTTTTTTCAGGCCTGGCTCAGTACTGTCTCCTCATAGGATTGAATCCCCAGCCATAATCTCACACTAGTGTAGCCTATCCGGAGCAGGAGGTGAGTTTGACAAGGCACAGGTTAGCAGCTGCCTCTGGCTCCCCTGGGAGGTTTTGCTCAGCTAGCAGGCTGCTGTGTGTGTGAGATCAGAAACATTTCCATGGCATCTGCACAGGAAAACCAAAGATTTCCAATTCTTCAAACCTTCAGTTCTGAGAAGAGTCAAAACCACCCCTTAATTTCTTGAGGAGACTTACCAGTCAGGTCTCATATGTTGATGAGAAGCAGTAGCAATTATTTTGTAGGAGAAGGCTGAAACAGTAGAAAGCAATAGGAGTAGTCATGTAGCTGTCTTGAGAGTTTGGTGACCAAGTCCTGCTGATGTTGGTGACAGCCCCATCCTCCTGCTGTTGCTCTGACTTGCCCATGAAGGCATCTCTGGGGTGTCAGAGTGGCACAGGTGGTGTCAGACAGAGAGCTGTCGAAGTTAACACTCACTGCAGAGCACAGGGCAGCACAGACCACATGGAGTGGCTGGAAAGCACATGTGATTGAATCTCAGATCCTACTTGGGAAAACCTCCTGTCAACTGGTGAAAATGCTTTGTATGCAGAGCTTTGGCATTCTTGTCAGTAATGATAATAATAATTAATATGTCTTTCCTCTCTTTGTGCTCTTAAGGTTTTATTTTGGTTTTTTTCTTTTTTTCTTGTACTGAGAACAAGCTAAATGCATTAGTCAATGTCATTTCTATGTAAATTCTACATACTTATTAATTTTTTTACCTTCCAGTCTCTTCCTTGCCTGACTGTGCCAGCTCTCTCTCATGCATTGTGTCTGTTCTGTGCACTGCATGAAATAATGAAAAGGAGATTTTGCAATGGTGGGTGGCAGAAATTCTAGTCAGCCCATGGTAGTAGAAACCTTGCATGAGTTTCACCTGAGTTTCAGACTTTTCTGCATTTTGCTGTTTGACAGAAAATGTGGAATTGCCATGGTAACTGCTCTGTCATATGATAATTTTGCTGTTTCTGTGAGATAAAAAGCATCTTCTCAAATATACAATATGCCATCCTCACAGGACAGAGCTGTCAGCATTTTTACTGTCTTTCCAGGGAAAGAGCCTGTTGGAAAGACAATCAGAGTCTGCTTCTCCCTGGAAGTTTTTTTCCAGATTGCTGTTATTAAACAATGGGTTTTGTATTAATTGTTTTTCTAATTCTGTTATTGAGAATAATTACAGTCCAATCACTTAATATATGAAACTACCAGAGGAAACTTAAGTGACAACAGAATTATTACAAGTGATTTCAGTATGTGTAACATACACTGGACTGTGGGTTGGTGCTGGCATTATGTTATAACATCATCCCAGAGCCCGGAAGTATTGGAAAACACTTCAATTCCAGTCCTCGCTCAGTTCAGATGTGATTGTGTGTAGCCCTTAGTGGGAATTTGATGTCCATGATACAGCTGTGTATACTAACATATCATGACTAGTGGAGCCTTGATGAAGCAATATCCTTTTTGCATAATTGGTAAAGCTTATGGAAAAAAGGATTCTGTGCCTGAAGGCATGGTAAGATTCAGAAGTACATTCCTCAGGGAAGGGACATCTAAGGCATGAGTGACTTCTCTTTCCACTAGGATCCACAGAGGCTGAAATCCACAGGTAAAAGCCCCTGAACTTGGAAGACAGCAATCTATGCTGCCCTAGTCCTTGTCCCCCATCAGAATTTTAGTATGGTAGCTATTCAGTTTTCAGGACCCAGGATTGCGGTATCACAAGTAAAGGATGTGTTTTTTCCAACAGTCACCTTCTAGCCTCTTCTTCACACATGCACACATATAATACTAGAAAAGTGGACAGAATTGTCCCTGTTGAAGAAAAAGCTTGAACAAACCAGCAGACTACTGCTGCTAAAAACTCAGTTTCTTGGCAGAACAATTGGACAGTATCAACTTACTCTGTTTCTGTTCTGGTGAGTGTGGTTGGTCTCATGCTCTACATATTAATTCAGGATAGAAAGTAAAGGGGCTAGATGGCCAGGAAAAAGGCATCTTTAGTTAAAACATTGCCAGTACTTTTGTGTCTTATTTTCCATTTTATTAAACCTAGGTATTGTTAAAATACAGAGGTACAGAGCCCAGACAGCAGTTTCTGTGAGGAATAAATCATGAATGTTAATAACTTGCCATCTTTCTCTTGTGGTTTTAGAAATATTTTTTGAATTAGTATAGCACAACCACTGTACCTCTTGACTACAGAGACTATTAGTGGTTTATTGATAATTATAATTATTCCTCATTTAATTGGTGTCAGAACTTGCCTTTTTTTTTTTTCTGTGCATGAAAGTCTTTTATTGCTCTTGAAATGTGGTTTGTATGGAGGAATCAGAAACTGCCTATATGTGACAGTTAAATTAGTATTATTTTAATATACAACATTTAAGCCTCCTATTTGATCCAGTGATGCCCCAGAATTCCTCTGCGCATCTACTTTCCTCTGTGTCTATCACTTTAGGATTTGACCTCCAGTTACTTACACATATGCCTAATCTTAGTCATGTGAGTAGATTTACAGAATTTCAAAGAAGTTTTTGGCTGAAACCTCAGGTTATTCTGGTCCAGGGACATTTGTGTAAATCTACCTACCTACCACAGGGACTAACATCAGCAGTACATAAAGAATGCATCCACATTACCACCATGTATTTTAAACAAGCAAAGTTTCATTTTAAAGAAATAATAAGAGAGGTAAATACCAGCAGGATACTAGGGGTTGCTTGAATTAAATACTCAAGGATACAAACCAGCTGTGTACTAGTATATTTTTGGGATGAGATCAGTTTATTTGTTCTGTGTTTGGAAAACACTTGTCACAGCAAGAGCATGAGTATTCATACATTCTCTAACAAGAAAACTGTTTGTTTGGGATAACATGTGGCAGGAGAATGAAAATTGTACTGCCATTACTTAATTGCACTTCAGGATCACATCTGCATTTCTAAAAGAGTTATTTAGAAAATACTTCCTCCATTCTCCATGATGTACTGTGTCCTTACCTTACCCTTACAGGGCTATCCCACATATTTCCTACCTTCTGTGAACATCTGTCCTTCCTTATATTTTCATTTTCTCCACCAGACGCTGAAGGATGCCAGTGATAATGCCCGCAAGGATTTCCACCGTGAGGCAGAACTGCTGACTAACCTGCAACATGAGCACATTGTCAAATTCTATGGTGTCTGTGTTGAGGGTGATCCACTCATCATGGTCTTTGAGTATATGAAACACGGAGATCTTAACAAATTCCTCAGGTAAATCTATGAACATGTATTGTGATCCTGAGCCAAAAGTGGGCAGAAAAGGTAGCTGTTACTTAATGTACAGGTAGCTGTACTCAATGTGAAATTAATAGCTACCCCTGGAAAAAGCTGACACCTAGGAAAACAAATTGTATGACTCTTGTCTTTTGTACTGGGATGTGGGGCTCTGCTTCTTTGCCTGTTTGGAAGTACCATTAAATCAAGCTTTGTACCAAAGAAATATTGTTTCCAATCTATTTTCATGTATTCTGAAATATTTGGTTATAAATCCTACAGTAGGAATGATTTTCTTACAGCCTTTCTGGTAGCACTTGGAAAATCCCACTCAACACCTATTGCTATCTGTAGGTGTCAGAGAGCTTCTGAAGTCTAACCCCTTTTCTCTTCCCTCCTCTCAGTGTTTTGGAAAGACTGCTATAAATCTGCAGCAAGGAAACTGTGAGCCATGGAAACTTCTGCGAATTGGAAAAAGCTACACTTTGGGGTCCAGATTAGGGCTTTATCTCATAAAGCTGTTCAGGAATGTGCATAGGAAATTGAAATTTGGCAGTAGAGCAATTATAAATAAATAGATGATACATAAGGTTCCCAATAATAGGTAACCCATGATCTAAGAAATTATGAACAGAGGACTAATGTATGTGCCATTTCTACCAGCCTGCACTTTTGGACATAAAAATAAACAATCAAGAGATGGCATTTGCTTTATGTTTAAAATGTAAGAGACTAGTCTTTCAATATCTACTGTGTAATTTTATCAATAAATATCACAAAGGTATTTCAACGTACAGAGGTCTTTCCTGCTAAAGATATCTAGGGGTACCACCATTTTGGAACGATATCTCTAACAAAGCTGTAAAATAAGCAAAATAGATGTCTCATTAAATGGATTAATATTTTCTATATAACTAAAATGACTATGATTGCAAATGCTGCCATTTATGCATTTTTTCATAGCATATGTGAAATGAGTTTGCTGTCTTTCTACTACCTCTTGAAAAAGTAGCCACACCTTAAAAAAAAAAAAAAAGACACCAACCAGCATCCTCCCTTATTGGCAGGGCTAGCAGTTTTGACAGAGAAACTGGGATCTGAACTGGAGATGCAGAACAAACACTACTACTCTTCCCAGAATGATTGTCTCTCTGGCAAAGGATTTAAGTATATTTTAGAATTAAGGGCATTTATGTTTCTCTGCTTGGTCTTCTGCTGTGAATCGGGAGAGAACTGCTGTTTCCCTAGATGCCATCCTAGTACGTTTTCAGAACACTGAATTTCCATTAAAAGAAGCCAGATTCTCAGTTGATGAGAAATAATTTCTTACTCCGTAAGAAATACTTATTATGCCTTGATTATTTTTTGATTGGCTTTTTCTTATGTTTTAACTCTGATTTTGAATTATTGTACAGAAAAGTATTTTACCAGACAGTATATTTCCTACTTTAAGGCCTTCACTTTTAAAAAAGCTATTAATCAGCCCTTGTCTTTAGAACATAAAATGATTATGCTGGGACAAGCTATTAAAGCTAAGCTTCAATTTGTCATTCCTCTCACATTTTCTGCAGCTTGTGCTGCAGACCAGAGGTTCATAGCAGAGTGGGCTGTTCCATATTTCTTGCCCTGCAGCGCCACCAAAGGCTGTTGGGGAAAAATTGATCTGAAAATTTAACCCAAATGAGCCTGGCTGCCTGCATGCAGCCAAAGCCTGTTCGGATCTAGGACTAAAGCCTCAAACTCTTGCCTGCCTGGGGCTTGGTCTATGGACTAGTGGATGATGAGGCTGCAGAGAATATCTGTCAATATCCCTGGCTATTGCAGACACTGAAAATCACCTCACTTATGGCCAGCACCAAGTGGACAAGCAAGCTGGATGGAATGTTAGGAATAATCTACAAATTCCTTTAGATACAGACCATGTCCTCAGGGAGACTAGCAAAAGATGAAAAGTTCTTTAATTTAGCAGCTCAGAGATTTAATGTCTGAGAACACTTATTAAAAAAATCCATGCATTTTAAAGGCACAATAGGAATTTGCTTGTGAGTTTTTGTTGGAGATTTCATGTCCTCCCCTTTATTCCCACCCCCATTAACCTAGACCAGATGAATGGCTGCCTGTGCATACCCTGTGGCAGAAAGTTGCTTTGCCTGGTACCAGATACAATGATGGCAATGCTACACACCCCCCTTCATTTCTTTCTCACATCTGTCACTTTGCTCATGAAATTCTTCCCTTGGGACAATTTTAATATCATATTTCTAATTGGTGGTGTCAGATTTGATCTCACAGATTTTGATTAATTTGAAAATCTTTTCCAAACTCCTGTGCCCTTACCCTTGAGAAAAATTATGGCCTCACCTCTACTGAGGAGGAAAGAGGAGAGGTGGTCTCTTTGAAAGAATAGTTTTCAGGAATGGAATAAAAAAAGGACTTCTGAAAACACAGAAAAATCGACTGGATGGAAAAGGATATTTAGAACATTATAAAATGTATCAAATGAGTAGTGATTGCCAGATTACCTCATTGATTGGATAAGGATTAACTAGTAGTTCTTCCTGCAAACATTGTTCATATGAATGTTTATATCTGCATCTTCAAAACACTGGGATGTACAGGCATACCAGGGCTCACATAGTTAAGATGGGTGAAGCTCATGTGACCCAGTACTTCGCTGGGCTTTCCTAATGCAAAATGTCTCTGGTTTTGATGAAGTACATACAAGTATTCTCGTTAATCAGTTGATTGTTGCTTCTCAGGGACTTGCTAGGTCTTGAAAACCTCATATTTCTGAAGCCGTTTTGCTTTTCCAAGTAGTGCGTGTTTTGTATCCTCTTCCTATTGTCAAAAATTCCTGTCTCAGGCAGGACTCAGCCTTGGTGATGAAATAAGCAAAAATTCTTTCCTGCTGTGCATTTGGATAGGAAATTAGAAGCATAAATTTAAAATTGCTGCCCATGTTTCTCAAACGGAGAAGGAAGTTTGTTCTTTCTTGTTTAAGAAAAGATGGAAGGGTCAATGCCCTGTATCCCTGCAGAAACCAAGGAATGCCAGTCACAGGAAAAGTGATGCTACGCATGCCACTTCATTGCCTTTCCCTCAATTGTTTTCCAGTCTTACAGAGTGATAAGATTTTTCCCTTGGTTCCCAAGCAGGTTCGTTTGTCAGCCTTTCTCCAAAAAAGATTACTAGAATGGAACAGGAGAAAGGTGATGCTTTCTGACAGATGGGTACTATTGTCAACACATATGCCTTATTTCCTTGAGTAATATATACCCTGTTCGTAGTGCTCTTCAGACCACCTATCTTTCATCAGTGAAGGAAAACAGTTAATGAGAAAAGCCAAGACAAAAAATTTTCCCTGTTTTTATAGCACTTTTGATGGAATTGTGTGGGCTGACGCTCACTAGTGTCTTTCACTTCTCCACATTACAAGTGGCCTATCAGTTTATCAGATTGTGTTCTGGTGCAGGGCACATGGACCAGATGCAGGGCTGATGGCAGAAGGCAACCGTCCTGCTGAGCTGACCCAATCCCAGATGCTTCACATTGCCCAGCAGATTGCTTCTGGTATGGTTTACCTGGCATCACAGCACTTTGTGCATCGGGATCTTGCTACCCGGAATTGTCTAGTTGGTGAAAACCTACTGGTGAAGATTGGGGATTTTGGGATGTCTAGAGATGTGTACAGCACAGACTACTATCGGGTAAGTGAACTGCTGTAATAAGTTAGGTCTTCTTCAGTCTTCTTACCACATTGGTGTGACTGATCTGCTTTTATACTTAACCATCTGTCTGTCAGGTAATTTAGACCCTAGCATATGGAGAACCTGGTTCTGAATTAAAAGGTTTTGGTAAACTTGGAGAATTAATCAGAGTAGTCTGTCATGTTTTGTTGTTTGTGTATGTTTGGTTTAGATTCTAAATCACAGAAAGGTCTTTTTCTCTGGGCGAAAAATTTTGCACGTTTGCTTGGCATAAGTGAAGAAGAAACAGCAGAGAAAAAGGGTAATCAAATTTGGCCCAACACTTTGAAGCTATTAAAATATGTTTTTAACTACTGCTAAGAAAAATGGAAATGGTAATTTTGGGAAGCAGTTGTATAATGGATCAGTTAACTAGAGGAAAAATAAGTACTGGGCAGCAGCAGTGACCAGTTGCTTTACTCAATAAGAGATTAGGTGAGAAGTTTTGTATACTGAGCACCTGAAAGCTTTTCCTGCCTTAAGCCAAGGATTCTTAATGTTGAAGAGCTGTTTTGCAGAGGGTAAGAGTAGCCCATTGCTCTTTTTCATTCTGACTGTTTTCCCTGAGCTTGGTTGCCATAAAGTGCAATCTGAATTTTGCAAAGGCCTTCTGAGATTGCTGGGCTAAACAAACTGAATGCATTAATGCTGTTGTTGATGCAGTCTTTGTGCTGTGTGGTACGTCATGTAGTTGACACCACATGCTGTTTGCTATCACATTTGTAGTTTCATGATTGGAACTGAACCTGTTTGTGGCTTGGGGAAGCTGATAATTTACAAACCCTAGAGTTTTTTCTGTAAGGTAATCTCATCATCCTTGTCCTGTAAGGTAATTTCATCATCCTTAAGCACATGTTTTGTATCTTCCTCTCTACTCCTTATTTCTTATTCCTTTTTCATTATTATTTTCTTAGCCAGTCAATTTGGATTGTGTTATTAAAGGAAAGTGTCACCTCACTGTCAGTATTGGCGGGATGCCTGGGAAGAGATTGTCTCTACATCTGGCTAAGGCTGGACAGAGTAGAGGATGCTTTTGAAAATTATTGTTGAATGCTGATTCACTTAAAGGCTCATAAGTAACTGTTAATTTATTTTACAGTTTACTTAACTGTAAATGTTAACTGTTAATTTTCTTTCCTTTCAAAGACAAACCTAGTATTTAATAAACATATGATCCGGATTCCTCTTATATATTGTTTTTTTGGATACTGGCACTCTGAATTATTTGATCAATGTAAAACAAGCACGACTGCACTTCAGAGCTTGAAAAAAATACACAGGATGGTAATAACTTTCTCTGTGTTTTAAAGGACACCCGTGAGCAGAGGCTAAGATTTCTTGATTTTGCATCTGATTTTGCATATTGCATTTTAGCACCACTTGTTGGGACTGAGGTCATGTCTGTGTTCCATACTTCAGTGTTTACCATGCTAGTTGCTACACTTAAGAATGAATGTGTATGCAAGACAGTACATGTTTCCAAAGGCAGTTACAGTCAGAGGCAACATTTTTGAACATATACTTTGGTTATTTTGGGGAAAAAGAAAGTTACTCCCCCTGCTGCATAAAAACTACCTGCAAAAAGGGGATAGGAGCTCAGTAGTCATATGGCCTTCTGGAGACAGCTGAGGCTTGCCTCAGGCATGTGTTGGTGTACGGACTCTGTCATCAGTGTACCTGCTCACGTACATCTGGGTTTAATTTTTGAGTCTTGCACAAATTTAGAACATCACCCATGACCCGGAAAAAGCAGGAGTTCAGGAAATCCTGGGTAACCTGGATAATCCTTGGGCACTTCCAAAAGTATCTCATTTAAGAGGTACATTGTATTTCCCACTGTCCCCATACCAGAATCACTCTCTTCTTTCCTTCTTCTCTCCCTTATCTTCACTTATTTTTGAGGTGAAGGAGGGCTTCTGGGAGGTCCAGGGTGTAAAAAAAGAGAAGGAAGAGGCAGTAGTGTGAAGAGGGTACAATCATTGATGTGAGAGAGGGAACAAATAAGGCGGGACAGGTAATTGTGAGAGGTGTTAGTGAAAGACAAAAAAGCAAATGAAGAGAGAAAGAAGTAAACAAGTGTCAAAGGGGATGGTGTAAAATAGCATAGCCCCATCCAAACTGGTGGTATAAGCTTGCAGAGTGATGGGTGGATATGAAACTTCAAGCTGGGAAGCTGCTCATTCTACACAGTAGAAGGAAAGAAGAACAGCTTCTCTGTAGCCTCATGTTCCATTTGGTTTCTAATTAGGGCAGAGGAGGGTTAGAGCCACAGCCTGCCATGCCACCATATTTCACAGCTGATAAAAGTCTGAGGTTCCAGTTGAGTCTGTGAAGTTTTGGCCTGCCTTTTCTGGGACTTTTGTGGGCTGGTCAGAGGATGGTCATCAAAAAATCAAGGCAATGAAGAATTCCCAGATGGTTGCCTGGGATTAGGCATCCTTGGCAGGCCTAAGTCAGTGATAATGCTGGAATAGCACTGACGTACCATACCTAATTGCTTATAGCAGGCTAAGTCTTTTTAACTGGTCAGGCTTAATCACTCACAGAGAAGCAAATCATCCCCAACCCCGACAGCTTTATCTGGTGCTCATTGGAGAGATTTACACAATTCCAAAAAGTTCTGCAAGAAATGGTTTGTCATTTGTGCGTTTTAATACATTGGAATTGATTGTTTTGTTTTTTTTTTGGAGCCTGACACTCAGTCATGATGTTAGATTTGCCCAAGATGATTATTTATAGCTTGCTTCTGTAAGATAAGGATGATCCCAAGTCATTGTGCACTGTTAGATTTTTAATGACATTCTGCATTGAATCAGCTCAGCTGTTAAGAGATGCTTCAGGGAAGAGTGGGAGAGAAGTAACCCTTGGACTGGGAATACATATGATATGTGGCCCTGATTGCACAAGCTTTCATTTTTTCTCACCCTTTCTTTTTTTCTGTCTTTTTCATCATGCAGGAATCTTGAAGGTGGGGGAAGTCCTGATGTACATGCTAGCATCCAATGTATCAGCAGTAGGGTTTGATAGTCAGACCCTGGGGACATGAAAAAACTGTGATGATTTTTCTTAACCAGAAATGCTCTACACCCCAGGCCAAAGTTAAACAACTCTCAAGTAATTGGTTTGGTTTGTGAGCCAAACAGCTCTAGAAACACTGCTGAACTGCAATCCTTATAGCACAAAAGATCCTTTCACAAAGTTATTTACTAGGAGAGCTTAGGTCTCAAGTTTATTAGGGCTTTTATTTGATTTGCTGATAGCTGGGGTTTGCTGTTTGATTTCCTGCCCTACAGGTCAGAGTTTCCTTTCTTACTATAAGATACCCAAGTAATTCTTTAATGTAGCTTTCAGTGCTTTTAAGTGCTGACACTGAAGCCTGGGAAGAACTACTTTGTTGTTACTTGTTCTTGCATTCAGAGATAATATATCAGGGCCTTTTTAGGCTTCCAGTTCATGTTTGCAAGTGATTGCTCAGTACTTCGTCTTAAAATAATTTCAGTATTTCTTAATTATAAGCAAAACGTTTGAAAAAAAGTAGAAGTCATCTTATCCCAGTATTTGGAAAAATTTTACATGGATAGGCTTTAAATATCCAGCCTGGTCAGCCAACTACAGGCTTGAGCCAAGCTTTGGGAAGAAACTGTGATCTCACCAGACTAAGCAAGAGCTTTGCCATTACCTTCATTAGGACCAGAGTTTCACCCTTCCTCACTTTTATGTCTGTCCAATGCAGGACAGACTTTCTGTTTCTTATTTAAATGTATGGAGCTCAGTTTTGGAATCCCTATTTAGCTATTGTATAACTTACTTGCCTTTATGTAACTGCACAAGAACAGTGGAGAAAATGTGGACTCCTTTTCTCAGCTTGCACAAACCACTCAAAACTCTATTAAAAGACTGGGCCTGGTGAGTTTCCATCTTTCTCTGATGCTCTATTTGCCCTAAAACTACAGAGAGGTTCACAAATTAGTTTCTTTCACTTCTGGCACATATTGGGCAGAAAACTAAGAGGATATATTTCATTATAAATTTCCATGACTCCATTTCTCTTTAAAATCTTCTCCATATTTTGTACCCTTTTGCTATTTAAAGAGGGCATAGCATTTCAGATTGGAAGAAGAGACACAGACTACTGAGTCTAAGTCTTTCACTCTTGAAGGAAGCCACAGAGTAGGTGTTAAGGGTAGGAGCAACAAGAACCTGAAACCTCATCATGCTGCAGGGAAACACCAACACTCACTAGTACTTTAGCGCCTTCTATATAAGACACCAAGCCCCATGAAAATTCCAGTCTGCCAGGGAAAAGGAGAAGTTTTCAACAATGTCCTAAGCACCTAAAGAGAAACTATGCTTGGCAAAATTTCTTGAGAGATCTTAAGTGTCACACCTGAAACACAGCAAGATGTGAGAGCAAACCCCATCAGACATTTCTGTAAAAATCTGGCAAATTGTAGAAAGCTATGTAGGCCCAAGCCAGCTGCACCAGCCTGTGCTTTTGGTGATGCTCCTCAGAGCACATCTGCCTATGTTGCCTGTCCTCAGTGCCTTAGAGCAGTGTGGGAACCAAAGATGATCCAGAATCAAATCAAATGATAAGAGGGAAAACAAAAAGACAGGTTCTGAAGAAAGACTTTAGTTGAGAGAGTTAATAAGGTGCAGCCTGGAAAATGCTGACAGGTTTTTTCTCAAATACCACTCAGGTACAGAAGGGGATAGCAGCAATCTTGTGTTTCTGAAGCCTGGGTTTCTAACTCTTGAATCACTCCTGTCCTGTCACACAGCCCCTTCTCTCAAAGTGGATGCTGCAAATAAGTAGAATCCTGTGTTGCCCATGCTTCTTCCTGAAAGCTGCACAACAGCTTCTCTGTCCTGACAGCTGCATTTTTTTTTTTTAATTCAGCAACCTGAATTAACTCATGAGCAATAGACACCTAGTTGATCACATTATTCTACTCTCTTTCCAGCCTTTAAATCTCAATTGTATTTAAAGAAACTACTCCTGTCCCCTACCAGACTGTTAGAAAGAAGGCCCACTGGCAGGAAAAAAAGTGTCTTCATTTTTTTCCCTTTCACACTAGCCTCTTCCAAGGACTTTCAGTGTGTGAAAAAGCAATTTTTGTATCTCTTTCTGGTGCAGACATTGCTAGAACTGTGAGTGGTATTTTCCAAATCTGCTATTTCCCTTTCTTCAATTAGAGGTGCTTCCCAGCCTCTAATGAAAACATGCTGCACAACACATCTAAACTCACATAGCCTGTGTCATTGTCACATGTTAACCGTATTGTCAGACAATGCCCTGGGCCACTCTCATCTTCTCCTTTTCCAAATGAAGAACATCCCTTTTTTTTCCCTAAGTTTTTGGTTTCAGTCCCTCAGTGAATGACTTTGCAATTCATACTGGCACATTTTGTACCTCTAGTGGTTGAGAAAGAGTGTTGTTTCTCTTTTAATTTTTTGGCTTCTTTGGGGGCTGGGTTGTTTTGTTTCAGTTTTGTTGGTTTTGTTTGTTTTTTTTTTTTTTAATTAGAATTCAGGTCTTGTCTAAGTTGGTGTAAAGAACTAAAGAAACAGAATCAGGCTACCAAAAAGTAAACAGCTGATGGAGCGAGAAAGGTTTGTCAGGAAGTTTCCTAGATTTTTGTAGCTTTGTTTCCTAATGTTTCCTTGATAATTTCTATATAATTTTAACATTAAATATTCTGGGGTGTTTGCTTTTTTAAGGAACAGATTTCCCATGAGCTTTCAGTTAAGACAGAAGAAGCTGTTAAACCCTTTAACCTCCCAGACTTCCAGAAAAACTAAAGGTTACACAATTTTTCATTCCAGGCCTATTTTAAAAATTCATAGATTTTGGACCTTCTTGCTACATAAAAAAGAAAAACAACCCTTTTGAGAAAACATTTTGACATTTGTGAGTGTTAAAGTCCTCAACAAACAGTTCTTATTCTGATTTTTGGTGTTCCTTAGCAAGGCCAAAGCAGCAGTTTGAAAAACAGTGAAATAACATTAGAATTAAAAGAATGAAAGAGCATCCTGCCCACTAGCCATACCCTCCTCCCTCCATGTATGAATCTAATGTTGTAGAGTGCTATATTTCTGGAAACTGCATGATATACTTTTCTGGTGACACTCTATGAAATATTTTCCAAAAGATAAGGCTAGTAAAATAATCACCAGAGAGTGATCTCGTTTAAGCTATTTCCAGTACCTAATGCCTATTTGCAAAGGGAATTAATGCATGACAGCAAGGGGCTAAAAAAAGAAAAGGCTGGTTTATCATTATTTGGGCTGTAACTAGCCAGGCAAACACCATGATACAAATGTTTACAGTGAGGAACAAGTGTCTGTCTATTCTGAAAGGGCAATAGCAGCAAACACCTGCAGGTCTCAGCTGTCACTACAGAGATGAATACCTGTGTGTGGGAGTTTGGAGGAGGCTGCCCTAAAGAAAACAAGAAAGAGTTACTGGGAAGTCAAGCAGCTTGTCAAGGCATTCTCGTAGGTGTGTGTATTGAATTGTCACAGTTTGAAGGCACAGTTTGAAGGCTTTTTATTAGCTGCTATTTTTGCATCCATTGCTCAAAAGGAAATTATCTGCTTCCCTACATGGACTTCTCGGCTTTCCTCCTCCGTCAGAGTCTCATTGCATCATGTGTAGTGCTGGGGAGGACAGAGGGTTCCAGCAGCCCTTGAAGACGTGCACAGATGATTTCATGCAACTGGAAACAATACAAGAAATAATAGGCCAGCTTGAGAGATGTAAATCCAAAGTAGCCGCCTTGAAGTCAGTGCAGTAGCTCTGAACCGAAAGTAAGATAATCACAAGCAGAATTAGGCCTAATGATTTTAAAGGGCTTCCTAAAAGTCACTGCAGCATCAGTATTTAAAAACTGGTATGCACCAGGACATGGTGATTTTCTGATGACCAAGGGTGAGCACCATGGCTTGATACCTGTCGCTACTTGTGCATGCCAGAATATATTCTGTGCTGTGCAGGAGGCATGGTCTGTCCCCAGCTTTTACTGACACAGCTACTGGTTTTGTTTGGAATTATGGCTGTTTAACTCCTTCAGTTCTTCACTGAAAAGCTAATATCTGCTTTGTCTTAAGCAAGAACAAGTTCCAAATTTTAGTACAGCTGCAGATGTAGTCACTTCCTAAGTTTTTTTATCATCTTCACATCAGGGTTATTGGTCTTACTTGCACTTCTGTTTCCATCTGTTTTCACCAACACAGATCCTAAGAGGGGAGTCCAAGAAAGTTCTCCTTATTAATGTTAGGAGAAGGAACATCAGATGTCCAACATGTGTAGCGTACTGCATTTAACAATCATTTCTTACTAAACTCTGTCTTGCAGGGTTAATGACAGGTTGGTAATGCAGAAGATGAGACTTTTGACTGGGAGGTTGTGACATACTTCACTTAGCCAGACTAAAGCCCCCTTTTGCTTTAAATGTGCAAATGGGAAGACAGCTTCATGGCTCCTGGAGTACATTCTCCCTCAGTCTGTGAGATCAAAGAGTGCAAAGAGGGCAGAAACAAAAACCCATAATGACCAGGATGAAAAATTAGGCTGATTAAAAGACAGACTAAAGTGACCTTTTTGCTGTGACTAGTTATTCGATTACCCGTTGAATTTCAGTGCCAGATATTTCCTTTGTAAATCCACCAGCACTGGATTTATACTAATGTGGTTCTCATGCAGCAAGTCAAGAAACAAGTTCACCTTGAGAAAAAAATTCGAGGCAGGAGGCAGTACCTAGAAACGTATGTTATGCAGAAATCGTGTTGAGCTACACTATAGCCTAAAGTGTTGAATGTGTGTCAATCAAAATATTAAAGTGTTTGGAAATTTTCAAATGGAAATTTTTCCTCTGTTTGCTTCCGTTAAAAGCTTTAAGAATTTAGTATTTTGTTCCATACTGGTTATGGAACAGATATTACAGTTTTCAAGGGTCTGGAAGTTTTGGATTTCCCTCCCTATTGTTAAAGCATTTTAATGGAGTGCTTTTCAGCTGGTTACTCCTGCAGTATGCAGTTGTTAAGAGCCATAGGATCCACATGCACGCCTGTAGGATAACAGGAAGTCTACACAGTCATCGCCACCAGTGGCTGACACAAGCTTTTCTGTTGAGGGGCTCTTAGCACAGATGTTCATTAACTTAAAAAGTCCTTTTAAAATTATACATACAAAACTGAATCATTCTCAAAAATAACCACACATATGGATATAAATTGCAGGAAAGCAATGATTCACACATTGAAATTAGCCTTAGGAACTGCAATTTGGAGAGCTTTGCAGAACTGTGATCGTAATCGCCTCATTCCATTAAGTAGCAGCAGAGCTGTACAGAGCTATTTTTTTGCAGGTGCTGAAACGATTTAACTGTTGTTTAGATGATTAGCACATAAGAGAGCCACGTCCTCAAATTCTCCACTTGGAATATTGGTGGAGGCTATTTCCATTGACTTTACCAGAGCCAATGTTTTGTCCAGGGCTTTATAAAGTGAAAAGTTTATGGTCAACCTTTCCTAGGCATAAAATGGCAAGAGAAATTTTAAAGTAATTTCTGTTGTTCTTCCTGCGCCAGGGCTTTGTGCAGACTATTAAAGCCTTTTAGCATGGGGAGGAACCATGTGTAAATATCTGGAGATACTGTACTGCAATGCTACAGATTGTCACTTTTGGCAGGCAATCTGCAAAGCAATTTACAGAATTCCAAAGGTTAGCAGCTGAAACTGTTGACTTTTTGATGTGTGATGTGCACAGTGTGAGGAAAAGATGGTGTGGGAACAAAATCAGTAAAAGATCTCTGGGAGCACAGTCGGGTACTGGAATGGCATCTCCTGGGTGCCGGAGAGCACTGGCGCGATCTGTGCGGCCGCCACTGCCACTGCCGATGGTGGGGACAGCACAGAAAGGCCACCCAGAGGGAGCAGTCCTTAAACGGGAATTCTCCTTTGATGTCTGGTCACAGAATCAGCTCCCAGCAGAGTCTTTGCAGGCTTCCAGCTGGAAGGTTTTCTTATGCAAATGGCCTCTCTCCTTGCACTAAAGAAAGCAGTTGCTAGGCAGTTTTCTGAAATATGCATTTTTTACCCTGGGCTTGACGAACAATCGGCACTCTTTTGGCCCACAGAACTCAGGAAGCAGGGGAAGGAAGAGCTAGACAATTAGACTATGATGTGGTGTGTGTAACAGGATGGATGAAGAGGATGAGAGGACAGCATCGGCTAGTAATAGAGCCGAGGCTACAGATTTGGCTCATCGTGTGTGCAGAGCAAAGAACTACTGGTGATGATGGAAAGAGGGAAGAGCAGTGTGACACTGCAGATCATTTCCATCTTCAGTGCTCTCTGGGTCTTTTCTCTGTCCAATAGAGCTTCTGTCCCCTCCAACCTGATGTGGAAGGGAATTCAGTAGCAAAGATTTAATCAGAGGCTGTTGGCATCAGTGACAGAGAACCTGCAGTCAGAGAATCTGTGGTTACCTGTGTAGCTGTAACACGTATGTCTTTGTGAAATGTTTTCAATACCAGATGTCATGAACACTGGTGAAGTTTTTGACGCCTTGTCAGGAACAGCTCTCCAAGCTTCCCAGGAGGTGAGGACTCCAGAAATAAACTGATACTGCATCTTACAGTCTCAGGAACTTTGTAATTAGACTTCAGAGATAATCTGGTTTTGAATGATAATCTTACATAAAATGGATCCAAAACACGTATAAAATGCTGTCAAGCTTTTAGCTGTGTCCTAACTTAAGGAAAAGATGAAGGTCTGATATAAGGTGTGTTGCTGTTCGTTTGAGGCCCCTGGGTGCTCCCCCACCCAAGCTCTACCTTCGCTGGTAGCAGCAGGCAGGCAAGGAGACTCGGCACGGCTTCTGGGGGTGCTAATTAGGTGAGGGTTGATTGAGGGTCCCACCCCCGGGAGCAGCATGGTTTCTGAGGGAGAAGAAGAGAAGGGGGAGGGAGGGGGAGAGAGGGGGAGCCTGGGGAGAAAAGGGCCAAGAGAGCCAAAGGCCAAGAGAGCTTCTTGTGTCCCTCGCACTGCTTAACAAGGAGATTCAAAGTGGGTGCAGAATAAGACCTGGGCCAATGGGATTGCAGGTCCATGATACTGCAGGGGAGGATCACAGGCTTGGAATAAGCCTTACATTTTCGGGGGGTGAGACAGAGCATACCATTTAACTAAAGTGTAACACCACAAAGGTGTGTGACAGAATATGTATCTTCTATCAAGGACAGATACAAAAGAATTAGAAAAGATTGTGGTGACTCAAATACTTCTATCTCCATCAGGTGGGTAAACAAACATCCAAAAGAAAAGCCATAGGAGTGGGAAGTAACTTCATTCTTCATGGTGTACTGAAATGCTTTCAAGGAAAAAACCAAAAAACAACTAGCTTAATACTCTTCAATTTGCTTTCAAAAGTTACTATTTATTTGCCCTTGAAAATATTCTTGCAACACTGCTGTCCAGTCCATGAGGACTGGAAGAGCTTACATTAAATTTGATGTACAATCAGTTCCTATTTCTCTTCCACAGTTCGTTTCATCCAGGTCTTGATATTGTCATAGTGGCATCTCAGAGGTTTGGGTGGGAGCAGAGTCAGAGTCATTGAAATGATCAGATAGCGCTACAAACACTGAGAGGTGATGCAAATGCAATTTCAAAACTACTCCCTTATTTAGTCTTATACTTGTTTTGATCTCCAGAGAGGTATAACATTTATATTTTCTGTCTTCAAGCTATTTCCCAATGCTTTGGAAGAAGTTTAAATTAGAAATCCATTATTTTTGAGTCTCATCAAACTATGTTTCAGTCCTCTGTTCCACCCAGTTCAAGATTTTTCCACATGTTCAAGCTTTTTTTCATGAACATGAGTACTGGAAGTGAACGTTGTAAAATGAAGATCACTCCAGTTATTCACATTAGAAGCCAGGATTTTAAAGAAAGACTTATAGTGTGAGACTTTGATAATAAGTGTGTAAGGCTGCAGATCTACATCTACAAAAATATTGATCCTGTGTAATAAAGGAGTGGACAATGAAAATGAAACAGAATTAAAGCTGTTTAGAGATAAAAGAATCTTGAGACGACAATACTGTAAAGCATGAAATATTGGGTCTTTTCTGTTGCTATTGAAAATTACTATGACCTATGCAGTTAGTGTTACAGTCTGTACAATTTCTCTAGGAGACAGAAGGACGTTGGTACATATTCAAAGAATGAAAACTTGTCTACCTCCCAGACTAATGAGCAAACTGGCATTGACATTACTGGGGACAGAAATGTTACTTTTATTCTTATTACTTGCAAATTTGTAATGGCTTTCTATCTGATTTCACTTCCATGTTCACTGCTGAATCTACAGGGTGAAAAGAAATCACATCCCCTGTGATCCAATTCTTGCATACCACACCACGAAGCAAATCAAAATGTTTTGCTGGAAATAAAAGCTGGAGTTTTTGTTAACTGATATGTAAAATATGATGCAGTCTGAGCCTCCCTTAAGGGACTCTTTTATAACATCATCTAGTCCATTTAAAGGTGTGAGTGAAGAGAGGCCTTCAGATTATTTTATGGCCTGCAAGATGATGTTTCTGTAAATCTGGATTTAATGATGTACACAGAAAGGGAGAAATCTTAACAGAGCAAATACATTTTTCTCCTTTTCGTTCTCTTCTTTTTCTTTTTTTTTTCTTGGCAGTAGAATTTTAAGAAGATAAAGAGCTGTTCATTAAATGCATTGCCAGATCTTCTTTGATAACACATCAACATTGCAATTATTTCACAGCCAGTATAAATATAAAGAGGGAAAAAAAAAAAAGCAGCATGCATGACTGTCAGTATGATCACAAATTATTTGTCCTAATGTTTTTGTCATCTATGTCCCTCATACTGCCCCAGCCCAGGCCCACAAAATAAAACTGTGATGCTATCGGGAGAATATGGATTCTTTCCAGATTGATTTACCAGATGCCTGTCACCACAAAGTCGCTTTGGAAGGCTAACTGATAGGCTGGGCTCTTTGCAAATTACTGCTCTGCATGCAGTCCTTTTGCAGCTGATTATGCTGCCAATGTTATTTTCTGACGATGAGATTTAGTGCAGCATACTGCCTGGCACTATCCTTGTAAAAGATTTTTCTTGCTTGTGACCTAAGCAAAGGGCAGGGTCCTGCATTCTTGGCAGCCTGTCATATGCATGAGCTGTTTGTTTTTTGGATTCAGAAAGCAGAGTTTTAAATCATCTTTAGCAAAACAAGACACAGAGAAAAAAGAGAGATGAAAATAGAGCTGAATATTTCATGCCATAATTTTGGCAGCACATCTCGTCTTGTCTTCTAGATTGAAAGGACCAATGAAAAAGGGAATCTTGCAGTTTTCAATTGCGTGACTTTTCCATGTTCCTTGAGTATCCTCAAATATTCTAGGACTGGTCTCTCATGCCATATCAGCCATTTTTAGAGAAAAGAATCTAGTGTTGAATAGCTGTGTGGGAAAAGCATAATTGTGTTAAAGTAAAGGTCAATGCCTATACACAGTGAGTGGAATGTGCCTCTCAACAGAAAACCAATAGATACTATTTGAATCTGCAAAACAGAGATTGTATATTGTTTAAAATATATAGGTCCAATATTGCCATTTTCTGCAAAGGGAATTCTGTTGAAAGTAATTAAAAATGCTCGCGCAACTTCTACCTGTTCACATAGACACACACAGTTGTGATTCTTACACCAGTCATACTTGGAGGAACATTTCTGACCAATAAGTATTTCCATCACAATTTGGAAATGGGCTAATTGGTGGGTTTGGAGCTTGTATATGCACACATATAATTATTCAGTATTAACCTGGTTTTCCATCTCGATCAACTTTATATCCTAGAATAAAATGCTAAATAGAAAATGAGTAAACTGAAGGTTATGCTGTAGTGCACACGGTAAAAAGCCTTTCAAATACATATTT
This sequence comes from Haemorhous mexicanus, assembly GCF_027477595.1. Classification (NCBI taxonomy): domain Eukaryota; kingdom Metazoa; phylum Chordata; class Aves; order Passeriformes; family Fringillidae; genus Haemorhous; species Haemorhous mexicanus. The sequence goes on along the minus strand of NC_082381.1, from coordinate 51,885,611 downwards.
AAATACAGCTAAAATGGCATAAATTAGGAAATGCTAACAAGTTTCATGGAGAGGTTTAAACAGTTCCACTGTACAGTTTGGGACTGAAGGTATGTCTAATCTGCAGACACTGCTAGCTCAAAAATTGTGACATGAGCTTAATGCAGACTGCAAGCCTATTCAGAAGCAGAATCAATGTTCCTTTTCTGAAGGCATACACTTCTTCCTCTGTGCTACTCACAACGTCCAAGCTAGTTCCTTGAAACATAGCTTGTGTTTATGTGTTTTCAGCTGTGTCATTAGGGATATGGAAAAGAGCATTATACTAATTAACATGATCAGAAAATAAAGAGATATGTAAATAAAGCTTCCTCCCTTAGTTATTCCTTTTAATCTGTTACATCTTAATACATTTGTCTAAGATGGAAGGCAGGAAAAATGGAAAAAAAAAAAGGAATAGATCTGGATCTATTTAGCCTTCAGATTACATAAAATAGGCAATTAATCTGTAGTTGAATCACTTCCTATTGTAAGTAAAGTTCACAGGGGTACTTAAGGATTTAAAAACTGCCTGAGAATCTCAGAATTGTGATCCCAAAATTTCAGGAGTACCTGTTTTCTTGCTGTCTTCCTGCTGCTGTTCAAGTCAACTTTGAAAAATAGAAAGAACTAGTTGTTGGGTTCTGCTTAAGAACTGGAGAAATGCGAATTTTCTTTAAATAAAGATGCGAAGAGTAGATAGAAATTGTGTCCCTAAATCGCATGTAGAAGTGGAGAGCAATAAGTTGCAGAATTATTGGTGATTTCCTCTCATAAAGGACACTGAAAGCAAGCAAAAATACAAAAGAAGGAAAGGCTAATGGACAAACAGGGACACCGTGAAAAGGGCCAAAAAGCATTTGAGATTGGCTTTGAAAAGAATACCAAAATAGACAAGAAGAGTCTCTTGGCTGTTTAAATGTCAAGAGTATGAGAAGGAAAGTGTTGCCACTGCAGACAGGATGATGTAGGAAGTAGAGTTAACTTGGCCTGAAAGCAAAATTAATCTCTAACATCAGGTCTTGAAAGAATAGTGATGAATATGAGGATACAGGCAAAGGGGCCATTGGGACTAAGTGGATATGAAAGTTAAAGCTGGAACACACACAGAGAAGAGATCCTCAAGCAATGAGGGACATTGACTGCCTGTTTTAAGATTGGAGACAAAGAGGTCAGCAAACTTTTAAAGCAACATAAACCAGCCTTGCTGCCCAAAGCAGAGGTCCTGCCCTCCTCTCGTCTCAACAGCTAATTCATGCAACATCTGCTTTTCTGCACCAACATCAATGTTGCTGCAGCAACTGAACAAACTTTGTTAATGAAACTTTCCAGCTGAAAAACAAGCTTTTTTTTTTTTTTTTTCTTGGTAGCAGAGAGGACAGAGAGGACAGAACACTTCTCCAAACCAAAATACAGTACAAGGGCATTCCTGATTAAAATCTTTGTTGAAGGAGAGTCTAAAAGAACTGTACTATATGAGTGCTTCAAAAACCTAAGATAAACATTAGGGATGAAAGAATACTATTGAAACTAAAGAACAATGCTTGCATAAGAACAAATTTATGCAATCTGGTTATCAAAGAATTTAAGCAAGAGACTAGGGAAAGATTTCTAAAAATTAAAGCATGAGGTTTTTTGACAACCTGTTAACTTGGAATAATCTCATTTTAAGGTGGCACTGTGCAATTTATAAAGGAAATTATTCAATGTAGACAAGCTATGCCTTAGGATGCAAGAGGACCAGAGGACTTGGTGTGCTCTGCATAATTCTTAGCTTAGGTACCTTGAAGCGCATAAAGAACCAAAACTCCTGATAATGTCGGAGGTACTTGGTTCAGCAGAATGCCAGGATGAGTAGCAATCTGAAACAAAAATACTTTTGTCTCGATCAGTTTACCCCATCATTAGTTTGCAGAGAGTATTCAAAGTAGAGCTGTTAGCATTTATGAAAGACATTTCAAAGTGACTGAATTTTCAGGGCAAAGAAAAAGTTTTGAAAATATTTATTAGTTATGAAAATACTTGTCAGTAATTCTGCAACTCTTATTTGGAACTTTTTCTGTCGCTGTGTATGAAACTACACACACGTGACTCTATCTTCTCCATGACTGTGACAGGAAAAGCCCATCTTTTAGTTCAGCGTGCAGTCTCTTTGCTCTTGACTTTGATAAGATACAATTAAAATTTGATGCTCAGCATTCCAGGAGGGTTGAGTTCCAATTTTACAGATGCTTCTGTTTTACTACAGCAGGAGAAATACTGCTTTACCTTGTTTCCCTGTGTCCTGCATTACTTATTAGTGAAAGTCAGAAGATTTTAGAGGATGAAAACATGTAATGGTTCTGCTTCTGCTCCAGCTGTATCTCCTTTCTGTATTCTTCACACTTTTTTTTTTTTTTTTTTAAGAAGGGTGACAATTTGAACTTACCTTTTCAGCTCATGACCATTTCAGAACATGAGTGGCTTCTATTCATAACAAGGTTATCACAGCCCTTTCTGGTTCAGGGAGGTGGAAGCTCATTTCCGGTCAAAAAAATGCAACTTTGTTGCAAAGTGAAGTACTGGGGCTTCCACTGGATTGTGCTGGGTTCTCCCTGGAGTTTTAATGTATAGCAAATTCATCACATTCATTATTGCATATTATATGCAATACTCCAAGCTTCTTTCACAGAAAGTAAAAAGCATCCCAGCCTCAGTCACACTAGAGCATCCAAGTTCTGAAAGTCTGTTCATGTTCTGGAGATCCCAAATATGATCAGAAAGTCCAGCAGCAGCAGTCCAACACTGATGTGACAACCAGGACGCTCTGTCAGTCTTCCTGAATCTTGCATAGTGGGGAAATGGACAGACTCGTTTTCCTGTTGGATGTAACAGAAGACAATGTAATAAAGCAAACTGATACCTGTTATTCTCAAAGGTGAATGGTATTTTTTCTCTCAATCAACCTTTCTAACAGCTTCCACAAGTTCTAGAAAAAGCATAATATTCTGTTAGAAGGGGACCACTGGAAGTTGCCTGGAAGTTAATTGAATGGTTCATCCTTTCTTCTACTGCTGAGTTTGGGACCCTGTTGAATAACATCAAGATGAGCTGTTTGATTTCTAGCGGGTGTCTGGGTGCATTTTTCTGATCTTGATCTTCACTGCAAGCATTGGGAGCCTCAAATTGAAGGAAATATGAGCCCCAGGGTGGCTATGGAAGTTTTGCTCCACACCGAAATCGCAGAGACTAAAACTCTGCAACTGTAATTTCAATTATATAGGATGATTCTGTGCCTTTTAAAGAGCAACTACTCAGAATTTAAAAGGAACCTGGAGACTTCTGCAGACAGGTGAGTTGAATTACAGTTATTACCAGACAGCTATTTCAAGATTACTACTGTCTGAATAACAAATCCCCTATCCCCATGAAACACAAACAAAATGTGGCGTTTATTTGTCCTTCCAAGATTCTTCTGGCATTCAACACATAATGTGAAATTTCCTGTTCTTCATCTCAACACTTTCTTCTGCTTTGTAGAAAAAACACTGACCGTTAAAATTTCTAGTGTATCAGACTAAAGTAATGAAATTAAAAAGGCTTAGGTACTCATTTGGTTTCGATAGTTTTTGATGTGTAAATGCTAGAACTGGTTCTCTCATGTGCATGAAAGAGCAGGGGGATGGGCATACCCAAATCTGTATTGTTGTTGTTGTTGTTGTTGTTGTTGTTGTTGTTGTTTTCCACTTCTGTGAGACCCCACCTGGAGCGCTGGGGCCCCCAGCATAAGAAGGACATGGACCTTGGAGTGAGTTCAGAGTTGGGCTACTAAGATGATGTGAAGACAGGCTGAGAGAACACGAGTTCTTCAGCCTTGTGGTTAAGAAGAAATATTTAACAGCTCCCTCATTTCTGAGCACCGTCTAGCGAATGTGCAGTATTCAAAAGAAGTTATATAGAAGAGCATTTTAAGATCCTGTAATTCAAAATGTTTTCCATAATGCATATTTAGATTGCTAATGGCACTGGAATCTTTTGCTCCAGAGGGAGAAAACCCTTATGTATCATATATGTGATATAAAAATATTTATATAAAAATGATACAGTTGTAAACATGTGAGCAGTTGCCCTGATGAAGTACGCTCACAAATGTTTCTGCCTTTATCTACTACATATAAACATGGTTACCCAAGGACTTGTAAAATGCCAGAGATCTTCAGACATTTCATTATGTTTTTTTTTTTTTTTAATTCAATATGCAAAGGTGATTTTTCATTTTCCTACCAAACGAAGGGTTTAATCCATTCCTGGTGATGTAAAATGCAGCTGGTACATAAAAATAAGCAATGAAGTGTGGTGCAAACTCAGCCCATCTTCAAAATTAGACATCTCACAGGTACATGGGGCTCTCCATTCTGGCCTAATCTTCTCTGACTGGACAGATACTCTCCTGACCTTCCTACCCTGCCCAAGCAAGTTCAATATGGAGTTCAATATGGAGACTCTCTACCCTTTCCAAAAAATGACTGAGCCTGTTCTTAGATATGAATCACATTTTCTTATAAGTTACCCACCCTATCTCTTGTCAGTGTTTGTTGGGCATTTTCTTATACTGTGCCAGAGTCTATAAGATCAGGATGTGGGATGTTAGAGGTCACTTCTGACAGTTCCCATTATTGCCTGTGTGTGAATCAGTCCATAGATTTAGTCCTATCCTTGCTTGCACCTACTGGTACTGTCCATTTCTGTGGACCCAACTCCAGAATTTTAGTACCCATCTTGTATAAAAATACTTTAATCTGTTCTTAATTTATCTCCTGGTAATTTTCTTGAGTATTCTCTTGTTACAGTTCTTCAGACTTTGTTAATGACTATTTTGCAATAGTTGCTGACTGACCTCACTTTATCCATCATTTTAGTGAATTTGTAAGCAACTGCACACTGAAGGCATGTGAGGGGGCCATGTCTTTGTAAAGTGGCAGAATTATGCCCTGTGCCATGTTGTTGGGACTTACGCTAGTGATGATCACTGTCTTTAGTTTTTGTGGCAGCTGGTGCTTATTGAGCTGTTTATTGTTCATTTAGTTAACTGCATTAACTAGTCAACCCCCTGGGTTGACTAGGGCAATGTCCTTCCATCTCTAGGCTATAGAAAACATTGAATATAACTGGTTGTAACACTGGCCTTTGAGGACTTCACTACTGCATTCTCTCTGACCTCGGAAGTGACCTTGAAGTCCTACTTACTGCTTCTTGTACTTTAACCTGTTTTCACTCCCTAAAAAGGCCTTTTCTAAACCTTATAGCTGCCTTTTTTTTTTTTTTTTCTTTTAATAGCTTGTGATCTAGAGCCTTATCAAAGGTGTTTGTTTTGAAAATCCATATATACTTTGTCTGCTGTATCATCTTTTTTCACACTCATCCTATGGATCACCTTTGGGCTGGTAGAGTGAGATTTTTTTTCCCCACTCTGTTCAGAAAGATACAGAGAGATTGGTTTTTTCCACACATCAGCTCCCTATTTCTTTTTGTGAGAAACCTGAAGTTTCCCACCTGCATGCCTTCTGACTCAGGTGAATCCCTGATAATGTTAACCAGTTTCTCTATTTGCTAGGGGGAAAAAAAAAATCTTTATCTTTTTTTTTCTTCCTGTAAATCCTTTACAGGAAGAACAAACATCTTTTGTTTCAAACATTATTTCCTATTCCTAATAAAATGACTCTCAATTAAATGAAACCAAGGCCTTATACAAATGCTGCAAACCCTGTAAAACAGTTCACTTTCTTAGTTTAGGCATTTTTATATCTTGCAAACAGCTCTTCTGCACTTATTCATCTTTTATGTACCAATTCATGTTGTAGCAGCTCACATGTAACAGAGCTAGGGTACTGAAATTTATAACGATCAATTTCCCTTTTCAAATCAACAGCAAGATCAGGTGCAAGGCAACATAAAAGTCCCTGAAAGAAACAATCCAAGCAGAAGTCTCCTTTGGTGGTCTTAGCTAAGGAGGAAGTATCCTTTTGGGAAGCCAGCTGGACTGTGTGTCCTTTGTTGTCATGCCTGAGACCTGCTCCCCAGCCTGCACTGCAGTAGGTCCCCCTGTTTCACAGGAATACCAAGCAGCACTTTTGCTGGGTGTGTTGGGTACTTCAGCTCCAAAACCCTGAGACACTTTATGGCACAGCAAGTGCTCACTTGTATCTGAAGTAAATTTTCGGTGCTGAGCTGGTTGTTCAAGAGGCTTGAACAGAGAAGGAGTTGAAACATTTGTTATGTCCCTTGCATAAGTGGGTCTGCCTGGGACATAAACAGCTTCATCTTGTCTTCAGAAAAGTGCTGACCCAGTGGGGTTTTCTTCTTCTCTGTTTTGTTTGTGTATTTTGGGGAGCACGCCAGTTTTATTGACCTTCTGAGGGCTCCCTTCATGAATAAATCATATCATAGGAAGCTTTGCTTAGAAAAAAGACACACAAGGAGATTCACCATTGCTGGCCTGAAAGCTTACAAGGAGACTGGGCAGAAGTGATAGTGTCCCTTGAAAGCTGAAATTTGAGTGCTAAGATTGAAGAAAACATTCATTTTACCTTTATTATATGCCCTTAAATCCTCAGGAGACAGAACTGAAGACAAAAGTGCAATTCCCACAGCCACACTGCCTGAAGCAGAGACCAGAATTCTTTTGGATGCAGAGCTGGTGTTGAACTAGGTGCCTGCCCAGAAAAGGCATCAGCGCATACAGACTGTGCCACAAATGCTGCATTTTCATGCGACTCCAGTCCAGCAGTTAGCCTGGGAAAGGGAGACAGGACTGAAAGGCTGGGCAGAGGATCACAGCCTTATTGCCTAGGCAGGGGTTTGTCCTCTGCCAGCTTGTGCCTGAGGCCCCCTCAAACCATTTGCTTGCTGTAATCAGCTCTTTTTCTGGCTAAAACTGGTCCTTAAGATGTGTGATCCAGATTTGGGATTGTCAAAACCCCTTTGATGATATGGTATATGCATATACCAGGGGCATTTGATCCAGACAGTAAATGGATCAGACAAATTTGAATTATTGTGAAGAAAGAAGCTGGTGATCCTGTTTTTCTCCTAAATGTCTGATTCCTTATGCCGTGTATATATACTCCTCTTGGGCAGTCCCTTCGCAGAACAGCCCAGACCCATTCCTGACATGGTCAGCCTTGCACCTTCCCACTCCTCCATTTCCATTCCCCCCACAGCATCCCCTCCTTTGAGCTTCACCACTGGAATCCTCTCCCAAGGCTGATGGGGCAGGTTCAGGGTGTTTGACAGCTCAGTTTCCATGGCAGCCAGGCTCCCCTGCTCCCAGACAGCAGCTTAGGAGAAGAAGGGAAGGAGAGCAAGGGAAAGTCATTAAATTTGCCAATTAGTATGCAGGGCCAGGCAGTGGAGGCAGCAGTAGGGGTTCCCGGGCTGCAGGCCAGCGGAAGAGGGCTGCAGCAGGCGAGAGCTGAAGAGCTGATATCCCTGGCTGGGCAGCAAACAGGGTCCTACACAGAACACACATCCTCTCTCTTACATATGAGCTCTCCAGCATCATTCCCACCCCAGAAGAAAAATGGGACGTGAAAACAGAGAAAGCCCCTAACAAGGACAAAAATTATACATTCTGAAATGTCCAGCCAGATCTCATGATGACATTCAGCTGGAGAACTGCAGAGAGGGGAAGGAGTAGGGGAACTTAACTTGAAGACTTGATATTTTGTCTGCTGCCTCTTAGCTTGTAGCCCATGGCAGAACGGGATTACAGAAAAGATGCAGCTTGAAGGCTGGGGTGTATATTTATAGTAGCAGACAACAGGGGTCTGCTAGACTGTAGTTATCATGCCAAGCAATGTGCTGCCCCCTCCTGTAGAGCAGCCACTTTTTCCTTACATTAGTCTTTTTATTCATTTACATTAGTATTTTTATTCATTTCTTGGCCTAGTCCAGTGGGGTTTTTTTAAAAATTTCTCTGTCCTGGTAAATGGTTGCAACATTTTGTCATGGGTTGACAATACTTCAGTAAAGCTGTCTCTTACTGAAATTTTATGCAGCTGTGAAGGATCTGTAAATGTTCTGAGGTGTTTCTGAATAAACAGGGCAATGTAACAGTCTGTCATGGTTTAATCCCAATGAGCAACTAATTACTGCACAGCCACTTGCTGACTCCCCACCTCTGCTGGATGGAAGGGAGAATCAGAAAAAAATAAGACTTGTGAGTTGAGATAAGAACAGTTTAAAAATTGACATAAAGTAAAATATTATAATTATTATTATTTCAATTTTTATATTTTAACAATAATAATATTAGTGGAAAGGGAAGGGGCAAAGGAATAAAACCCAAGAAAAGAGTGACACACAATACAATTGCTCAGCACCTGGCAACCAATGCCCAGCCCATCCACCAGCAGTGATTGGTGGCTCCCAATCAGCTCCCCTCAATTTATACAGTGGGAGTGATGTTCTCTGGTATGGAATATCCCTTTGGCCAGTTTGGGTCAGCTGTCCTGGTAGTGCTCCCTCCTGGCTTTTTGTGCACCTGCTGGCTGGCAGAGCGTGGGAAACTGGAAAGGCCTTGACTTAGGGTGAGCACTATACAATTGTGAGCAGCAATTGAAACCTCGGTGTTTTATCAACATTATTCTCTTACAAAGTCCAAAACACAGCACTATACCAGCTAGTAAGAAGAAAATTAAATCTATCAGAGGTGAAACCAACACACAGGGAGAGATTGTTAGATGGTTTAGTTTTGTTGTGCTACAGTATTTAATATTTGAAAGGAGAGCATTCTAAGTATCTTAATGGGACATTGAGTGGTAGTATTTCAGATTTTTATTTTTTTAGCATCTCATGATCACTTTCTACCATCATTTCACTTTCCATGGAAAGAGTCTGCCTCAAGAAACGTTAGAAGGATTTGCTTATTAATTAATTATTTTTTTGTTGCTTGGTTTTTTTTAGGCTGTTAAGATAATCCATACTCTTCTCAATGTAGTTTTGTTCCCTATAGAATGTTTTAGTACTTTATCTGGGATTCAGTTGTTTTAAGACATGTTTTATTGATCTCATGTGAAACTTTGTTTATTTTTTTCCTGTGAATATCCATAAAATGTACCTTCTCTCAGTGCAAATCTCGAGTATCTGAGTTGTATATGGAGCAGATTCAAGCTTGGGAAGAATTCTTTCTGAAAGTGATAATGAAAATAATTTAGATATTGCATTAAGCCACTAATCATGCCTCTGGCAGCCTTTCACTGTGCCAAGGTACCCAGGGCTTGAAACACACTGGGAATTCCCTGAATGCTGTGCACACACATATTCAAAGAGGTGGCACTGTGTGCAGGAAGCTGCCCTCCAAAAGCATAATGGTCCCTTCCACCTCCCAGCCCTCCAGCAGCAGCCTCTGCTGAGATTCTTCTTAGCAGACCTCTGTAAATCTTTGCTACATTTCTCTACCCTTTTAGAGGGTGCACAGTATCAAAAAGTATGCTGCAGAATGTGTGACCTCAATTGAGCATCAGTCACATTTTATTTTAAATTATCTGAGTAATTTTTAGTTTATGTTTTTATTCAAACTGAAATCTTTTGGGAGCCTCTGGCTGCTGTGTTTTGCTGGGAAATACCAGCATTTTTCATTTTAAAATTTTTTGTTGTGCTCAAAATTCAGAGAAAATATTCATACTTTTGCCTGATACATAATCGAAGGTATTTCAAAATATCAGTAATTCTCACAGAGAAATGAACCTCTTTTTCTGACCACCAAAGTTTTGTTGAGTAGAAGACTACCATAAGTAGCTAGGTAAAAGTTCATTTAAAGCACTTTGAATGTGTTGTGAAAGAGATTTTTGAGGGGAGACTTTCTCAGATCAAGAGTACAAGGTGAACTTTTCTGTTGCCCTGTTGACTTCTTATTCTGCTTATCCCGTATCCTCTGCTGCTTATGATTCTTCTGCATCACAGGGTATTAACATAATAGTCAAAACTTTTTGTGATTCTTCAGGCAGTCACACCTTAGACTAAATACAACAATCTCTTCCTTTACAGAGCATAATCCTGCTTTCTTCTTCTTTGTATCAGCAAAGCAAAACAAAAAGATCTAGGGCTTGGTTGCACATAGGCTGCTTCTGGACACCATTGCCCAATAGAAAAAAATTTTCCATTTTTTCAGAATAGTAAAAGATTATTGATTCTAGAACTAGCATCCCAACTCATGCTTGTGGATGCAGTTTTAGCTTTCATTTAAGTTCTGGCATCTTTCTCTTTCTCTGCATAAACAGTGCCTAAACCTATAATAATTAATACTAACAAGGATAGTATAGTGTTAACATAAAATATTAATTTTTAAATACATTTGAATCTTCCAAATCAAAATGATAAGATTTTTTTCATTACTATGTAGTGTTACAGTTAATTATTCTGCAAATGACTTTGTGGCAAATACACTGTAGTAATTGGTGTGCATCTCAGTGTTAAAAAGCAGCAGAAGATGAATAGTTTTTACTCCCTTGCTCTCCATCTAAGAGCATCATGAGCATCTTGCATGGCATAGCCTTAAATCCCACAGAGATATAATTTTACCCTTGGTGCTAAGGGTGAATGATAACAGAATGCAAGCCTTTGACGCAAATAATAAAGATATTTACAGGTGGCTAACTTGCCGGTTGTGTTTTTCAACTCATGCTCCCAAGGGAACTAGGACATAGACACTAATAGAAAAGGCTTTTTGACCCAGTGTTGGACATTGCAGAAGAAATTCCTTGTTCAAATGCAGAATAACTAAAGGCTATACTTCTCCTGCACGACAGAATGATGGCAGACATAACCTCAGGACCTGTCGACATTTGTAGCTGGTCTGCATGCTGTGATTCTTTCCCCAAAGCTCTGCCTGAGTTTCACCCAGAGAGCCCACCTGCTCTTGGTGACAGCTGAAAAGTGCAGGGCTTTTTGCATGGCTGCTTACAACCCGTGAAATCCATCAGGAGCCAGTGGAAATTGCCTTGTCTCTGCTCACCCTCTGTGCTCTTCCCATTCCCACATTCTCTTTTCTCTTCTACTGCTACTCATCTTGATTCCTTCCTGATTCCCCAGAGCTAGGGTGCCATGTTGTTGCTTCATTTTGTAGCTGCTTCTTCATTAAAGTACTCCTGCTGAGCATAAAGAGGCCCTTATTTGAGCAAGTACATCGAGGAGAGTAACCTATATCAGCTTCATTTAATGGGGAGCATTCTCCCCTACTTTTGCTATAGTTAAGACAGTTGTGGAGGCAATGGTTTCCTTTTGCCATTATTGTGTTCTCCTGTCACAGGAGGACATGGAATCTTTGAAGTTGTCTGACCTTAAAGAGCAAGAAGTTGAATTGCATTTTGTCCAGGAATTGTGATGCTTAATTCCTGTCTGATTCAAGTAGGCTTACATATGATATTCATTGCTATCTCTTCAAAACAGGCAAGGAAAGTACATGGAACCTTATTTCTGCCTTTCAAGTGTCTAACTTCCACCTGACTATTTCCACAGCTCAAGAATTCTCACAGAAAACTGGAAGCATCTCTTGCTTTCCACCAGTGACATACTGACCATAACAGTGAGGTGCTTTGCCAAATACACTGAAGTGCCCTATAATGTCATGTATACATATACATATACATATCTATTTATAGTAACATATTTAAATTAAGTGGCCTACATTTTGTGATGGAACCTCCATGATCTCACATTAATCCAGTTCTTTCACTACATAGTGCACAGTTTTCAGCATTAGAGCACCCAATCGCTCATATAGCAATGAGTATGTAACTATACTGTATAAATATAATGAGTATGTAAAGTGTTCAAAAGAATTGAAAAGCAACTTAAAACAGATAAGTGCACACTTCAGCAACTTGGAGGACATTAATTTAAAATGTCAGTGCTCACATGTACTTGCCATGCTAGCAAGGCAGTCTCCTTTGTCAGCGTTAACTCCTCAGCGTAAACTCACTGATAAAATTAACAAGTCATAAAATTAACACTGTTCTGGAAGGCTGGAGAAATCATACAGAATGGGTTTTCACAATACAGTGGGTTTTCAAACTAAAAATTATCATGATAGGAAGAATATTCTTTTAGGAGAAGATTCTGTTAGAACTTACGTGTTGCATCTGCTTTTCATTAACAAAAATCTCTTAGCTCAGTGACTGAAGAGTCTTGAAAGAGAGCTGCTATCTGGCAGAGAGGAAAGGAAAATAAAATGGGGCTGCAGCCTAAGTGTGGGGTCAAGGCTAATGGGAACACCAGAACCACCCCTGATGGATACAAGATCCAGGGATGTTTTTGATGGAAATAACCACAGAGGTTATTTAGTGAATGTGATGGCTTAATACACAGAAAGAATAAATAGATTTGCCTGGCAATAAAGCAAAGAAAATTATATACTAAGGGCTGAAACACATAACATTTTAATAAGAACATCATTGAGTGCATGTGATAATATTCTGTGGGGATCGTCCTAAACATGCCGAAAGAGTAATAAAGTAGCATGACTCTAAAAGAAAATGTAGGCTTTATGGAACAATATTTCAGAAGTTTTCATCCAAAACAGATAAAAAATATTCTGAAGTACAAAGACTCACAAAGACTATTAGGGCTGTATTAACCCACTGTGATATGAAAAAGTAACCCTGCAGGTGCTGTGGTGACCCCATTTATAATTTTTTACAAGTGACTAGAAAAAGTGTTGTTGTTGTTGCTGTTGTTGCTATTATTATAATGGCACTGCAAGCCTGTGTAGGAGCCTCATCTAGATCAGGACTCCATTGATCTAGGTAGCATACGAGCAGAGGTCAAAATACTAGTTCCAGACTAATAGAAATATTACATGGTTTAGTAATAGATTTTCACAGAGTTTGATTTGGAAGTCCTAGCATGAAGTATTCCTGACAGTCTAAAATTCTGCGCCTGTAGACAATCTCAGAAAACCCCTCAAAAATTGAAATATGTTGTCCTAACAGCATAGTTGCTTCATTTTCCACTTGGCTTATTTTGAATGTCTCCAGGACTTCATGAATCTTGGCAGCTCTGGAGTCTGGGAAATCTGTATGTAAAATTTATGTTGAAGATTATAAAGTTGACCTTCAGTTCTAATAGTAGAGATCTAAAAAATTTAATTACTTATCCTAACTACTTTGGTGTAAATTTGCAGCCTTTTTTTAAAAAAAAAAAAATTGGATCTGACCTTTGAGCTCTCAGTTTTACCACAGAACCTACCTGTATTGGAGTGGGTGAACTAAAATTATGTTTCTATATTTTGAAGTCATTATTGAAGTGCAGCAAGTAGAGTATTCCATATGTAATAGTATTCTTATTTATCCGGAGAGGAAGATCAGCATATATGAGGATGGAACCACCTCAGATCTGCATGGTTACAGTAAGGAGTAGCATCAATTAGAGGAAAAGGTGGAAGGAGTGCTCCCTTGGGGCACCACAAAATATGAGGAAGAAGCAAGGAAAATAGATGTAGTTGTGTGTTTCTTTTCCACCCATCTCTTTGTTCACACACTACCAACATTTGGTGAAGGATGTGAGTACATTGCACAGTCTGTGGTGTGGGGATCTATGTCAGATATTTAGAGAGTCCTTACTTAAAATGCAGCAGTGCTGGTGCAGAGTCCTAAATCCTTTCAAAGTTTACTCTGATCTTCCTTAGTTCCTCAGGATCACCTGGTAATAACCAAGTTAAAGAGGCTTTATATCAAGAAGCCAAACCTCTGCCCTGTTGGCACGCCTTCGGTGAATGGATACACCCAGGGAGGTTTCAGGGGCCATTTCTTACTAGACTAACACCTTCTGCCAATGCTGGCTTCTCGGGACGTTGTCCAGCTTTGTTTTACAGGCAGAAGGTTAGATGCTCCAGACTCACAGGCAGAATTTAAAGCTCAATGTTGGTGTTAAACAAATGCAGTCATTGGAATTCCACGAACCATTGTATACACAACGCAGGATATTGTTTCCCAAATGGAAAATTACAGTGCTGATGGTAGAGAAGAACACTGACAAGAAAAATGAAAAAAAAACCAAAACAAACCCAAACTTAATATGAAACCAAACCCCAAATTTATGGTTCCAAACCCTCTGGTTGTGCAAATTTTCCCTTTACACCAGTGTAGGAATTTGTCCAAGAGCTATAAAATGAGTTCATCACTCCTTGGGCTACACTTTGGCTCTTGTATCCAAGAACAATATTTTGAGCATGGCTTGAGGAATAATTCAACATACGAATTTGATGAGAACAATTCAGTATTTGCAAGCTCCATAGGAATGAGGGTTTTTTTCCTCCAGTAATAGCAGTTACTTGTATTTTTAATGATTGTGTTGCGTGTTATTTGATGGATACCTCATTTCAGAGCAAATGCTTGTTTCCACTCATAGAATGATGTTGTAGCACAAGTAAGTAGAGAAAAACTAGAATTCATGGAGGGAAAACAACAGAGAATTTTTTCTGTTCTATTTTAGTGAAACTTTTATCTTGTGTTTTCCAGTTTATGTAAACAAATTATGGCCCAGAGAAAGTGTGAAGCAGAAAACATCATCAAGACTGCAGAAGAGAAGGAATATGAGTACAAGGATCTTGTCATTTCCTTGTTTATTAGCATCTGGGGGAAGGGGAAGAGGCTGTCTTACAAAATTCAAAGAACTGGAACATCTGAGACATTTCAGCTAGAAATTGTGGTGCTCCCATGCAGTGTACATTATAAGAAATACTTTTGTGACTCCCAGGGGACAAGTAATGCTACAAACCAAGCTTTGTTGCTCCCCTCTTCTCCTGTGATGTAATTTGACATGACCGATAAAGTCAGACATGCTATGTTAACCTTCAGTAAATTTGAAGAAAAATGTGGTTTTCAGTAAAATATGGGGAAAAGCTGCAATCTTTAGTAACTAAGAAATAGCTTTCAGACTTGACAATAGAAGTAAAAGATTTCCCAGTGAACACAGACTGTCTTATGTGGTGTCATACTTGGCTTTCAGAGTCAGTGCTCAAGTGCCTGCAACTTGTTGATATTGACTGTGCTGTTCATCTAGCATCTCATCACATTACACCTCCAACCCCCACCTGCAAAAGCAAAAGAATTTTGAATTTTAGCTGTGACACAGATTTGTAGAAGCCAGTTTTCCAGTGCATATTAAAGATTATTTTTAAAACCTCTTTAGCCCCAGTAGCCCGAACTACTTAGGATTAATATAAAAGTGGTATTTGATATATTGTAAACTGGTTTGAAAATCAGAAAGGCAGTAGCTGCAATTCATTAATATTGCATTGCAAAATTGTTTTGCTGTTGACTTGGACATATTAGATGATCACCCTGGAGCCTGTGAGGACTTTAACATGAGTCATTCCAGCTGCTTGTCTACTGGTACTTAATAACTCTCTTCATCTGCTGGTACAACCAGCAGACATTGAGATGTGGAAACAGTGGTAAGGTAAGGGATATAGCGGCAAGTTTTTGTAAGAACTTCAATATCAAAGAACCCCACATGAGCTCTACATTCTGAGCTGGAAGTCATGCCACTGGAGTGACCAGTAGCTATATATGCTGTGTCATAACTTGATATGGAAAATCAGGAGAATGCAGAGTATTTTAGAAAGGAGGGGTCATCTGGTTCAACAGATCTTCTCTGGCTTTTCCAATCTCCTTGCTTTTTCACTAAAATCCCGAGTTCCTGTATTCAGAAATGAATTTAGATCTATACTGAATTCACTGAAATACACTGTTCAAAGGGTCATTACTTCCAATTTTTCCACAGCATACCTCGCTTTCTCTTAGCTTAGGTTATTGTTTGTTGTTTAACAGTAGAATATGTTACCAATCAAAAGAAATTGTATTTTAAAGGAATAGACATTTTTTGTTCATACACACTTCATCTGGGACACCAAAAAGTTGTTATCCATTCATTTTAAGTGCTGCAGATTTCTACTCAAGGTAACTTCACTTCTGTCTTTCTGATAAGAGATCTTTCTTTTAATCAGAGATGTGAATCACATCACCTTCTTTACAGCATTCATCTGATCTTACATCCAGAGCACTTCATCTTTTCTTAGAAGAATAAATGGCCTGTAGTGCAATAACTACTACAGTTTATTAATTATCCTATTTGTCTGGCCCAAATTGATATTGTGTTGTGTAAAACACAACAACAGCACCATTTCTGTATCTGTTCAACTTAACATTTTAAGATCTTTGGATGATGCTGAATTGCAAGATGCTCTAGATCACTGACCTATTTTAATTTCATGTGTTATCTCCCCGTCATTCCATCTTTATGCCAGAATTATTTCTGTTATTTCTAGCCCTCCATAAGCTTTGCTGAGAGGTTTGGTAAGGACTGCGTATTGCAATATGTGGCCCGGCTATACAGTAACATAGGAATAACTTCTCCAAAAGCCCTTCTAGTCCAGGATCCTGGCACTATGAGAAACTGATAACTGGGAATAGTATGGAAACATGCTAAGCACATGTTAATATCTTCCTCAAGTATTCTCTTAGCCTCCAGCATTCTGCAGCTCCAGAGTTTCCTGGGCCAGAGACAGTATCTTCATATTCAATAGTCCTTGTCAGATTTTATCCTTCATCAGTTTGTTTAATCACTTTTTGATCCCAGATAAACCTTCCATATTGGCAGTATCTCATGTCAGTGAGTTCCACTAGCAAATGTACATTAGGTGACAGGGTGCCTCTTTTTTTATGAACCTGCTATTTACACTTTTTTGGTGCCTTTTCTCTTGTTTTGTTATGTGAACATCAGAGTAACTGGTCTTTCTTCATCTTCTTCATACTGCTCGTGGTTTAATAGAGGCTAATGAAAAGAATTTTATCTCCATGACACAAAATTGCCACACAATAATGAACTGATGTTGAGCATTGAAGAGAGAATTTACAGTGTAATAAATGTTGTAGACCACGTTTCACTTTTCTGACAAAACCACCGATAGAATTAATAAATAAGGGTTAAAAGTGAAAATGAGAGGACACATTTTTAGCTATTGTCTAGTAATATGCCTTATTTTATAAATTAGTAACCTCTTGCATTGGAGTGATATGGCTTATTATGACTATGAAAATAATGTATTGCTTTTCTGCAAGTAGACACGCAGGACTGATATTTCAAGAGAAGACATTGACTTTGTCCGCAAGGCCAGGGTATGAAATGAAAATAACAATTATTGATTTTTTTTTCCTATGCTAAGAGAAACATTTTCCAGCTTTTATGAGGGGGAAAGAGCAGATGTTCAGCAAGAGAGGAGAGGTTTTCAGTTTTAGCAATAAGACATGATAATTTTTGCAAAGAACATTTCTTTGCAGTTATATCATCCTGAGATGGGGAAACAAGTCAGAAGACCAAAATATAAATAGTGAAAAATACCCTAAAATGGCATTATCTTGCAAGTATACAGGATTTTTTTTAGGAGGGGGTGAACAAATGATTCAAAAGATTCAGCTTCTTTCTAGTTTGACAGACTAAGGTGTGGTTGTTTTAAAGAGATTGAATATATACTTGTCACATGACTTTTAATTTGGACATGCTGAACGATGTTGCTGCACTCAAGTCTACCACCCTGAATTTTAAAAGGCCTGAAAACAGCAGGACTCTGGAAAGATGCACCAGACAAGACAGACAGGACATTGGGACAGGATCAGGGCTGAATACCTGACAGTCATTCAGCTTAATTTGGCTAACAAAGTAAAGAGATTACTTTTATTCTCTTGGCAGAAAAAGCATCACTAGTCTTTACAGAACATACAAAGTGCTATGACACATTACTGAAATGTCACTCTGCAGGAATCGTGGGAATATGGGAACGTGAAATGTTAATGAGGAAGTCTGTTTTCCAAGGCTATGCAATTGGTTGCTGTGCTTTTTAGTGCATGAATTCAGAGTAAACTTCTACTTAGAGCCAGGAATTGGGGGGAAAAAAGATAATCAGAAAAGGGTTATGTAACAGAATGTCTGCAAAAGCTGGGAATTCCATTTGATGTCCTCTCCACTAGTGCTGGGGCCTCCCCAAACATGGCCACTGGCATTTAGGAGGAAGACTGTTCTGGCTGGTCTCCGTCCTGTTCCTTGTTAGCTGCTGCAGCACCCTGCAGCTGGGTGGTGGAGCCCCAAAGCCATCCATCACCCCCAGCACCACTGCCCCAGTGAGCTCACAGTTAGACTGGGCTGCAGCTGGCATGCATTGCAAAGGAGCAGCCAATCCCTCCGCATGGTACTCAGATGAATAAGGCATGAACCTGGTGTGAATTGATTGAGTGGGCATCTAAGCAACAGTACTGGTTGATTTGCCTGAGGGTCAGAAGGTTCTGCAAGAGAGATCTTGATGAACCGGCTTAAGGAAAGCTGCATGAGATTCAACAAGGCAAAGGGCTGGGTTCTCCACTTGGGTCACAACAACCCCAAGCAGTGCTACAGGCTGAGGGAAGAGTTCAGAGCTTTAAGAGCTGTTCAGCAGAAAGAAACTTAAAGGTACTGGTCAACAGCCAGCTGAACATGAGCCAGCACATGCCCAGGTAGCCAAGAAGGCCAATGACATCTGGGTGTGTATCAGATATAGTGTGTCCACCAGGACAAGGACAGTGATTGTCCCATTGTACTCCACACTGGTAAAGCCCCACCCCAAATCCTATGTCCAGCTCTGGGGCCCTTGCTCTGAGCTACTAAAGTGTGTCCAGAGTGGGCCAACAGAGCGGGTGAAGGGTCTGGAGCACAGGTCTTACAAGTAGCAGCTGAAGGAGCTGGGGGTTTTTAGTCTGGAGAGGAAGAACCTGAAGGGAGAATTTATTGCTCTCCATAACTGCCTGAAAGGAAGTTGTAGTAAGGTGACAGTTGTTCTTTTCTACTATGTCTCAAGTGAAAGAATGAGAGGAAATGGCCTTAAATTACAGCAGGGAAGGTTCAGATTAGAAAATAATTTTACTCTGATAGAGTGGTTAGGAACTGGAATAAGTTGCCCAGAAAAGTGGTGGAGTCACAGTCTCTGGAAGGGTTCAAGGGGCATCTGGATGTGGCACTTGGGAACATGGTTTAGGGGTGATTATGGTGACGCTAGATGGTCTAGAACTAGATGATTAAACTAGATGATGAAATAGATGATCTTTCAGGTCTCTGACAACCTTGACAAGTCTGTGTGATGATTTCATGTGATTATTTCTTGTGCCTTTCCTGGCCTGTGGCTAGTGTCTTAACTCTGAAGCCCCACACACCTCTTGTGCCTTCCATATCTCTCTGTAGGTTGGCTTCTCCCAGCTCCACCCACTGTCTTCTGTTTCCAGCAGGAGTACAAGTCTTCATTTGGTTTTCTCTGTAAGAGAGCTATCCATTTTCTCACAATAGCAAGACAACAAGGCCTTGGATTTCTATGGCAGCTAGGAATAATGAACATGTCAGGGTATAGACAAATACATTTTTAATTGGAAGAACTTAAACTATAAAATTAGAGGCCCTGCTTCAAGACTAAGACATGGTCCTTCTATAGTAGCCCTAGAAGATTAATGTTTGCAAATAGACTAAAACAATGTTCAAGGCCAGCTTCTCTGGCACCTTTCAAAATGCCAAATTCATTGAAAAGATGGTTGCTTAAAGTGGTAACAAATGTTAATGACATTGTATTGTTGAAAGTGCAATGTTTCATACATGGGACATTGTAGTAGTTTTTCCTTAGAAAGACTTCTTTAGAGAACATGACAGTTCACAGATTGGGCATAGCAGTCTCCTCCCTGTGGATTGTTTGCATGTTGCAGAGGCTAATTCACCAGGTTTTCTAACCCAGTATTGCTAGTAAAAGCAGCTAGTAAAAGCTAGCTAGAATATAATGAAAGGCTATAGCTGGGCTAGGGTGTACTTTCATAAACTGACATTTGGAAATAAGTTCTTAAGTCCATATTTCTGTAGAAGTGCAATTCTAAATAACAGAATTGTGATATTGTATGTTATTATAGTGATAATGCAGCTGCTTTCAGGTAAGTATCAAGAAAACTTACTCTTATTTGTATACATAAAATGGTCATACAGCTACATTATGAATTTTAAAGTGATAGCATATTAAGTTAAAACTCTAATGCTTTTAATCCTGTCATAACTTTAGCTAGGCTGAATATAAAGGCTGTAGCCTGTTCAGTACAAAACTATTTGAAATGTATGTGTATCAAGCAGCACTGAAATTACAGTGTGCATGGCAGGGACTTTATACTGCAGAATACTGGTGATACCTGAGAGCTTTGTAATAACCTGCATTTCTTATTAAAGGATATGCTGAAGGCATCTCTTTGAAGCACTCAGAACCTTTAAACTTTGGTCAGTGAAGTAATGTTTTCATTCACTGGTGCTTCTTGGAAAAAAAACTCCTAGCCTTGTTGAGAGTATGGCAACAACAGCAAAAAGGCATCCCACCTCTCTTCACTGCTGTTATGGCACAACCCTTGGACACTTGGACTCTTAAAATAAAAATCAAAAGAAGCTCTCAAGAGACACAATTTGTTTCAGGCACCCTGCAAACAGTTGTGTCAAGTCCTAGGCTTCAGTTCAAAATCTCTGAAGTATGTGCTTCATTTTAGGTGTAAAACTAGCAGAGCCCTTAATGCTTTTCTGAGCTGAGTGAGTGTTGACTTGGTAACCACTGACTTTTAATAGAGAAGGAAACATGCATTTTGAAGAAGTGCCTTTGGCCCGTACTTGTGGTTTTGAAGTGCAAGGTGCTGTGAGACCATGGGTAGATGCACAGTGTGTCATAGATGATCAGTGTTGCACAGGTTATCTTGTCTTCACTGAAGTGCCATCTGTCAAGGAGACCACCCTGTATAATACTTTTGTTGATTCCTTAAAGGGCAATAAATTCTATCTTCATAAAGATGTTGAGGTGTTTGAAGTAACATGAATGATAGAGATGGAGATAACTCAGGACTTTTCAGTACTGGTCAAGTCCTCTGTCCAGTGAGCTCTTGTTCCTTCAGGGACAGAAATGGACACAGGTCTGGGCAAGATGATCTGGGAAGAGCATCAATGAGCCCTGTGTCTTGTGCTTACCTGTAAACTGAATTCTTGGTGTCAATACTAACAAGTCAGTCTTGCTACAACTGCAAAGAGAGAGACAGCTAGGTGTGTGATGTTACAGTCAGAGGTGATGTTTCTCTAGAGGAGATTGTTCTTCATTTTCCTGAGTGGCATTAAAAACTCAGCATAGAATCCTACCAAAAATAGACTGCATCTGTAGTGAAAAAACATAAGAAGATTTGAAGAGTGGTCGGGGATTTTTTAAATTGCTTTTTCAAAATTTCTTGATTTAAGATGTGTAAGTAAGTAAGGTCACATAAAAGTAAGGTCACATATTTTATTGTCTATGGCTTTAACTAATTTTTAAAGGAATTGGTCAAAGAAATTGCTGAACAAAACCAGTAGCAGAGGTTATATGACAAGCAAATGTAAGAGCCATTCTAATACTTGATGAGACCAAAACATTCTCATCACTAACCATCTTTTCATGGCACTTGCCTTTTGAATGGGTGTATGTGGCTGCATGTTTCTAAGGGACTAACTTTTTTATCTTTCTAATAAATACCTCTCAAGACTGGCTTAAAACTGGTCGTGGTTTGGTTGTCATGTCAGTTTAGGCTATGATAAGGTGGGAAACTGAGTGTTTGGTTGCATCTCAGCATGTTGGTGTGTTCAAACTCTGCACATAATTGACAGGCCTCTCAATCAAAGTTGATGAAAAATATCAAAGCACAGAGCTTACAACCAGTCTGTCTGCCAGAGAGATAAACTGTTAACATAGAGAAAAATGGGCCAAATTGGAAAAAACACTTATAAATGTGTATCCATTCTCTATCAATGCAGTGCACAGGAACTGGGTCCCTTTTTACATGGCTTGGACACCTGTGCATAGCAACCTGCATGGAGTCAGAAGCACATCCACAATGTAGCCAGGAACTGACATTGGGAGCTCTGCCTGTCATTCAATAACCTGTGAAGTAACATTCCTCTATCACTCACATACATCTCATGTGGAGAGAGTAGAAAAGGGGCCTCATAATAAACTACATTTTAGCATGACTTTCTGTTTCTATGAAATAAGTAGTGAACGCGGATTTCACCGCTGATGAGCATGTAGTGATGCACAGAACAGGACTGAGCTCTCACAGCCATTGCTGTGTTTGGTATGCTGCACTAAAACTGAATTGTTGACAATTCAGTGTTAGTGCAGCATTACCATAACTGGTAATGCATATAGTGTGTGATTTAGAGATAATATTAAACCTGACTGTTGGGTTTTTCTTCCATTTGCTGTTTGAACATGAGGACAAGAAGGCCATTATTTATAACAAATGCTACATCACAAAGGAAAAATTATATTTTGAATTGACAGAATCCTGAAAGTGTAAATGTGGTTCCATAGCTAAATATATTTTCAGAAAGGGAAATGAGTTAATCGAGAATAAGATGTCCTTGAAAAAGCTTTCTTTTTATTTTTTTTTTTTAACTTCCTTGGAAATGTTCTCAGCTCTCATGGTACAAAAGTAACTAGAATATCTGCATATCCATATCACGGTATCTCAGCAGTTAAAAATTTAAATTTAAAAATTACTTAAATAGATTTCTTTATTGATGTGATCCAACCAGAATAGGACATGACAGGAACAATAAATTGTTTAGAACCTGGAAATAAAATACTTTAAAAAATTTAGATAGAGGTTAGGAAACCTAAGTCTAAGGAAGTTTAATTTTCTGGGGAAACAAAAAATGCTCTGAAAGCTCTCAGAAACGCATTCATTTAGTGAAAATCCCATTCAACAGGAGTTGATTTGAGGTTGGAATCCATATCTTACAAGTTGTTTATTATCAAAGAAATATATCCAAAGGACTTTTGGTTTTTTGGTTTTATTTTTTTATGGGCAGGGTAGTTAACATGGAACAAAATAATTTGATGTATTAACTGTGGAACTTAAGAACAGAAAATAGCCTTGCTTTAATTCAGTCAAAATTAGGATATTCAACCATACAGATCTAATCCTACCATTTCATACAGTCAGACCACAGTGTCTTCATGTATTTTAGTTGATGTTGCAGAGTTTCTAAGAGAATCATCTGTCCAGATTTCATTTAAGGAATCTTTTTTAGTTTCTTCAGTGTTAAAATAGAGAGCGAAACTGGCCTAATTCAAAGTTGGCTGGTAGTGTAATATAGACTTTCCTGTTCCTTAGGTTGGGTGTGCCAAGTAAACATTAAAGATTAGTTCAGACTTCAGAGACAACTTTTGAGATTTTTGTTGAGGAATGTATTGTGTGGTACTGATGGGGAAGAGGAGTTGGAACCATGAATCTGCCATTCTTCGAAGTTCCTCAAAGTGA
Source organism: Haemorhous mexicanus (assembly GCF_027477595.1). NCBI lineage: Eukaryota > Metazoa > Chordata > Aves > Passeriformes > Fringillidae > Haemorhous > Haemorhous mexicanus. The sequence goes on along the minus strand of NC_082381.1, from coordinate 51,862,236 downwards.
ATATTACCAGATAGGAAAAAAAAAAAGAAACCATGGAGTCTCCATGTTTAATGTCATCAGACTGCCTTGTGAGGGTCTCAATAAACTATTTATAACTCTTTTATTTGTTTTTCTCAGGTTGGGGGTCACACCATGCTGCCCATTCGTTGGATGCCTCCAGAGAGTATAATGTACAGGAAGTTCACCACAGAAAGTGATGTCTGGAGCCTGGGGGTTGTATTATGGGAAATCTTTACTTATGGCAAACAGCCATGGTATCAGCTCTCAAACAATGAGGTGTGTGTGATATATTCTCAAATTGAATTGGGAAAGCTGTTATACTAATTATTGGTGTGGCTTCTCTGGAAAAAGGACAGCAACAAATTTATTTCTTAAAGGCCAATGCATATGTATGGCATTTATTGTGTTGTCATGAACCGTGTGCTTGAATTTCTTCTTTTTCACCCTTTTCTCCCCTGAATGGATGGAAGGTGTTCAAGCAGAACAAGAACAGTTGGAATTTAATTTTTTCCTTTGCATGGCATAAAGTCTGCTCTGGGTAGACCATGAGACAATGAAAAGGACCTTAGCTATCTCCTGAACAGATGTATTATACAGGGTACTGTTTCAGGGTGGTTGTCCATAACCATGGACAGATTAGATTGAAGTAATCAAGGTATCTCTTCATTTCTAGGCAGTCACAAATATCCCCCTTCCAGAGATTAGCCACAGTGATACTCATAAGTTTGCAGAGGGTAGAGAGAAGGAGAGGCATTTATGCTCTATGAGCAGGTTGAAAATTTCTCCTGCCTCTGAGGTGGTGGTTGGGTAGAGAGAGAAGCTATGGGATTAATTCCCAGCTCCAATTTCCTTATGTGTGGAGTGGTCAATGTGGGCAAACTTAACATGAGTGAAGTTATTGCTCTTTGGCCACTTACATTACAGTGAATTTTCCAGATCGTATACTGCTGCTCATTCATCTGCCTAGAAAAGCAGTCCTTTCCAGAGATGGCTGCATCACCACCAGTGAGGCTGCTACGGTTAAAGTTATCTCTTCCATGGGTGAACTCTATGTAGCTGGCACAGCTGTGCTGATTCTTTCCTTGTGATTTCTCATAGGTGATTGAGTGCATCACTCAGGGCCGAGTCCTGCAGCGACCTCGCACATGCCCAAAGGAAGTGTATGACTTGATGCTGGGCTGTTGGCAACGGGAGCCTCACATGAGGCTCAACATCAAAGAAATCCACTCCCTCCTTCAGAACTTGGCCAAGGCATCTCCAGTCTACTTGGATATTTTAGGCTAAAGTCTCCTAGCATTTCTTCTACTGGGCTGCGGGAATGAATGTGTTCAACTGCCGCTGAACTACATTAAAATGTGTTCTTAACTTTGACAGTATTAATGACAAAGTTGCGGAGAAGCTTTCAAAGGGCAAGCAATGTGCGCTTCTCCATCTGTAGACACAGTATTGACTTTTTAGACATTACCAAGACATATCTTCTCTTTCTCTCAGTTTCTATCTTTTTTTTCCTTCTCTCCTGTCTTTCTAATCAATTTGGCTTCTGCATTATTGTAACTCTGCATAGACAAAGGCCTTAAAAACCCAATCTGTTATATCAGCAGACTCTTCAGTTTGCCCACCACAACTAACAATGCCTTGTTGTATTCATGCCTTTGATGTGGATGAAAAAAAGGGAAAAATATATTTGACTAAAACTTTGTGATTTCTGCTGTATAGCTGCTGGGAGTTTCTATGGATTCACCTCATTTTTTTTGCTTCAGCCTGTGGGTGGAAAAAGAAGACTGGTGTTCTCTTCATGAAGAATGCTCTTTGCAGAGATAAAGCCAGATAGAAAGAAGACACTCTTGTGTGATACACTGTCTGGAGGACCTTGGGAAATCTGGTGGCATCCAAACCTACAACAAAACACTGAAGTGGTTTGATGGAAGACAAGAAGGGGTCTAGCCATTTCCCTGAAGAGTCTTTCTGAGGACTAAAGGGATTGTTTAAGGAGGTGCTTTGCCAGCACCATTCATTGCCAGAATCAAGTAAAACAAGATAAGATGCTGCCTGCACTGCACGCAATTGTGTTACAACATGATAAAGTAAACACATGCCCTTTTTTTGTCTTCTGGTAGGATATTGTCATGCCACTGGTGTAAAAATGTTCTCCAGCTAATATTTTTGGTAAAGGCTGAAGCTAGATTTAGTTACATACAATATTGATTTCAAGATTACATGTTGGAACTAAGGATTTTGATAGGACGAACTGTAAATGCTGAGGCAGGTGTATCTTATGCTGTGCTTGTCCAGCAGCATATTCCTTCCTTCCTCAATCCTTTCTTTTTTCTTTTTTTAACCGTGCAAGTAAAACTGTGCATGGTCTTTGTCGATTAATGCCCTTTGTGCAGAAACAATCACTCATCTCGTAGTAGACCCTAGTAGACATAGCAAACTCATAATGATATAACTTATATTTCATTAGAAGGGGCTAATGGAGGACATTAGCCATGTTAAAATGCCTTTACAATGTATAGATATTATAGGCTGATATAACATGAATAATCTAAAGCACGGAGATCACTGGTTATGTTTGAGACATAGCAGGGGATAAAGATCTCTAGAAAAAACAAATTACTCTGTGGTTATGGCTTGCTATTCAGAGTGCAAAGATTCTGACCTCAGCGTCATTTTTGTATTGGTACTATTGCTGTCATAACCAACATACACACTTTATTAAATAATTTATTTTTGGTTGGATTGGCATTGTATGTGTATAACATTTGCATGGCCACTGTGTTGATGACCGCTGCATGGGCATACATGTTGTTTTTCAAACTAGAAGTTGACAATTTGAAATTTAGAGCTAGGATTATTTTTAATATGAATTCTTACAAATGAAAACCTACCTTACCTATTCCTCAAGACTTCTGCCTCCCTCTGTGAGGGGGCGTTATTGCAAAAAAGTGATCTTTCTTTCCATTTTCTCTTTTTATTATTTCTTATTGATATGAGCCAGATCAAAATAGTCCATCTTCGTGTTGGGGATATTTTATTTAATAAATTAAGCATTTTATTTTTGTAAGTGTTCCCATAGCACATTTAATATATAATTTGCTCGCATGTATTATTTATTGAGGCACTTTAAGTTTTTCCTTCAGAAGCTTTTAGAGCTAGCTTATAAAAATTCTGAACATTTTCTGAAGAAAACAGTTCACTGGACACTGATGAAGTTTTACCCTTCTCAATGTCATTGAAAAGGCAGCATTACAAATAAACATGACAGTGTAACTATAAAGCCATACTCAGTATTTCTTTAATAAACTAGATGTTATTTCTTAACTGCTACTGAACTGGAAACACATAAAAAGCCAGAGGAAGATTCCTACAAAATGGGCCTTAAGATTTTATCTAGACTGTCTTGGAAGTTCTCACAGAAAACTAGAAAAAGACTGAGCATCCAGTGAAACCCATTCTCTTGAGAATATGAATGTTATATTTTAAAGGAATTTGAAATTGATCTTCAAAATAACAGTGGTGGAAAAGAAAGATTATCAGAGTCCTCTTACTGTGCAGTGGGAAGAGGGTGCAGTTGGTGGAGGGGGCTGCTAAGTTTCTACATGCATATTCTGTCTTAGTTTCTTCTGAGGTGAAGAAAAAGGCATCTGAGATTATGCTTTTACTGTAAAAGAGTCTCCAGCCCAAAAGCAAGCGTGTTTTGCAAGCACTGAAAGAATGTATACCAAAAATAACCACAAGACCCTGAAAATGTACTTAGTGGCATCTTCTTTTTGGTTTACTAGTGAGACTTTTAGAGTAATTTCAGAGAATAAATAGTATTAAAATGCATTGTGCAATAACATAGCAGTTTGTTAAATTTCTAAAGGACCAAATGTTCTACAGAGCCACCACCTATAACCTTGACGTATATTGTTAGTGTTCTTGATAGTGCATAAAATGTATAATCACAATAGAAAAGCTGTAAACTGTAGCTATACATAGTTTGCGTTTGTTCATGAAAAGATGGGTAAGTGTAGCAGAGTGAGAAGAGAAGAGGAAGAAATATGTTCAAATCACAATGAAGGGTGAGTATATGTGCATATTCATCACGCTTGCACTGTCAGGTAAATCGTGTACACTGAGTAAGTATGACAATCAGGCTCATTTAAAAAGTCTTTCTGGACATAGGGCTTTCTGTGCTATGAACTGACCATATATATATATAATATATGTGTGTTTGCATATGGCATATATATATATATATATATATATATATATATATATATATATACACACACACACACACACACATAGCATATACATGTATGCCTATGTCTGTTGTATTTTACTTATATATGTGCAGACATGCATGCACATTATGTATGGGCTGTGTGTATATGTATAAATTTACATACACCTCTGTTATTACAAATTATGATTAGAGTGCTATTAATAAATTGATAAAGTCTGCTGAGTAACCAAATTTTTTTTCTTTTGATATTTCTTTTTCTATATTTGTAAGATTCAACTTTCTAACTGGTGTGCAGCAGAGGCAGTGCTAGAATGCCAGAGATTTAACAACGAGCACTTTTCTTCCCCAGATGATTGCATAAAAACATTTCTTCCATTCCCATCTCACTTGTTGATTTCTCACAATGAAATTAACAGATAAGCTTCCAAGCTCAGAAAACAGAGTCTGTTTGCTGTCTTTTCTGGGTTTGTGCTCCTGTTGTTTTATTGTTCTAGCACAATAGTGCAGCTCCATTAGCATTTTGTACTTGCCTGCAGTAACTAAATAATTCCAAGAATGAGCTGGACTATTCACACTGCAACATGACTTGGAGAACAAGAACACTGACATTCAGGAGTAATAATAGTAGCATTCTTCGTACTCTGTCCTTCACACTCAATAGATCTGCAGAACTCAGAACTGACCATGGAGAAAGACACTTGCAAAGCAACAGCATCCCATGATGCCTGATGGAGTGTTCACTTTTTTAAAGGACTGCATTCATTTTGACCTGTAAAACAAAAAATCTATATATTGTCTATAGGTTAATAAGTAACTGCTTATTTTTGATATTTTTTTTTTATCCTTACTATTTTTATCACTTTCTTTCCTTCTTTCTCTTTTCCTGTCTTTCCTCCTTCTTTCCTTCTCTTTTATTTCTTTTTTTCCCCTCTCTTTTTCTCTCTGTCTGTACCCTCCCCACCTCTATAAGAGATTGTGGTTGATGTAGACTTTTAGAAACCACTTTGAAAAGAAATTAAATAACCCAGATGACTAAGGTATAATGTATATGTGCTAGAACTAGTCCACATTTAGGGTTTTGTGGCCTGTAACTGAATTTCAAATACTGCTATAAAATGTGGGGGAGGGGAGAGGGAAGGGACTGGAGAGGAAGTTGGTTTGGGATTGCTAAAGAGAGATGAAGGTTTTGATAGCACAGGAAGTTGTATTTTCTTTTTGTGAGGGCTGGAATAAACCGCTGCTGCTTTGAATAAGAGGTCCTTTAGAGCTTAGTTTTAAAACACCTCTGTTTGGGCAGGGTGGGGGGATGTGTTGTTCATCACAAATATGAAGCAAAAAAAAGAAAAAAGTCTACATGTTGCAGGGAAAACACTGTGAAATTCACAATAGCAACCAAGTGACTATTTTGCCATCTTTTAAACATATGTCTCAGGAGAAGAAATGGGAAATGATGGGTGTGTTATTTTTCCGTCTATGCATTCTGCACAAGGTCTGTGGGGATTTTTTGTTTGCTTGTAGAAGGTTCTGAGTGATGACTGGCTGATGTTTTATAAACACTGAATATTTGAGCAAGGATTATGGAAGCTGCTAGTAGGTGAGGCCATTGATTGGAGTACACGAGAAAACAGAACACATCAAATCTATCCAGAGGCCTAATTCTTGCAGCTTATGTGTATCTTTCTGTAACTTATAGAAGAGCACCTAAGAATGTTTTATATACAAATTAATTTAACATTTATGTTTAATTAAATCACCAATAGAGAGAGAATCAATTAATTATGAAATATTTGTCCCAGCCCTTCTCTCCACCTATACTTTATGTGTATATATTTCTAGATATCACTCCGTTTGTCACTTTAGGTAAAGAGGAAGATATCTACATACAAATATAAATCTCTATATTGTCACCAAATTGTGACCTGGTGTGTAGAGCTATCTTTCTCCTTTCTTTTTTCCTTTCTTTAAAAAATTTATTTAATGTGATGTCTCTGTGGAAATATTTAGTGGTTCTTGTTTTGCAGTTTGTTACAAGTAGCCATTGCTTTAAAACTTTCATTGCATCTTGGCTGATTTCAAAGTGATGCCTAGGTATCAGTGTTAAAAGTTTTGTTTGTGAATCATGTGACCAGCTTCTCTCAACATGACATGGAAAGTCTCTTGTATTACAGTGTATTTAATAAAAATGATGTCTTACAATAAACAATGTCATCCAAAAGAAAGATAAAATTATGACTTTAAAACACTAAAAATTTTATGTAGTGTTGTGTGTTGTTTTCTGTTGTTTGAATGCCTTTGTTTACCTCTATTCTTTTTAGGAGGAAATTAAGGAAACATTTGGTATGCTTAGAAGCATGGCAGGTTTGCACTCTAAAACTGTTCATGGAAGCAATTCAGAAACTGAAGCAGTTCATGGAAGAGTTGACCAAAATTAATCGGACTAAGGAATGGCCATCCTGATGGTAGAGAGATTTTTTTGGTTTTTAGTATCCAAAGGAAGATCCTCTTTGCATTCTTGTTCGTTTGGGCTGCTGGCAGCAAATGTCTGCTTATCTTCTAGCAGAAGCAGGCCTTCAGGTATTTTCTGGCACTTTCCTAAAAGTGTCCCTCAAACTGCAGCCCTGTTAAAAATGTAGTTTTTTCTTTTTAACTCATGTCAGTCTACTATGAAGATATTGTGAACAAATATATTATTAAATCCAAGTCCTTGATTAAGATTCAGAACATGGACAATCAAAGGAAGGATCAGCAACTGTATTAGTGATCCCTCTATAATCTGGCTTGATCTCAACCGAGCCCTTCAAGGTCAGAGTAAAACAATACAAGAGCCACTTTGTGGGTGTATATGCTTCCTTCTGCCAAGAGACCTCTTCAAGATTAGATGAGCTAGCTATTAGCATTCAAAAGGTCAAAGGAAAGTAATCTACTGAGAAGAAGCCTCAGGATGAAATCTGTCCAAACCTGAAAATATCATTAAAACACATCAAGAAATTTTGTTGACAGTTCATGTTCATGCAGTGGCTTAGAAATGCCTTACCTGCTTTCATGGTAAAGTCCTGATGCCTTCTGGATTTGTTGGGTTTTTGCTATCCCAGAAATAAACACCTCTCCACAGGCAACTGGTTGTGATGAAATCTGTTTGGCAGCAGTGAGATTGTCAGAAACCCCCAGCATATAGCATCACCCTGTAGTCCCATCAGCATGGGTGCATCAGCCTGCAGACACTCCACTCCCATTCCCTTTCCCCAGGGATTTTTAAGGTTAGGGGCATGTAGCTGCAGCAGGGACAGGACATTACCACTCTTTATGGTGGCTTTGCACCTAAGACACAAAGCCAGATGAGCCAGGAGGGCCCGTGGAGTGCCACAGCAGTACACTCAGAATTTTTGCAGCATTACATCAGGCAGGCAGGTACTTCTCCTGTGCAGTCCAGCCTACCCAAGACTCCACTTTAAGTTTCCCTTCCCTGACAACCATTTTGTACCCAGAGTCCCATTGCTCTTTTAAACTCAATCGCAGATGGACCCTTGGGCAGGCAAGAAGTGTTGAAACACTTCCTCATCACTTGGTCACGTGAGGGAGAAAAGTTTTGTATCTTCTGCTTTTCCCACCTGGACGTGCATGGCCCTGCAGCATGCATTGTGTATCAGAGCAGAGGTTCAGTTTAAAAGCAGCGACTGGTGCCATTTTTGTTGCCTTCTGTTCACTGCAACTGTAAGGGTAAAGGTGTTAGTTCAGGTTGCACAAGAGGCTCATGAAAGACTAATAAGTCTGATGAGCTCCTGAAGCTACCAAAACATGTCAGACTTGATAGTCTGTTTAGGATCACTCATGTACAGCTCAGTGATATCCTTCCATCACAGCATCTGAAGATGTCTCAGCTTACCAGTACCTACCTCCTGGATAAAATCCACAGAGAGTTGTGAAACACTGAGCAGGTCAGCAAGGAATACACAACAGAAGTCCTGCACCTGCTCTTGCTAAGTATCAACAAATTTCCACACCTGATTTCATAGTGAAGAAGTCTTTGTGTTAAATTATTCATATCACTTGAACATCATCTTGATCACTGTATTGCTTTAAAGGTGATTCACTGTGCCTCTTGATTGTTCCCTCTGGTATTTTTAATGGCTATAGGAATTTCCTTTGTAAATGGTGAGAAAGCTTATGTTAAAAAAAAACCAACATGGCCTTATGAAGGACAAAAAGAAAAAAAATCATGGATCTACTCAGAACAGGGTAGGCAGACTCTACTTAACCAGCTCCCAGGTTTGCTTCCCAAAGCAGCTTATTAATATTTGTCATAAACCATTGGTTCTCCAGGAAACATTTCATGCAAGAAAGAAAAATATTTGAAGTAAACACCTGAAGAACTACCCAATTAATTTCTATGCTAAGAGCCCCATGCTTCAACCTCTTGAGCTTAGATTGACATGCACAACAGACATAGAGTTTCTTCAGCAATTCGTCTTTTGAGAGTTAGAAGATTTTAGGGTTTGGGTCTTTTTTTATCAGTGATTGAGTAAAGAATACTAGTAAAAAGACCATAAGCAAAACAGTGGAGAGGAAAACAAATGTTTTTCTTTCTTGAACTGATAATCACATCATGCAAATAAATGTATTTTAACAAGGAATAACAATCCGAACTAAAGAGCATTTGCTCTTTATGGCTGGGTTCTGTATTAAATAGAATGCAAGGGAAGAAGAGGGATAAGAAGAAGGATAAGAAAAATCAGGAAGTGAGAGTATAAAATATGTAAAAATTAGACATATAGCTTTGCTGTCTTCATGTCTGACCTTAATGACAAATAAAACTGATACTCGGAAAATTGTTTACACATATTTTGAGCACTTCCATCATGGAAGAAGGTGTTTCTCGGCCTAGCAGTTCTTTGTTATGATACAATGACTGCTAGTGTCATGGAAAGTCCAGATCTGTCACTATCATCCCAATTTTTGTCTTTGGGGTCTTTTTCTGAAACAGTTAATTTAAATACACAAAAAGTGATATACTGCTATTCAATGTGTTGCAACATGGGCAGAGCTGACTGCTGGTTCATTAATCTGAGTTCTCCAGTTAGCCCAGTTAGGAACTGTTGTAAGTAATTAGCAGGAGTGGGAGTATTGATTTATACTGGTAACTCCCAGGGTAGGCTCCTGTTCAGGGTAACCCAGGTCCTTCTTTGGAAAACTGAGGTTGCACAAGTAATAAGAAGGCATTCATCAGCTTCTTCTTCACAATCTGAAAGCAATTTACAACTGGTCCATGATAGCAGATCAAAGGGGGAAAAATTTCCTCTCCTGGCCACTTTTCTGCTGCCCTTCTACCCAGTACTACTAGTCCTGGACCTGGGTAATATTTAAATTGAAGCTCTTTTTTCCCCCAGCTTGATTTGGCAGTTCAGAACCTCCCAGTCTGGCAAAGGTGATCAACTTCACCCTCAAAACAGACAGTTCTTTGCCAATTGGTTTTTGCACATGTAAGTGTCCTCTAATTTCTGAGCCCCGCAGAGACAGCAGATGCTCCCAATATGTGTGAGGGCAGGTGAACAGTATGCTTTGTCCATGTAAGAGAGAGGAGAAAAAACATGGAAATGAGAGCCAGCACAGCCTACAAAGCTGACAGAAGCCGAACTTCAGGCCCCAAGTAGTGCTGAGAGGCCTGGGGTATCTACTGAGAAGCAATATGGGAACATCTCAGCAAGCTTGTGTCTTACGGCCCCACGCAGATGTTTGCCCCAGATCATCATGCCCCACCGTATGTCAGAGATAGACCAGCTGCAACACAGCTGCCCCCACAGAGGAGAGCGTTTGCCTTGGCCCTCAGCCTCATGTGACTGCTGGGCACAGACCTGGCAAACAAGATGTCCCTGTCCTCAATTGTCTGAACCGATTTGGCTTGTGCCAAATTTGGCTCATTTGGCTCATTCACATCCTGACAGAAGTGAGGAACATGATTCCTTTTCCTTGGCAAACACTGGGTGAGCTGCTTCTGCGGTGAATTGGGACAGTCCATGGTATGCTTGCAGAGGTGGTGTGGTGTATCTCTAGCATGAGCAGGGTGCATATGTTTGTGGTCAGCTTGAAGTCTGTAATACTCCTTGACTTTTCCAGTGGCCTTTGTATCATCCAGCAGTGGACTGATACACTGGAGGGAAGGAGGCAACACACTTCCACTGAGGTGTGCAAAGGACTAAGTGTGTAACAGTCTTGGTCTAAGGTGAGTGGGAAAATATGTTACTCACTGAGATGGGAGGGTCCTGTCATTCTGTCCATCAAGAACACTGCACACAGCTGCCCACACTCCCATATTCATGCGCTGCCATGGCATCAAAGCACCCAGTCACCAATGGGTGCAGCACGGCCTGTCTTGGCATGCACGGAGTGGTGCTTGTGATAAGGGTTGCATGACCTCAGGAATGCACCCTCACTTTTGGGTGAACATGCTGGCTGGGAGGTGCCACTCATTGACACTCAGGTAATTTGATGTTGTTTGCTGTGCAGTGAGATGATGACTGCCTTTGTCCCTGTATCTTGGTCTTTGCCATTTTTTGGGTGCCCTGCGCAGCTGTTTCACTGCAGCTCAGCTAGCAGTGAACTAGATGAGTCCCAGATGAGCCAGGAATGGACATCTTGTCTCTGCAATACATTGTCTAACTTCACCCTGGCATGGCAACTGATAAATCCTTCAGAAGCATAATGTAATGCCTGTCCTGGTTTTATTGCATCCATTAAATTTATGAACAACGGGAGAACCGATATATGGCTTGTCCTAGAGATGAATCATTCCTTGGAGACACATCATGTTTGACTCAATTTCTCATCCTGGTGACCAGCTGGGTGGCAGTACCAGTGTTTGCACCTATGTGCCCCATCATTGTGAGGGAAATGTCGGCTCAGCCAGGCGCGTTCTCATAGCTCTTGCTGAAGCTGGTTTTGAGAGCCAGACATCAGCATAGGGAGAAATACACTGACAGAGCCCTGGACAGAGTGGTGCCAGGTGGGCAGAGGAGCAGTCCTGCACTCCTCATGCAGCCACTACTCTTGCTGCAGCTGATCACTGTTTCTAACAGCGTCTCTTCATTCATTAGGTGATTTTTTTTTTTTAAGCTGCGGAGTTAGTCTATTAAGAGTACCACTGACATGCCCAGCTCCTACAATTAACATTTCAAGAAAAATCACAGCCAGGAACAGCAAGCCTTTAGGAGATAAAGTAAGATAAACATATGGATCTCATACCCCCTGCTCCCCTCTCCTACTTCAACCCAAAGTGCAGGGACTTTGGCACAGAATTTGTTTTCCAGGTCCTCAAAGCAGTTACACATATAAGTCTCTGCAAATGATCCATTATAAACTCAGGTCATCTCTTTCTGCTTTGGATTTGGGAAATTGCGTGGGTAAATGTCACTAGCACCAAGGGGTTTTAGCAACCCAGAATCTAAAGAGTCTTGGATAAGAGAAAGCAGATGGAGACTAAACATGGTGCCTTCAATTCTGCAGAGGCCACAGAATAAATATGCACTTCACTTGGTTAAAATAACACCTATTGGCAGTAATTGTTGTTGGGTTTTTTGCCAGTGGGAGTCTAATCACTCTGGCAAGAGCTAGGTGATCCACAAGCTGTTACATTGTGCTTTTGGCTCATCTTGTGTTGTACAACCTCACAGATTTCCATACTAGAAAATTATGAAGGGATCAGTAATGTTTGCAATATGAAACAGATATTGCAGGATATGCAGCTTTCCCAAGCTATGCAAAATTCTATTGCACCATCATACAAATTGCTTAGTGGTTATTTTTAGACTAGATTTGTTGTTAAACACCTATGTGACCGTGACTCAGGGCAGGGTCCAAAAATGGCTATCCCAAGTCAGAATGGCATGAAAGGCAAATTTGGCTGCCAGCTCTTTTTGGACAAAGTTAACATTTTCCTTAGAAAGACTGAAATACAGCCAACGGACATGAATATTCTAGATTTTGAGACTGTGGCACCAACAAACCAGCCTAGCCTCCGTACAACTAGCAGCACACAACTGCAGAACTGGTGTCATTGAGGACTGTAGAATCCAAACCAGGAGAGTGTGGGCTGTGATGTGAGCAATGGGGATGTCTTTTAAGACCCTGCCCAGGCATTAAACCCTGCTGCTATTTTGCCTTCCAGAGGTCAAAATCCAGAAATCTCAGTGGAACTGGTTGAATGCTAAAAGATTTGGGAGGGGATTTGGGAGGCATAATCTTATACCAGACTAAAAACTGAGCCAGAGTCAGCCTGAAAAACCCTGAAACTGACAGTCTCTATCAGTACCTTGAAATGCTAGCAAAGCCATTGCATATAAACTGAAAACAACAGTACTAGTGAAAGGCAGGAAAGTGCACCTGCTATTGTATTGATCCTTCAGCTCTATTGCTGACAGCATTGAATAACACTGTCACATTGAGGTAACCCTTCCATTCTGTTATTTTCTTTTCAAAACATGCCAGTGATTAAATCTATGTGGGCAGCCAGCATCTTGGAAAATACTGCAGCATAGATTTATTGTGTTGTACCTTAAAAAGACACTACCAACTGCCACCTCGCCTCCATTCTCACCCTGCAGCTGGCAATTCCCTGGTGAGCAAGACATACACATCAGTTTGCTTTCTAGTGGTGCTTAGGTGAGGTTAATGCTAGCCACCTTCCTCTTACTGGTTACTTAAAGTTAAGTTTCTGCATCTTCCACTTCTTCTCTGACATAAAGACTTTGTCAAGAGAGATGATTTACTGAGGAAGTGCCACTTAAACAGCCCAAATTCAACACACATCAGTATCTGCACAATAAATACAATAGAGTACTACTTAAAATGCATTGTTCTGCATACATTGGGTGATAATTTGTGCAGAGGGCTGCAACTAGCTCTTATTCACTCAACTATTGGAAAGAAATTATTCAAATGAGAAATGCTCTGAGCTTGGGAAGGAACACAACTAACAAGTGATTAAAAAGGCAGCCCTCCAGTTGCTAAAATAGAGCCAGTGATAAGGTAGCCATTCACAAAGAGGCTGATACACCCATGCTGGGTGCTGGATCAGGCCCATACTCTCAGAGAGGTGCAGACTTTTCATGTGTTTTAAGAAGGCTGTATTTTATTTCGTGGGAGATCATTTTTGGTATACCCAGTTGCTGCCAGACCACAGAAAGTCAGGATACACAGCCATAAGCCAGCCAGAGGGAGTTCAGCCGAGTTCCCTTTCCTGAGATGGCAGGCATTAAAAGACAACTAGAAAACCAGTGATCTCACTCAGTTGTGAGTGAAGACAAGACATGATGTGTTTCACACCAAGGCGTAGGTCTTCCTAGTTTGGGTTGGGCGGGTCACAGCTGAGCCAGACCACCAGGAACAGTTCACAGCAAACATACATTTTTGTATATCTCCTACATCAAAGAAACAACTGTACTGCCTCAGACTGGAGTACATGACACAGTGCAGATTTTTCCAGCCTGTTGCTCTGCACTGGGAAGCCCTTGCATCTCATTCGGTTGTCTCTGACACAGTGGGACTTTCACTATAGAAAGTGTGCAGACCAAGCTGTTCTATTGTTTTGCTTAGCTGAACATTTTGTTTGGGTTTTTTTTTTTTTCTTCTTTTAAATAATACTGTGTATCATGCTTTGGCACTTGTAGAAATCGTGACAAACTGATATTCTGGTTCAGTGGTTCACTGCTCTATTTCACTACGAGCAGGCGAAGGAAGATCTGTAATGAATATCTACAATGAATATTTTCCACCTCTCTCCAGAAATAAGTGGTAAAAATTTCTTTGATGCAATTGGTGAGATTGATGAGATTTGCAAGAGATTAATTAATTAATACAGGTGATCCAATGCCAGTCTGAATGATTTGGTTGAATGAGCATGGGGGTTGTTGAACAAATCTTCCATTCCTTTCCTCCTTCCTTAGTAAAATAATTGTTGTGATGCGCTGACATACCCATATAAATGACATCCTGAAGACAGGACAGAACCTGGCAGTTCTTCCAAACCCAGTTCTATTTGTTATCTGCATAGTGATTAGTATTTACTGTTGCTTGTGGTGCCACTGAATGAGCTCAGTGAGCCACTACCATAAGGACCTCTGCCCCGGCTGTTTCGCTGATGCCTGCCACAGCAGTATGCTCAGGAAAAGATTGCCTTCTCACATGCTTATTCATCCCTTTATTACAACTGTTGATACAGTTACCACTGGAGTTCTATTTCAATTTTAAAAATAAATTTAAAAAAGCCCTAAATAACACAGAATGTAAAAAAAAAAAAAAAAAAAATTATCAGTGATACAGTTTAATACTGCCTTTTACTTGCTGTTGTTAAAAATGCATTATTTCAGTGAAGAACTAGATCACTTCAATGCAGTTGTACAATAAAGCAAAAAAAAAAATTACAGCTATATGAATTAAGGCAAAATACAGTCATATTCTGGGAACAAACAATACAAGGTTCAACAAAACAGAAGTGACTTCTTTCACCTGCATGCAGAGAAGAAGTGGAGACAAAAGAATTCATGCTGCCGTTATTAAATTTCATGACATGAAAATTGATAGTATGTGCTTAGTCTTCAAGGGAAGTGCACTATCCACTGGTGTTTTCTCACTGTCAGACAGTTCCTTAAGCTTTCCTTTAAGTCAGTGGAAATCCTGCTGTGGCTTTCAGGTGGCTCTTAATCTGACTGCTGTGCACAGAGTGCATTCACACACCCTAGGCTTGCAAAAATATCCCAACAGATATAAGGTTTCCACCAAAAAGAAACACTGAGACACTCTAGACACAAATGTATGTCTTTTCCTAAATCTGAGATAATTACTACTTTACTGCTCAGTTGCTCATCATGCTCATCAGCTTTGCCAGCACCAATAGAGGCAGGAATAGAGAAGTAACAAAATATCGTTGAGTCCCTCAGCAAATCCTTACTCCTTAAATGTTGCGTTTACCTCAAGTAGTACTGTAAAACAAGACTCATTTCAAAGACCCAAAAAATCCTGGTTATGGCAGCACCTATCATGAAAGAAATGCCTCAGTAGTACCCTAAATACAATACTAAGTTTTCAGACCTCAGGAGGATAAAATGAAAAATTGACAAATCCCAAGTGGTGTGATGAAGGTGAATATTGCACGATTACATTTTTCAAGATGCGGGTGCAGAGAGCAACAGGAAATAGGAGCATGCTCTGGAGGCAACAAAATAAGATAACCCTCTTCAGTTTAGCTGTGTAACATCACCAAAGCTTCTTGTGGGCAGTAGGAATGAAAATGGATGGAAGAATTGCTGGACAATACATTGGAAAAAAAAAAAAACCAAAAAATTTTTAAAAGTAAGAGGCCATTACACTGGGGAGGTACCCCAACAAAGGGTTTACATCCCACATGAGGGTGGGAAAAGACTCAGTTTATTTTTCTGTGTTCCTCCTGCCCGTGTCCTTCTCCAGACACCTGCTACAAGTGGGTCCTGGATTTGGGATACCTTTGATTTGTCAGGGTACAACCACTCACATAGTTATTTGACTGCAGACTTGATTTTCAGCAGTACAATTGCTGACAATAAGAATTTCTCATGTATTGTGAAGTATTAATTGCAATGCTAACAATACTTTTTAACATTAGTATCTACACAATATTGCTTTTGAAGAGAAATTAGTTGTTTGGGTTTTTTTTTTTTAAATATGTAGTTTTGTTGATGAACAAAAAAGACCTGACAATGAAATTTCATGTATTTCAAGCAAACTCAATCTTAAAGAAAAGTCTTGTTAACATGGAGATTAAAGGGATTTAAATAGTTCATGCTCTTATTTCTTTCACTATTGATTATTTGAAATTTTTAATGGTTTTTGTATAACTGGTTTTCTATTTGTTACTTTATGTCTCATATAAAATTTGCATAGGATTTACTGGAATCTCTAGTGACAATGACTGTAGCAATATGTAATGCACATAGTACACAAAATGATGGAAGAGAAATATTTGTGCTCATACACTTTCAGTTATAATCGAGTCATTTTCTTTGAAATTACCCAGATGCTCAACTCCTATCCCCAAAGTGACTTAAAAGAATATCACAATCAGGAGTTTGGTATAGCAATGACAGGTTAAAGTCCTCAAGTTTTTTGAGGCAACTCAAGAATTATGGAACTACATTGAAGATATAAATGGAATTATATTTATAGTTCCCCTATTAAAAGTCAGATGGGAAAAAAAAAGCTGCAGATTGTACAATCTTTGTTCAGGTCCCTTTGTTGCTTTGCAGTGGTCACCAAAATCTCCCAGGATGAAGGTCTCTCCTTCAGGCGGTACTGTTACAATCTAGCAGGCTTCTTATACAAAAAGACGATCATGTCCCAAAGCTTTCAAACCTGTAGATTATATGTGAGGAACAGGTTGTTTATGTGTTGTATATGCATTTATAAACCCTGTCTCCATAGCAAGTCAAATGAGAAAATGCTCCCTCTGCAGGGATGGGCGGGACAGCTCAACACTATCTTCACTTTTGGAATTTTCAATGCAACTACATGCTTATTCATGTATGTTCTTCTTTAAACCAAAACAAACAAAATACTGTCTTTCCCAAAAACTTCTTAAGCCTGGGATAGAAAGAAATATATAAGCCATTAGCTCTAAAATTAAATTGTCATGCAAAGTATTACATAATTGATTTAGAGAAATAAGAAAGAAAGAAAGAGAACAAGCCCTAAAAAAAAAAACAAACAACAAAGCTTCCTGCTGGTTGTTACCACCATGCAGCACAAACCACAGTGCATAAACAAAATATTCATAATTATCATTAAAAATAAAAACAAGGATAAAAAAAAAACCCACCAAGTAATAGAGAACAGCCACTTCACTGGTGTTTCTGAAGATGTTTTTTTGCTGAGATTTGGAAACAGAGGCTTACACTGAGAATGGCTACTTAACTAGCGGGCATAATGTCATCTCAATGCACCAGACAGAAACAAATACTATAGATAAATGAGCAACGATTTTGGTCTGTAGTGGATCCCAGACTGATTTCTGGGGATAATGTAATCAATAAATAGCAGGAAAGAGTGAGGACGAGTGCATCTTATGCCACAGGAAAACATTTTAAAATCACCTGTTTATCAGCAATCATTTAAGGGATCATATTGAGAAAAATTAATAGTTAATCCCAATAATCTTTCTGCAAAAAATGTACTTTCATTCAAAGTAAGGTGGAGTCTTCATGTTCATGTAGCCTGAGTTTTTTTCTTCAGAAACACTGTTGAACAAGAGCATTGCTTATTCTTGATGCTTTTGCAGTCTCCCCCCCTTTGGTTTGTTCACTTCATTGTTCACTTGTCTTAAGCTCTGAGTTTGGGAAGATAAATAAACAAAAAAACCCAACTCATAGAAAGTACATGATAAGTTAGGTAACCAGAGGATGCAGATGAAGAATATTGCAGATGTGACAGTCCATCTCAGCAGGACGTGTAATGAATCAGGCAGAAGGGGTGAAAAACATTAGCAACGTGAGATAAAGCTACCTGTAATGTCAAAAAATCAGGTTCCTGTGAAGAAACATTTGATTGTCTTAAGGAACTGGGAAGCTGCAAGATGTTTCACACTCTGCGGTCACTTGTGCTTATGCCAGCAAGGTATCAAGAGTATCTGTAGATAAGACTAACAGAGTCAATCTGACACAGGCATAAGGCAGCCAGTTTATATGTTGCCAATTTTAGAAAGCCACCATTCATCCTGTTAAGCTATTTATACAGTGATAATATTCTGAATATAGAGGTATTTGTACTAGGAGTTTCCTTATCTTATGCACTAAATAAACATTGCATGGCACCTTAATTGTATTTAGCAGACAGCTAATTTATTCCCAGTTGATCTTGGGAAGCTATAATTCATCTCAGACATGTGAGCAATTGCCTCCTCTTTCTGTAAAGAGAATACCATGTAGAAATGCTGCAGGATACTGGGATATTTGCCATAATAATCACTGATGAGTAATGAGCCCCATCCCAGGAAGGTTTGACATAAACATTGTGCTCTTTTAGTACAGTGACATAGTACTTACAGTTCAGGAGTGCGTCGTCATGATCAACTGAATCATAAGTAGATTCTTTTGTTATTCATACTGATAATTAACCCTGTATACTGTAGGGCAAATGGACTAGAGCACAATTATTAAAACTATTAATAATTGGAATTAAAAGCTTTTCTAAATTCCTGTATCCACAATACCTAAACAAAAAATAAAATTATAACATACCTCTCAAACTAGGAGCAGGGCAACTCACCATTACATTTGCATTTGACACACTAATTTAAGCTAATGCTTTCTTTAAACCCTTATATATTTATCCATTTATCCCTGTGGTTTTTTTAGTATCATGTGGTCTCCTGATCGTGTGGCTCCATCTCTCATAACTATCACCAGAAAATAAGGGCAGATAGGTATAGAGGCAGAGTACCGCCAGTAGAAGCAGGAAGAGAGGGATGTCATGCGTGGTTCCACACCCATTCTTAAAAAGCAATACAATGCAAACATCTAGAGCTAGCTGGCACACCGTCACTCATATTGTACAACATCTTTTGGAGCATCTTTTGTCAAAGTAATCACAAAGCTGCTTACAACTTTTTCTGCTACATCCAAGAAGTTGCCCAGGGTTCTCTTGGGGGTTAGGTTTCTTTCCTTTTGTTCCTTTTTACTTACAGAATTTTTTTTCCCAGAAGTTGCTACGAAACACTAACAACTGGGTACTTAAGAAAGCAAAAGAAGTGGCCAAGCTTAGGGGAGGTCTCCGAGGGGCAGAGATACCTCAGACCTCAGGAATTGGGCAGGACAGGGCAGCATGGGGCGTGTCTCTGCTGGGGAGAGCAGGCACTGAACTGAGACCTTATTATCCCCCACCTCACTGAAAGAGGGACCCATCCCCGACTGCTCGGGTGCCCGGGATCCTGAGCTCGCCTCTCCCCGCCTTGCTGGGAGCTGGGCTGCTGCTGTCCCGCTCTCACCGCTTCTTCGGCACTGCTCCGAGTTTTCGCTGCACTGCAGCCCCGCACCCCCCGCCTGCCGAGACTCCTGTCCCGGCTTGGTGCTCCTCAGATTCCTGCTGGGACAGCGGGATCGGCTGCCCCAGGGTTTGTAAGGCGAAGCCTCTCCGCCATCCCTTCCCGTCCGGGCCGAGCCGCCATCGCCGCGCGCTCCCCGCGCCACAGCGCCCCCTGCAGCCGCGGGGGAGTCACCGCGCCTGCCCCGCCCCCCGGGAGCCAGCAGCGCCCCCGCTGGCCGTGCCCGGAACTGCAGCAGAGGGAAAGGGCCCGCGGCCGAGAAGGCCGGGCCTGGGCCCCGGGCTCTGTCTGGGGTCAGCGCCCGGCCGTGCAGGTTTGTTTGCTGTGTCGTACAGCCAGTAAAGAAATGCTTCTCCTACCCTCATCTCTTTGCCCAAGGGCCCCTTCATTTCAAAATTATAATAATTCAGTGGAAAGGGGTTTACATTTTCCATTCCAAGGGGCGCTCCTTCCCTAGCAGACACCTGGCTTTCAAACCAAGAGGTTCCAAAACCAACGGGTTCCAAGCACTCCTTTGCCCAAGTAAACGGGGAAAACAGAGGCAAAAGGCCTCCTTTAAATAAAAACCCAATGCAATTTAAAATTTCATGGTGCAAACTAATTTTTCTCAGTTGTTACAAGAAGGATAGTTTAGAACATTATTGGAAATACTATAGAAGAAAATTAAATTGAAACTGAAATGAAGAGAAAACATTAATTGTGTCTGCAGCAAGTGAAAATTCCCTACCGAAAAATTTGGTACACCAAGAAAATCTTGTACTTTCCAAAGTAGTAATTGTATTTTTATCTTTATCTATTAGTTTCCTCTAATTAGTGCCAAAACTGTAACGATGGGTGAAATCACCTTGAAGAGGACAGGTGGCCATCATTACAATCTCCATACATTGTTCACAGAACCTGAAAATCTCATCAGAAAGACAAAGGTTCATACTAAATTAACAAAAGCAGTGAGGTTTGGTTGACAATCTTAAAACTGCTAGATGTATTACACAAATTCTTGCCAAGAGCTTAATTTTGTTTTAAGACAATTTGAAATCTTTTTTTCTCTGTTTTGGGCTTTTATTTTCATCTCCTCCTAAGGGTGTAGGAACAGACTGCTGAGTTAATCTGCTTTATGTCAGTCAGAAATATCTCTGTTCAGAGAAGAGGGAAAGAAATATTGCTAATAGAAAATACTGATTTAAGGAAAACAGCCCAAATTATTCTGAGCATACGATAACTTCTCCTCAGTATTTGAAAACTAATAAAACCACTGAAAATAAAATATTTAAAAGAGTAATTAAATCCATAAAACAGAAAGATTGAATTTTCAGTTGCTTTTGTAAAATTCACAAGAAAAATTGCCTAATAACAAATTTTATGGAGATGTATAATTATTCCAGAATTTTAATTCACAACAAATTTTCTTCCTTCCTTAAATTTTCCCAAAGTATTTCGACTTGACTGAATGGAGAAGGACTAGTAATGGACCAAGACTTTATAATGTTTATCAAAGCATATGACTATAATTTTTAAAAGGATTTGAGCATTAGTTAAATCAATGACATGTGCTCAAATTTGGTGATTTTCCCTGATAAAATTTTTTTAAATTACACTTTTTTTGATGGCAATAGATATATTTAAGGTTCTCTTTCTTCTAATTAAAGTCCCACTGACATTTTAGGGTACAATTCAATTGCTACTGCACATTTGAAGTGCCTCAAAAAACTTAAGAACCATTAAAAAAGATAGTTTTACTTTCCTTCATAGATGCTTTCATACTGCAGAGAAAAGAAAGCAGAGCAAAACTAGGCTGAAGTCTGTTGTCTTACTCTGGCATGGCTCAGACTGTGTGCCAAAGCCTAGGACCTTTCATTTTTGTATGTAAAATGTGTTAATCTGTCTCAGGCAAGCCCACAGGAGTATTTGCAATGAGCTGACTGCCTGAAGTGAAGCCTCAAATCAAATGAGACATTAGTAATCAAAAAGATGTTTAAGGATATTTTTGCAATTGCATTTTATGCCTATAAGTATTTTGGAACTGTGGTATGTCACATAATTTTATAACTAAGTATTTTTCAGTCATTTATTTTTAAAAATCAACATTACTTCACGATTTATTATTTTAATTATTTTAAATTTTAATTGCGCTAATTTTTTTGCAATTGTAAAAATGCCCCATACATTTTACACCAGCACAGAAAATCACATCTACACAGGTAAGAAAATGCATAAGTACTATTAAAATTTCTTTTAATTTTTGCTTTTTGTTATAATCAGCATGTTCTTAGTGTAATGGTACAGTAGAGTAAAGCATCCAGTAAATTTTTGTAAATAAAATATAATTTATCAGCAATGCAATAAGACCAAACATATCTGTATGTATGTGTTTCTACACAAATAAATGCAAAAAACTAGCAGTGATTTTTCTAGTCAGCAAATTGTATCAGCCTCTGATTTTTTATATAACAAAGTAAACTGCTCACTCTCATGGAGGGCAAGAAGGGATAATTGTGTTAAATAATTAATTAACGGGATGATAGTGTAACAATGATATCTGAACAATACGGCAGAATTTCAAAGTCTCATCTGGAAATAAACTGTACCAGTGCTTTTGCTGATTACATTTAGATATAATTTCCAATACATTAGAGAATTTTCTATGCCCTTCAAGAGCTAGGAATGCATCAACTCAAGGCATTTAGTTTTGAAAGTATTTTAAATATTACCAAGGAGACAATATTCTTCCTGTCTGATGATGTCCTTTTGGCTCCAGTATCAAAATCATTACATGTGTTTTGTAACCATAAAACCATATCTGAATGCCTCATCCTTCACAAATGCAAGTTAAACTTCACTTGTGATTAAATTTGGATGAAAGGATATTGCTAATTTCTAACAGACTTGATGGACATCTGTCTTTGTTGTGATGCCTACAGAAATTGAATCCTTTAACAAGTAAATCACTCTGGACAAAAATGCTAATAAATCGGAGAGCTTTATGGGATGGAGAAGAAAAGCATGTTCCCCATTGTACAAAGCCTCTGCAGCAAGGTGTAGCCAGCTGATGAAGTAAACAATGAGACTGGTTTTCAAATGAGAAAAGCAGACTTCAGGCCTCCACCTACCTAAAATAACCGTGCTTAGGTTATTGCTCCTTAGAGTTTCTACAGGGACTTGTGGCTTGTTCAGCCCTGGAGCAGTGCTATACTCAAGTGCATGTACAGCCCTGCAGATATGAGTGCCAGATCACAGACTTCCTAACAATCAGTTTGAAAAATCAGATTCTTTGAAAGACACACCTTTCTGGGGACAAGCTAGCCAGGACAATGGAACCTCGAAGACTCCAGAAAAAAAAATTCCTGAAAGCCAAGTCCCATGCATCACTACATTTTGCCACTCCTGACATGCATGAGACACCAGGTATGAACCATTTCTCATCCACCTGCAGTGCTTCTGGCCTTGAAAATGTACCGGATGCTGCTATTGCAATGAAACTGGCGTGGAAAACTCATAGCCAACTCAAGTCTAAACTGGCAGCTAGATCATTAGGGCAGCTGTGAGAAACAATTTATGAAGTTTTAGGCCAGAAGGGACCATTAGATCATCTAGTTTGACCTTGTGTACATCACAGGCCATTACATTTCATCTACTTATGACTAAATCTTGCTCCATTAACTCTGTTTTATTTATGTGTGCTCTTTTGTCAGACAGCTAAACCTAAAGTTAACACAGGGAGAGGCAAATATTTGTCACTTCCTTAGAACTGTGTCTAATCATTCATCTTGGGTAAGGAAAGATGTGTCCTCAGTTTTCGTCTAAATACGTTGGACCTTTTCGCACATGCTGGCTTGTCCACTGTATCAAAGTGCAATGTATCTTCAGACTATTTTTTGAGAGATTTTTTGTTTGTGTTTTTTTCTTCTGAGCATTCCAAAATTTCTAAGATAAGGAAAATTTATTCTGGCTTTGTCTGGAAGATACTCTACTTGTGTCAGTCCTAATATGAGTTTTGAGTTTCTTTGGGTTTTTTCAGTGATATTTTACAGCTGTGAAGGATTCTAGTAGTCAATTTTGCACTGTACAGAGAGCTAAAATTACCTTAATCTCCTCTCCTAATCACTTCTTCCTTGTTTATACACTCATTGCTCTTATTAACTTTGTTATCACATCAGTGGTATTTCTCATGTTGAATTGCTTTTTGCATTGTGACCTCTAATGCCCATTGAGGGCCATTGAGCCCAAGTATATGTTTTCATGTACTCTCCTGCCTACTTTGCTCTTCAGCATACAGTCTAGCCCTTATGTACATCCAGGGCTCTGTTGTATGGATTTTTTTTAATCATTGTACTCATTTCTGGGGTGAGCAAAGGATCAAACTCCTTAGTATGCTCCCATAAATGGTTTGTTTCAGCCTCAGGCTGAAAATGATCACATTAGAATTGAAAGTGCTAAGGTACCACAAAGTAACCCTGAGGTCCCAGAATTAAAGGCATATTTAATACTTGATCAATCCTGGGACCTTAAGCATTTGCAGTTCATGGTCCAGAAAAAATTAGGGTCTTGCATGTTGTTGCTGTTCTTAATTTTGAGTACTCCAGATCTGTGAGATCACATTTTCTGTACTATTTCTATTCAGCCTGAAAACATGAAAAAAAGAAAAAGACAATTGCTTATTGAAATTAAAGTGTAAGATATTAAAAATGGAGCTCCTATCCTGTTGAATTGGGTATCCTGATGGACATGCAGGAGTAGCAGAACTGCAGAGAATTATGGAAATGCTTTCTTTTAAAAGCTAATGTTTTCTCAAGTAAATTTAGCAAGGCTGACTTCCTAAACAAACAGTTAGTGGGAGATAAGCATCATGGGATTTCTTTGTTCATGTCAGTTTGTTCGTCCTGAATATAAGGTCAGTGATCCTCCTTCTCTAAGACTACATCACATCTCCAAGAGATATTATGTTTTGCATTTTTATTGCCACAAAGTGGAATTAGCAAACCAAGTGTATATTATGTCCCTTGCTATAAGCATATTTCATTTAAATCCTCTTATACTTCTCTTTGTTTCACAGAAGTGTACTTCAGCTTTTGAATGCATCGATGGAAAATGAGAGACGGAGTGCACTGAAGCTGGGAAATTACTGTGCTTCATAAATTGAGGGGAAAATCTGGCCTTCATGGAAAACTCAGAGTGAAGTCCAGACTCTACTAGAGTCAGCAGAAAAACTCCCATTGACTTTACAAGGGTCATGGGTCTGCTTTGCTTTCTAAGGTGAGTGTTGGAGAGATTAGTCTGTGTCTCTCATGTTTTCCTAGGTTATAGGCTCACCAGCTTCCAGTCTGCAAAGCAAAAAATTGAGACAAATCCAAATAATTATCTTCTCTTAATCTCCAGCATCTCTCTTAGATACAAGCTGCACTGCCATACTTGATAACAAATCCTGATGTTCAGCTAACAGACCACAGAGCAGTGATTCCTGAAATTTTTAACTTCTATTTTTCAAGATAAATATCTTTTTCCCACTCACACCAAGCTTCTCTTTCTCCTCTCTAAATGACGGGTCTGGAACGGAGGTTGCAGATCCAGGGGCAGCCTGCTTTCAGCCCTGACATCAAAACCCTTGGTGAAACAGCAGTGGGTAAAATAGCTTTAGTCTTTGATGGATGGATGCTTTCCTCAGTGTATTGCTCCCAGGGCACATCGCCAGAGAAAATCTTGATTCCAGGTGAAGGGATGGAGTAAGAGTGACTGATGAATGTGCTGTCAGTTTAGTAGATGTGCTCTCTTTCAGTTACAAAACACTACACCAATGGTTGCTTCCCTGAACATCCAGAGGTTATATACACTACTGCACATAGGCTATTATCTCAAAGTTCTTTCAACCAAAAAAACAGCAAAAATCTCGAGGTGCGCAAGGAGGAAACATCTATTCCCAAGCATATCAAAGGTATGTTTGGTGAAAAACTTAAGAGTGCTGAAACAGGGAACTACATCTGGAAAGCGCACATGAGGGCTGATGCTGTCTGATTTCTGGCCACAGAGGAGTACTGCAGGAGCAGAGTGCAAGGGAGAAATGCTGCCCTTGGACCTGCTTCTGGTTCCCTGCAGCCTTTCTCCATGTTTGCTGCTAGATGGCTCATTGTTACACCTCCTGATGCCTCCCTATAGGAACCTGCTTAAGTGAAATGCTATCTTAAGAATTAATTTCCTTCTGGATCACCTTGCTTGGGTGATCCTTTTTGATTTATCAATGAGAAAGGAACAAACCCAAACCCAACCCAACCCAAAACATAAAATGGCACAAGACACAACTCTTGTCAACTGGCTTAAAATAACATTTCTCTTGTATTTTCAGCTGCCACTCAGAGAGATGGTGAGGAGAAAGCATTCTTAGTCTCTCTATCCTGAGCTAGGAATTAAATAGAATTCTTGGATGCAGAAGGGCTGGCTTGAAGTTCCATCTCAACAACATTCAGAGCTTGGATTAGAGACGAATGCAAAGTTTGTAAAATTATTACTTGCACGAAGATTCTGCATGTTCTTGTGATTTTGAAGTCCAAACTCTAAACTAAGCATTTTTATGTTCCAAGAACTGTTTCTTCATTTTCTTTTTCTTCAGCCAAGAATTATATCTGACAAAGAAGATATAACTTCAGAAGCTACGTTGGTTGATCCAGAAATTAATCTCTGAAGGGCTACACAAAGCAGACCAGTGGCCAAATCTCCAGCTGGTACCAATCACTGATCCTCCGTATAATTCAGCAGCCAGTGGGTGTAGATGTCAGCTTTATAGTCTGGTTGCTGTTGTTTCCCTGCTCTGCTTTGCACAAGACAAGTGGGTACTATCAGACATAGAAAAAACACAGACCTGGATTTAATTTTTTGTGGGTGGTAGCTCTGTGCAGGAAAATTTAAAGGCAGGCCAGGCACAGACTTTCACTTCTGTTGTCCGAAAGTGGAATATGAGTGCTTTTTCCTCACTATACTTAAAACTTAAGAGAAGACAAAGATTAATTCTAAATTGATTCAGGCTCTACATATCTTACTGCATCTGTCAGGGTCTCCTGGGATTCTCTAGCAGTCCTAATCTACACAAGTCCTGGGACCACTGCTGTCCACAGAAGTTTTTTTTATGTTTAAAAAGTGTTGCTCTAAATTCAGCCTTTTATTAACATTTGGATAAGGGATACACATAGTGATTCTGCTTATGATGACTGGGAGCAGTTAATTCTGAATTGTTATGAATGCTGGCTGCCCATAAGGGCCCCTCCTTGGACACCATGAGTGTTAGAGGTGCTTTCTGTGTGGCTGCTTTTTACAAGGCTGGAGAGAATAAAAGGTAAGGAAGCAAGCAGGCCTCTGGAAGGATATGGGGTGGCCATGACTTGTGCGTGTATGTGTGTATGTGCATGCAAGCAGAGGGACACAGGCAGCTCAGGGAAGGGGGTTGCCTGCCTAGTTACCCTCTCCTCTCTCTGGCATCTCTAGATTGAGCATGTGGATATGAGAAAAGCAGTCCCTGAGAGCCCTTGTGGATATTGAGTTACTACCAGGAGCCCATTAGCAGTAACACTATTAATCTTCTCACAGACATTTAGAGAATAAACCACAAACCATACAAGAGCAGCCAGCAGGGAGGGACGAAGCATTGAAATGTGGCCTATCTTTCGGAGCCCAGAGGGAAATCACTGCAGGGCTTTATGGAGGACAAAGTGAGCTGTGATCCCTGCATGACACTGGCTTACCAGCAGGGCCAAGGTTAAAAAGTGAAATGTAACCTGCAGGAAGACCTGGTCTTGCAAATGCCCCAGTTCACTTGGCTCAGGTGAACTCAAGGAGCCAGGCTTGGACAGATTGGAAAGATTCAGTGGTGAGTGCAAGGTCACATAAGTCTTGGTTAGACTTTTGAGAGTCTGCTCCTGATGCATTAATTGTTTTTTGTCTATGATATGAAATTCATCAGGGAAGAAGAATTTTGCAGGGTAAGGTTCTTTATGAAGAGCATATGAAGACTATCCAGGAATTGTGCCTTTAACTGGTGCTCTTATCTACCACCTGCACCTGATTTTTCTCTTTAATGCCTTTTAAATATTATTCACTAATGCTGATGAAGCATCATGTGATTATTTAGCAGCTACTTGGGAAATCAGGAATTAACATGCATGTAACATCATTAAGATGGGCGTGTCTCTGTCCTTGGGTGGCTTGTCTTCTACCTCACTTATCACCATCTCCAGCAGAGCAAAACCTATTGCTTCTAGTCTGACCTCAAAGGCAGAAAAGAAATTCCAAATAATGTAAAGGAAGAAAAATTTCACTATTCATCATATTGAAAATGTTGGTGACATCCTCTAAGTTCATCAGGACATGCAAACCCTGAGTTTTTAGTCTTTCTTGGTATTGTGGGACATCTTTTCTTCTCTATGTTTCTTTGGCAGTGGGAGAGGTGACACAGGTTGGTGTTGTCTAAGAGGATGGATATTTTCACAGTGACAAAAAGAAGTCAGAAGTCAGTGATTTTCGCTTACCTCTTTCTGGTGGTGTTTATTTCAGTTCCACGTAGAGAAGGATGGGTTTCTGCCTGGTGAATATAAACAGTCTCATAAAGTAATGGTTAGGTCTTCAGGATCATGGTACATGGGACATGCACACCATAGTCAAAATGTAGCTGCACGTTGAAAGGCACCACAATGGAAGTGCATTGGACAGGTAAGCTAGAGGTGCCCTGACTTACAGGGACATCAAAATCTGTCCTAAAACCAAAGCAAACATTCAGAGAATGGCCTGTACTCATCTCCATCTTAGTCTTGCCACAAGCACTTCTGGACAACCCAAGCAAGAGATATGAGTTTCCTGTTGTACTATTGTGGGTTTAGACCCAATAATAGAAACGCTATTTGAAATTTAAAAAAACTGACCCTAAAAGCATACTGAAGGTAACATCAATTTGAAGACAGCAATCATCTCCTGTTTGTTTAAACTGTGGTGTGTACTCAAGTCCATATGTACAGCACAGATGATTAGACAACTATCCTTCTTGCTGAATATGAAAAGACTGCACATACAAAGAGGATAGCAAACTAATTATCCAGAACAATGGTTTCCAAGATACAGTATATGAAGATTAATGTTTGCATTTTTCATTAGAATGGAAGATAGTGACCTTAAATAAATTGCTCTGATTTGCAGTAATGAACAGTGAGAATAAATCAGTTTCCTCTTTCATTTCCAGCCCTATTACATAATCTCCATCTACGTAAGGAGATTTCCACTGCTGGCAGCAACTATCTCTATGTCTATTATTATGGCTATATATTGAAGTTGGTCCTCTAATCAATACAGCAATAAAAACTACTGCTGCACCTGTGGCTTCTCCTCTCCAAACCCAAGTTCTCCCCTTCTCCAACACCAGCATTTTTGGGAGCTAAAGCAGCAGGGCTTGAAAAGGTCCATACATATTCCCCATGTTGTTTTCTGATTCCTGGAGGCAATGGAGTGGGCAATGAGAGCTGCAAGAGGGGCAGTAGGCCAGTGGGTAATGAGAGCTGCAAGGGGGGCAGCAGGCCAGTGGAAAATGGGCTGGAGAGACAGCTTCCTTGAGAACCTGGTCCATATGCAGGCTGCTTCATGCTCACTAAGTTTCACCTGCCCCAGCCTAGCAGGTCAGATCCACATAGACTGACATGGGCATAAGGGTGACAAAACCACCATGTACTTGATGGTCAATCATCAAGAATTAAATTCCTCAGTGTCTGCCCCCCATTAGTGATGGTCACTGCTTATTAGCTGTCTTTTCAGTGTATGGAGTTGCTATTCAGGCAAATAACTGAAGGTAATAAAGTCTGAAACTGGCAGAGAGGGAAGCAAAAATAAAATTGGGAAAAAAATAATTCTGGCTGGCCTTGCTGTGACAAATAGTCACAAGCATAAGTGAGCTTTATTTTTGAAATATTTCTATAAACAAAGACACCCACACTTAATAATTTTTATGATTTGCAGTTTGTTTTTGCTCTTGAACACACTATTAAGATATGACTGTACCTGAACTGCCCTAATGTTAAGAATTTCCTGGCTGCTGGAAAGCTGGTAAACATAGCTGTTATCGTAACAGTCTCCTCAGCAGGCAGGACAGTGAGCCTAAGCTGAGCAGCAGTTTCTCTATCATCCCTACCCGGAGAATATCTGGGAACAGCATGGATTACACACATGAGCAACCTGATCCTGGGCCAGGGAATTCAAAAGATATGAGTCATGTCACCAAGCAATTCAGCAGTAGGCAAGGTCAAAGATATCAGGATGCACTATTGTTACACTAAAATCAGGTGCCAAACTATGCATAAGACAATGTCAGCATACAATTTCAAATACAGAGTGCAGCCCAGCCTGAAATTAATTTATTTTGAACCTTAGGTCCCTTTTGGAAAAGTGCTCCTACAGTGGAGCTTTCAAATTGGAAATTGCATCTAGCACATTATCTGTAGTTATTGGGCCATCCTAGTGTTGCCCCAGAGATTACCTGTATGATTAGGAGTGGAAGAATTGATGCTAACAATAATTTATAGCTACATTTTTGTCAGTATGAAGAGAGAAAAAGAGCACAAGTAGCACATTGCAGGTGAAATTAGCCATTTTGCAGTTACCTTTTAGTTTAAATGGTTTGGGAATGGATCTGTGAGTTTTTTGCCTTGGTGATGTGTTGAGTTTTAGAGGTATTTTGGTTTGATTAATCTTACAAACTGAAAGCTGCTCATTTATGACTCTTTATTGGTTCTTGACTTAAGTGTTTTGGGTGCCATAACCTTTTCACAAAAAATTACAAGTGAGTGAAGAAACACCCTTTGTACTGACCCTTATCAGACCTTGAAACGTGTGGTTTCAAGAAGCTGCAGAGGTTGCCAATTTAGTTAGATTGCATTTCACAAGGAATATATCAACAAGTCTTTCATACAGTATTATCCTTCCAGAATTTTGATTTAGGAAACATCAGGTGAGCTTTAAGTTTTTATTATTCTCTCCTCTTGTTTTTCTTCTTCTTTGTTTTGAAGACATAGTTAAATAATATTCAGGATAAATAAAGTAAAATCATTGTTTCTTCTCTTTTTTTAGCTCCTACCAAATTGTCCAAGCTTTTAACCATACTTACTAACTTGTAAGCTCCATACTGCAAAACTGTGAGTGCCTAAAATCAACCTCTTAGCAGATAAGTTGGTGTATAAACATCTCATGGGTTCATAGGACAAAAGAGCTTTTATTTGTGTGTGCTTTGTCTATCCTGGGTGAGCAAACAAGGTTTTCTAATATTGGGTAGAGCACACTTAACAATCCATGATCAACTTCTTAGAAATGTTCCAAACAGTTTATTAAAAGCTTAATGTGTGCTAAAATTCAATGGTACACTGTTTCACTGGTAACCAACCTTGCTGGTAAAAACTGTGACTTATTTTTCCATTTTTTCCCTTGTCTTCAAGTTCCACAGCTGGATTTTGGTCTGCTTGTTTCTTAGCAGTACAGTTATGAGTATTATCTTAAATTCGTGTGTCAGACACAGTGGTGTATTGAATAAAAGAAGTGAAAAACGCCAGTACTGGTTCATGTTTCTTCTTTGGGTTAGTTTATCCCCAGTATGAAATAATCACATAATTTCATACAATTAATTCATTTACATCTTCTCAGTTTCCAAAAATAGGTGTCCACTTCTCAGACGAAATGATAGTTCTTATTAAAGCAAAAAGCTTGCATTGGTCTTTCACTGCTTGAGCATATTTGAGTCCAGAAAATTTTCCAACTGACTTGTCCAATTTATAAATGGTGAAAGAAGGTACATGCTAGATGTTTTTAAAGATAAATGGACCAACACTTAAAAAGCACTAAGTGTCTTTTCATTCAATGTGTTCCCAGAACATCCTACTATTTCCAATTATCCTGCTTTTCTTCAAGCCTAAAAACAACAAATGAAAAACAGATGTCACGTTCTATTGAAGGCTACTGATGGAATGGTAGCTGCTCTTGCTTATTGGAAACTGTTTCAGAGTTATTTCCCTCTCTTTCAGTTACCATGACAATATTTGGCCTAATCCCATGGGGTTTTTTCACATCTAAGAACACTGTGTGGGCAAGTGGAATTAGTGTTAAAATTAATCCTGTTCAGAACAGATAAGGAATGTCTTAACAGTGCCCTTGTTTTTAAGTGTTGCATTCTTACTCTCATTCCTTCAGGAAAGGTTTTATGGAAAATACAAACCTGTAACTGTCTTTGGTTGTAGTAAATTGTTCCCTGAATGTAGTAGGTTGTGCCTCATGCTGCTATGAAAATATCCTTTTTGTGTTGATAATATTCAACTGTCCTACAAAAAGGACAAAGTTACCCTGCCAGACTTACCTATAAATGTGTAAAGATCAGCTCCCAAATTTATTCGGATATCAAAAAATTTATTCAACTTATACTGTGTTTAAAAAAAACCAAAAACTTTCCAGATTTGGCTTCTTTAAAAAACACCTCTAATCTGAAAGCATTAATTTGTACATAAAAATACTATCACATAGACACCTGGCTATTCTACTTATAAGCCCCCTTCAGTGTCCTTACCAAGTCCCTGTGGGCTGAACTGTGGGCTCTTTAAAGACATGCTTCTTAAAACCTCATGCAAGAGAGTTATTAATGAGGGGAAAAGGTACCTGCACTGGGTGGAAGAATACCTGTGGGAAATACATTAATCTCAGCTTTCCTTTTGCATGCTAGCAAACAAAATTCTATTATGATGTTCAGGGTCATTTATACATGTGGAAATCATTGTTGTGGGAATTCAGAGTAGTGGCCTGTAGTACAATCAGCATAAGCTTGCTATAAAAATGCATGTAAACTAACATGACATGCCTTCTGCTGGAGTTCATTCCTGAATGAAAAAATTATTTGGGTTGGAAGCAAACTGAAAGATTATGTAGTTCCAACCCCTTCCTCCTGCCCATATTGCAGGGACATCTTTCAACAGACCAGGTTGCACAAAGGTCCATCCAGCTTGGCCTTAAACACTTACAGGGATGGAGCATCCACAACTTCTCTGGGAAACCCGTTCCTGTGCCTTACCACCCTCACAGCAGAGGTTTTTTTCTAATATCTAATCAAAACCTGCTGTCTTTCAGTTTCAATCAATTCCTCCTTTTCCTGTCACTACATGTTCTTGTAAAACATCTCTCTCCATCTTTATTGTAGGCTCCCTTCAGGTACTGGAACGTCATAATAACATCAACCCAAAGCCTTCTCCAGGCTGGAAAAAAACCACTGTCTCAGCCTTTTCTCACAAAAGTGTTTCTCCACCCCTCTAATTATCTTAGTGGATCTTTTCTGGTCTCATTCCCACAGGTCCATGTCCTCCCTGTGCTGGGACCCCAGAGCTGGATTCCAGGTGGGCTCTGACCAGAGCAGAGCAGAGGGGCAGAATCCCCTCCCTGGCCCTGCTGCCCACGCTGCTCTGGATGCAGCCCAGGACACGTTTGGCTTTCTGGGCTGGGAGTGCCCATGGCTGGGTCATGTCCAGCCTCTCACCCACCAGCACCCCCAGGTCCTTCTGGGCAGGGCTGCTCTCCATCTGTTCATCCCCAGCCTGTGCTGGTACTGGGGATTGCCCCAACCCAGGTGCAGCTCCTTGGTCTCTGTCTAGTTAAACCTCATGAGATACTCATGGGCCCAGTTCTTGAGCTTGTCCAGGTCCCTCTGGATGGCATCCTGTCCTTCAGGTGTGTCATCAGCACCACTCAGCTCAGTGTCAACTGCAAATTTGCTGAGGTGCACTTGATCCCTTTGTCTGCATCATTAATAAAGATATCTAATAACAGTGGTCCCAGTACTGACCCCTGAGGGACCCCACTTGTCACTGATGTCCATCAGAACTCTGATCACTACCCTCTGAATGCCCTTGCTGAAGCCATGATATCTCGAATCCCCTCCTTCTCCTTCATCTGCCTCAGCACAGCTTCTAGCAGGATCTTAGTCATAGACCTAAAACCCATCCCATGCCTACAGATGGGGACAGAATGGAGGAAGACTGTGAATCTGGAAAGTTTTCAAGAACTGCTGCAGATAAATGTTTCACTATTTGCATCTGAGTTCCATAAAGTCACTTCTTTATACTATGCAGGCACTCACTGTTAAGTCCTTTCCATTATATGTGAAAAACTAATGTATGGGATACATTCAGATCACTCAGGTTTGCTAACTACAATTCCCACTTCTTTTAATAGAAGCAGATATATTGCACTGAATTGAGAATTTCCACATTTCAAAGAATATTTCAGGTGGTGTATTAATAGTTTGTTAATTATTTTAGTTTAAAAAATATTGCAAGGAATTTCCAGATTTATATATGTTTGTCTTTGTGT
The DNA here is from genome assembly GCF_027477595.1 of Haemorhous mexicanus. Lineage (NCBI taxonomy): Eukaryota > Metazoa > Chordata > Aves > Passeriformes > Fringillidae > Haemorhous > Haemorhous mexicanus. The sequence goes on along the minus strand of NC_082381.1, from coordinate 51,828,592 downwards.
CTTCTGAAGATGGTTTTGTGCTATCTAGGAGGTACTTTTCATTTCAATTGCTTGCAGTGCAGCACCTCAGACTACATCTGTCAGTAGACATTGTCACTATTTTATGCATATACATCTATTCACACTTATATTTAGACTTATATAAGTCTGTGTGTATGTACATACAATGTTCCCATGTTACATATTTTTATATACATTTCTAGAAACACAAACATTCATGCATACACAAATGCATATATAATTCATTAAAGAGATCATGAGTTTCTGACAATTCTTAAACCAGTGCAAATACCTCCTTTTTTTTCCCCCCACATTGATCAGCAATTAAAAAACAGATTTTCTACTAGAAATTTCCAGGAAAACAAATGGGCTTCAAGTTATAGCCTGAATATTAAAGTGAATGTTGATGTTTTAAGGGTACCCTGATGCTGTGGCACACCTGATCATAGTCATGATGAGCATAGTAAGCTAGCATTTGTCTCTCCTACTGTAGTACGAAAGAAATGTTATTATTATAATGTGTATGGGATGAAGATTGTCTTTCTAAAAAGGTGAACAAGTACTCAGTAAATAAGGTTCCTAAATAAAACATTGTGCAAGAGACCTTCCCACTTTAGCTGGAAAATTCTCCATGTAATTGTAGGAAGGTGTGCATTATGGGTTCAAAAACTGGTTGTTTCAAACAAGTTGATGGACCAGAATGGAAGTCGATAATACAAATTCATTTTAGTCCCAATTTTATCTTCTCTAGTCACCTGTATATCCAAGATTTGAGGCACATAGTATTCTGAAGAAGAAAAGAAACCTACCTGTGTTTTCTTCCAAAATACCGTCATTAACTGGAGCTTGAAAATAAATTTTGAAAAGATCACCTCGATATATAGTATAGGGTTTTCTTGAAGCTGGCAGCTTTCCTGTCCTGACATGAGACTTATATTTCGGAAAGGTTTAGCACAGAACTTTCTTAGGGTGGTACATTGCTTCATTCAGTTGCCTGACACAATATTCTTGCAGTGGCCCAAGGCATTACAGTGAGTTCTGTGGTAAGTTATCAGTGACTTCGGGGAGTTTACTCATGTTCAAAGTCTGACCTGAGATTGCCTCTGGATACACCATGTCTTCTGAAAGGGGTTGTTTACAAGGTCTGAAGCTATGGAAAATATGATTTTTATGTTTTCTGGTAACAGGTGGACAAAGATATGCCAGGATCTAATAAAATACCAATCATTAAGGACAGACTAGGTGACTAGTTTTTGGTTGTTCTTGAGTTACAGAAGTGTAAATACCTGAAAATTCATCCTTACACTGAGAAAGAATATAACATTTATAAGCCATCTCACTTTTACTTCCCAGTTTTTATATGATATACCTAAAGTATCCAGGCCTTTCCTATACACATAATGGGGGGGAAGGCAAATGAAGATACAGTAATGAGAGTAGAAGGAAAGGACAGAAGAATGATAGAAAAAAATGCCTTATTCGCTACTTTGTGATTTGGAGTAAACAAAACTATGCCGCATCTGTTCTAATCAAAACCATAACTTCTCAATGAGTACGTATGTTCATATATGAGCATGCATATTTTCTGAAAATGCAGGCAACAACTGGCATATTGCTCAACAAAATCAACTAGTAGATGAAGCAGATCAATTTCATCTAGCATCAGTCCATGCAGCATAAAAACTCATTGCTTAGAAACAAATCAGCTGACTTCATGGAGTTAAATAAAGTTTTTGTTAACCCCAGCTAGAGGGGATGTGTAGGATAGATGCATACCAGAAATATAACTGTGTCTAAGTGTTTGCCACCCTAGCAAGCTGCAATGGTTTTAGCCAGCTGCTGCCAAGGGCATGTCAAAATCATAAGAATCTTGAAGGGTTCAAAACAATGCACTTCAGAAGATGACCAATATCACTGCAATGGTCCATAGTTTCTGAAATTAGTTTGAATGCCCACAGTTGCTATGAAATAGTGAAAAAAAAAGAAGTAATGAGTATTTACTGAAAGATGATAAATTTAGGTTAAATATCAGGAAGAAATTTTTACTGTGAGGAGGGTGAGACACTGGAACAGGTTGTCCAGGGAGGTTGTGGATGCCCAAACCCTGGCAGTGTTCAAGGCCAGGTAGTATAAGACCTTGAGAAACCTGTTATAAGGGAAGGAGTCTCTGCCCATGGCAGGAGGGTTTGGGACTAGATGATCTTCAAGATGCATTCCAACACCTTAATATTCTCTGATTCTATGGTCCTATGATTTGGATTTTTTTCGTGAAAGGATTCAAGCAGATGCATTAGACTTTGTAGGGTCTGTGCTGTACCTTCTGGCTATCATGCTCACACAGGGAGGTGATTAGGTTGTGCTATGGAGGTATCCTGAGAAAACCGACAGTTGTGTGAACAAGTGTGGAAGGTTCCTGCTGCTCACACCAGCATCAGACCTGCCAGTTACCTGCTGTGTCCAAAGATATTGACAGGAAATTGGCCATTTGAGGCTCTTTCGTGGTGAGTTTTGCTCCTCCTCAGAGACACACAAGTATGCTTGGTTAAGAAAAACAAATTATCAAGACTGAGAACTTTTACTTCCAGCAGTTTTCACGAATCTGTATTTAGAATAAGAGAGCTCCACCCTCATAGTGCTGACAACAGCTATTTAATCTAATTGTTGAAGATATAAAGCAATTTCCTGTCTGAGTACATTAACTGACATTCAAATTACATTACCATGCATTCTTTCACTCATACTCTGAGGAAAACAAGAATAAAAGAAAATTTAAATTTGTCTGTTGACATCAAAAAAGCTGACCCCAAAATCTGAGCGGGACTCAGGAGAGCTTACAGAGTGTAAACTTGAATGTTACTGCACTTATACTGTTGATTCTGGTTGTGTGACATATTAGGGTTGGAATTTCTGCCAAAAAGTAAAGGTTCGGAATGTCTAAAACAATTCTTGAATTTGTATGTAGTTTGTTAAGTAGCTCAAGCTGAAGGAAAGAGATGCTTTCCAGAACACAATTTTAACATTTTCAAAGTGAGTTGTTTCAATTTTTCACTTTAGAACAATTTTTTCTTTTAACATTTAGTTAGCAATGATATCTAAATAACATTGAAGTATCCAGAATTGATCTAAACATTATGTTTCAGATCAAGGAAAACTGTTTGTTCAATTCATGACCTTTTCCTTAAAATATTTGCTATTTTATTATTACTCTTGCAGTCAGTTGTTTGCTAGCATGCCACTTGACAATCACAGAAGTATGCATCTTGGGAAATTGCCTTAACAAAAGGCTGGAAAAAAACCTGGGCAGTTTTTGTAATGGTAGCACAAAGGGTGGGGAGCGCAGAGGCAGGAGGAGAAAACTGAGGGAAGTTTCATGCCAAATCCCCGATGTTACAATTTTAAACAGGGGTGATCCAATGCCTCTCAATAAAAAGAATGATGAGGCTTTCAAATGAAGACTTCTTCTGCAAATCTGGTCTAAGAAACAAAAATATCTGCAGGCATGATTTTTTAGCCTCATTTCTTCTGTGAGAACTTTTATACTCACAAAGGAAAAAATGACCCAACTTTTCCGTTTTAGCTTCTATATATTGTTAGTGTTATGTCACCATAAACTGAACTGCTTAAATGGCATGAATTAGCTACAGTGAAGCAAAAGAAAATAATTTTAAAATTAAGTTTGAACTTTTCAGATTGCCTGTTTAGGGTTAAATGAACTTTTCAGATCAATGACCTTTTCTGGCCTTTATTTGAAGTGGGCTGGTTTCTTAAGCTCAAGTTCTTATTTTTCACATGATGGTTACCAAAACACTAAAGCACATTGTAAGACAATAGAAGTGCAAAATACCTCCTGTTTAATATGCTCAAGGACTTCCAAAAAACGAAATTATTTTTATCCTGTACCTTATGGTCAAGAGACCTACAGGACATATTTTTAGACTATAAATTTAATATATTGTTGTTAAAGGCTCACTTACTCTGTGACTGTAGTCTGTCATTTATGGTTATTTCATAATTGTGTTAATTTATATTATTTGTAGAAAGAGCATTTTTGAAAGAGTGATTGGTTTCTATTAACAAACATCCCTACTTTGCTATCTGGCCACATTTGAAGAAATGCGACCCTGAACCCAGGAGCAGTATGGCAATTTAAAAAATTGTTCTTCAGTCTGGAAAAGACCTCTCCCTTCACTGAAGATCAAACATGGGCAGGAAAAAATGACGAGGTAAAATTGGACATGAATAATAGAGCTCCTTCTCATCTTTCATTGTAGACTAGTTGGCCCAGTGATAAGTTTACACGAGAATTTCCTTCACACCCGCTTTGTATTTACAACCATCCTTTGGAATGGGATCTTGCTGTGCCAAGAACTTTGCAAAGCTGTGGGAAACAAATGCTGTGACAAGAGAGAGGGAAGGTTGCAATCCACTGTGTACAGACATTTTCTGCTTATTGGTAGGTTTGCAATATTCTCAGTTTTGCAAACTGTCGGCACTCTCCTTCTCTCATCGGTGGGTCTCCCCACTGATGTAGGTGGTGGGTAAGGAGAGTCGTGAAGGAGGTGAGCTCCTTCATGCTGCTGAGTGACACCCGCAGTGCTGAAGTGGCATTGGATTGTGTCACTGGAGCAGACAGTACTCACAGTTCTCCAAGTGACAAAGTAGGGATGTCAGGTCTGGGGTAGAAAAGGATTTGGGTAGAGACAAGACTTCACAGGAGAAAAGGGCAGAGTCATGAAGAGCTTTGGAGAGGAGGAAACCTGCTGAGAAGGATACCCATCTTGCTTTAATTTCCTGCATTATCAGTAAAGGGTGTATGCTGCCTTAATGATATTTTTAACCCTCCTTGAGTTAAATTGAAGATTTGCCCTTCTGATTGTACAATTCACATTTGAAGTACTTATTGCTCTCTCCGGTAATTCCGAAAACAAAGACCCAAAAAGAAGTGTTAATTCCCCCCGCCCCTGCCAAAGCAGAGATCTGACCTAGGATAATGCATACTTTATGCACAAAATTAGGACATCTGCAAGAGATTGAATAAGCTCCCCAGGAAAGTGGAAGTGAAAAACATGAAAGAATGGAGCCACTGGATACTTTTTTTTTTCTAATGATGGGCTAAACCTGTAATATAGAGAGTGTATTTGAAAGAAAAACCACATAACACCCCCCCACAAAAAAAAAAAAAAAAAATTCCAAACAAAACCATGTTTCAGATAGATACTGAAGGTGCATATATATTTTTGTTTCAGTGATTGAATTCTTACTGTGCAACAACACAGAAGTGTCCTTCTGCTTCAGATAACTTCATTGCTTGCTACATAGAAAAGATGTATCTCTAAGGAAAAAGGCACATTTCCATGGGAAACATTGACATAACAGAAATTTACTCACATCCATTATTCCAGGAAGGTTTGATGAAAAACCCTGGTTGTCCCTGAGGGAACTGACTTACAAATCTGAGGTGAAGCCATCCCCTTGAGTATTTGAAAGTGTTTCATTGATAATCCATAGCATTTCTTTCTCTGTGTATATCTGGTATATAACAGCTGTTAATGGTGCATTATAGCACAAGTTGCACTTAATTATGGTATGTCATTGTTTTAGGCAATATTTCATGGTCAAAGATACCCTAATAAAGGTCTGAGACATTTTTCATGTCACTTTCTGTCTTTATTCAAGGAAAATTTTTTGTAAAGTTCTCAAAATGTTTACATAATATATAAGAATCAGCACCTCTCCCAATTTATTTAGCTGCATATACAGATGGAGATCTCTCTTTCAAACTGAAATCTGAATTATGCAGCTATTCTAAAACCTTGAATTAGCAGAAACTGATGACCTTCTATTTTCATAAAGGATAGTTATCAAAACAGGAAGAATTTGACTGAAAGAGCACTGTGTCTTTTGTATTCCTTGCTTCTCATTGAACTGATAAAATGTTCAAGGAACTTCATCTCTCTGGGTGGGTATGAAAATATGCTGGCAAGATTTCTTTAAAGAATATTACAAGGTGCCTTTAGAGCAACAACTTGATTTTGTTTTAGAAAGAGGCCATGTGAGAAAAATTGCTATGAATATGAATTCTGTCCTTCCTTCTCTTCTTTCAAAAAATGATCAATAAAGTGTTTGGTTAAAAAAATAAAATATAATTGTGTTTGCTTATATGACCTACAGTATTCTACAAAAATTAGGCTTTCTCAGAACTGGGGAAAAAAAATTACCCCGTAGATGATGTCTACTCATTAATTACAACAAATAATTAATTGGATGGGGATGGTGAAGCTCAGATTCATTCAGGTGGAACAGCAGAGCAGATTATCCAATACACAGGATGCAGAAACATTGCCTGATTAATTCAAAATCACTACAATAATTTCAGTGGTTTTTCAGTGAATTTTTGTGAGCACTCACACAGAAGAACTTGTCACTCACTGGTAAGAAAATATGTCAATGCCACTTTTGGAAACAATCTGTGATATCTACTTATCATAAATGACAGACTGCAAGTACATTCTCTTGTTACTTATTTGAACATTTTTAAAAAAGAAATAACCCTATTACCTGCTAGCCTAACCTCAATGCCTGAAAAATATGTAGAAGATTACTTAAAGAATAATACAATCTTCAGACACAGTCAACAAATTCGTGGAGTCACAATTGGAAAGCCCTTTTTAAGTAATTTGATATCTTTCAATGAAAAGTTACATGTTTAGTGAATGAACAGGTGGTGGACATAGTTTTTCTTGATATGAATAAGGCTTTTGATGCTGTTCTTCACAGCATCCTTCTGAATAAGCTGTTCAGCTGAATAGATACAGAGTGGGCTGAGTGAAGGACTTGCTGAAGGGCAGAGTTCAAAAGTCTGTTGTGCATGGGGCTACATGTGGGTTCTGACCAGTCACCAGTGGTGTTCCTCAAGGTTCAGTTGTAGGGCAATTTCCATTCAATGTGTCTATCCATGGTCAGGATGCAGGAGTTTAATGCACCATTGACAAATTTGCTGATGATACTGAACTGGAGGTGCTGCTGACTCTCTCAAAGCACAAGAGCCTGACAGAGGGATCTGAAATAGACTGGAGCACTGGATAATTATCAGTGGCATGAAATTAAACAAGAACAAATCCAGATTCTGGGATGCAGTAAATCTGGACACAGGTATGAGCTGGGAGAGGAGTGTGTGTAGAGCAGCCCTGCAAAAGGGATCTGGGGGTGCTGGCTGGCAGCAGCTCAGGGTGAGCCAGCAGTGTGTGCCCGGGCAGCCAGGAGGGCAAACCCCATCCCGGGGTGCAGCAGACACAGCATCACCAGCTGTGATTGGGATCATCCTGCTGGATTCAGCCCTGGTGCAGCCTCACCCCGAGTCCTGTGTGCAGCGCTGGGCCCCCCACTCTGAGAAGGGTGGGAAGAAGGTCCTGGAACGGTCCAGAGGAGGACAGCAGAGCTGGTGGAAGGGCTGGAAGGCACATCCTGTGAGGAGCAGCTGAGGGCTCTGGGTTTGTCTGGTTTGGAGAGAAGGAAGCTCAGGGGTGACCTCATTGCTCTGTACAGCTCCCTGAGGAGGGGACCTGGAGAGGGAGTGCTGGTCTCTTTTCCCTGGCATCCAATGACCAGAACACATGGAATGTGTGCCAGGGGAGGTTCCAACAAACCTGGATGTTAGGGAATATTTCTTTACCCATGCAGCGGCTAAACCCTGGAACAGATTTATTTAAGGGGTGGTAAATGCCTCAAAGCTGTTAGTGTTTAGCAGGCACTTGAACAGTGTATGTAATAATGTGCTTTAATTCTTGTTTGGCCCTTAATTGATCAGGCAGTTGGACTAGATCACTGCTGTAGGTCTCTCCTAACTGAAACTCTTCTATTCTGTTCTATTCTACCCCAAAGAGGAGCTGAAATTCTAAGAAATAATTGCCTAACACACTAATTCTTATCCTCATGTGATCCCATGCTTTGACAACTCCTGAATTTCAGCCCAAAATGCTTAGACTGACTTGGAAAATTACTCTATTTCAACTGTACCATATGGTTTAGTGAAATCAATTTTCCCTGGCTTGCTTGTATTTCATTCAGAGCCAGTCAAAAGAATGAAGTGGCTTTTCTGTTGCTGGCATGAAAAAGAAAATTCCAGTTAAAATTAGAAGTAGAAAACAAGTATCTATAAATATTCTAAATCAAATAGTTCTCATTTTGTCTATGTTGTGATTTTTTAAATATATGCTGATTTATATTATAAAAGCAATTATAACATCATGAAGTTTTTCATTAACAAAGTGTATAAACCAAATACTTAATCACCAAAACCTGCTGCACATTGAGGGGCAGATTTAAAAAAAAAACAGACCCATATTTAGAAAAAAAATATGAGTATTTGAGTAATTATTACTTATTCTGGTGCAGATCAAAGTTTTTCTCAAGTAATCATTAATATATAACACATTCATAATTACAATATATGGAATGATCTAAAATATGTTACAACCTTCCACTTTCTATAATGAGTAATCCCTCAACAGTGATTGAGGGAAAGATTCATCAGTCTCTATAAGTTTCACTTGTCTCAACCTGTTTCATGCATCCACTAGAAGAAGCAAAGGATTATTTACCTCGTTGCTTCACTCCTCTGTTCTCAAATACCTATTTAAATTGTGCCGTGGTCATTAGGCAATGTGCATGATAATAATAAAATTTTTTATATAAAGTGAGTCCACTGGACCTTTAATGTGCACTGTGCAGGTAAGCAATGACCTCTCTGTCTTCTCCCAAAGCACTGCATTAAGAGCACCACTGAGTTGCTCTCTCATCCAAAATCCATAGTCCAGATCACAAATGCCCTTTTCACACACAGAGAAATGTGTGATTCTGGTTCATATATATATACTTGCATTCACTTTGCCAAGAGAATGTTTATCTTGACAATGGACAAATTTTCCTGAGGAACTGAGGTCATTTATTCTCATACTCTTTATTTTCTAAACCACAAAAATTTGCCTTCCTACTTTCAAGGCATGTTTTTCTCTTTCCACAACTCCTCCTGAGGCTGCCCAGAAGTCAGGCAACTACAGCTAGGAGAATGTTGGAAAAAGCTGTAAGAACACCAGTATTAGAGAGTTTTAAGTAAAATGTTCATTTAAGGTTTATTTAAGGCATTACTAGAACAAATTACTGTGTGCAAAACATCTGTGGGGGCAACTAGATTATGACATATTGCCTTTAGGATTCTGATCCATGCCAAGATAACTGCAAACTTTATCTTCTGCTATGGCTTAAGGGAGTTTTTTTCCTTCTGTAGCCACAGCTACACACCCACAAGGTGTGAAAGGCCATGGGCCTAACTTTGGAGAGTTGGTCATGAGAGATCCTTGCAGTGAAGAATCTCAAACTGTAAAGTCCAGATCTGTTTCCTCCAAAAAGATATGAGCAGGGAGAGAGGAAATTACCTTTCCTGTGACTATGAAATATTCATGAAGTGACAACCAAGAAGTATGACAGTATTTTGCCTCATATTTTCTCAGAGTGCATCCAGATAAGCTTTGGAAATTGAGCAGAGGCAATTCAAGATGCTGTGCTCCACGTGCTGACAGTTACCAAACTACAGCTAAGCAAGCAAAGACAGTAGGAACCACAGGTTTCCCAGCACTGAAGTTCACAGCCTGTTGTATTAATTTCAGGTGTCCTGGGTTTTGTTTTCCATATGTGACTCCAGATGGGTGCATTGAGAGGCCAACTCATGTGCTTTCAGGAAGGTTAATGCAACCAAGTGAAAAGCAGATAGAAAACACAGATCCCATCTCAATCTCCCTTTACTGAAAAACCAATTTGCCTTTTGGGAATACTTAAGATTTTTGGACACCTTTTCTTCCCCTTTTCATGTTACTCTTATGTATCTTATTGTACAAAGAACACAGTCTCTTCTATTTTTTAACTTTAACTTTGAACTGGCCAGCAGGGCAGTCAGTGGTAATTTATTCCTGTCTAATTACATCTTGATGGGATATTCCCTTTTATAAGTTCTGAATTTGTCACTTTTTGATTTCTTTGAATGCTTCATTGCCACATTGTTATGAGACAGGAAGGATAGAGGTTTCTGCTCTGCTTTCTCTTTAACAATTAATTATTTTTTATGCTCTTATCATGTCTCCTCTTATTCACAGCCTTTGACAAATAAACAGTCCCAGCCTTTTAAATCTATTTCCCTAACCAGATTTCTCAGTGCTTAAATATTGTCAGTGCCCTGCTCCGACCTCTGTCTAATGCTGCAATATCCTTTGTGGGAGGAGATGCTGGGAGAAGTAGTTGAATACTAAATAAGGCTCTGTCATCTATGTGTATTCCCCACCGTAACACAAAGAGCAGAAGATGTTGTGTTTCAGAAATTTCATAAAAGGCCTAATGTCTCATAATAGCCTAGGCGGGAATATATAGGGCTTATGGTCTATTTATTAAAAAAATCTCCAATATGACTTTTTTTTGTGCAGCATCTGTATCTGGAAATGCTTTATGGGATAAATATGAGAACAAAAGGTTTCTGTGGTAAATAATGGCAGTGAGTTATAGCAGCTAAGGATAGATCTGAAAGAGTATTTAGACCCACAAATACATATAGTCCAAAAAAACTTTTGTTGCCTCTTACAATTTGCTATGTAACAGTTGGTTTTAGCTATTATGCATTTCCTTCTGCAAATTATTATAAATTGTAACCACTTCTGTAGCTATAGTGCAAATTGTAATTGCTTTTGTGGACAGTATAACTAAAATTGTGCATGAAGCAAAGCTATCACAAGATGTAAGCATGGTTGCAAAAGGTGTATCACAAGATATGACTGCTCTTGCAAAATGTGGAACCAAGATAGCACAGGCAGAGAGCAAGATACCATAAAAGGAGAATACCAAGTCTAAAGTGGCACCAGAAGACCAGCCTGGACTCCTTCCCTGACGGACCCTCAGAAACTGTAGCTGTGGATTTATGCAATGCTGTGGCAACCTGAGGTGGAGTTGTGGTAAATGGGCTCCGAGAAATATGCAAAGTCACTTGCACAAGTAATGCAACTGCAACAGTATAAAAGATGGCTTACTGAAGAGTTGAGTGTGTCTCTGGCTGCTGCCACACACCCAGTGCTATTACTTTTGCTTTGTTGATCCATCCCTTATTATCCCTTATTAAACTCTTAAAATTTTGAGGAGTGGGCTTTGTTTCTCACATTGCCATAGTTTGCTAAATGAGTCTATAATCTCAAAATATTTCAGCTGGGATGTGTGTTTGAAGCGAATTCCCTGCTTCCCGTTGTTTACTGCTGTTTGGTTCTCAAGGCAGAGCACTGTCATCAAGCAGATGAGCAAAAAGGCAAGACAGTAATAGGTGTCCAGCCTAGAGGTTCAGCCCAGGCAATACAAGAAAAGCTCATTCAATGCACATAATGCAGGCTTCAGGTCCCTGCATCCCATGCATTGCAATGCAGACACTGGCCTGTTTTATTCTGGACCACCAGCTGGCCAATACATTTAAGCAGCTGAGACAAATTTGACTGCTTACAATTACAGTCAAATTTTCTTACATAAGTCTCCCAGCACTGTCTCCACTAACAGGTGAAGAAATGTGTTGTTGAGAGAGCCATATCAGCATACTTTTTCAGTGCTTAGTGTCTATAGGCTGAAGGAGAAGAGATACCTAGGATGTGCTTTAATCAGAGCTTGCTTAGCAAAAAAACTGGATTTCTGATGGAAAGGCCTCATAGCATACAAGCAGAATTGTGGTAATGACTTGTGGAGCATGAGGGAGAGGGACTTTTGGAAACAGAGAGCACTAGACCTCCAAACACTGCCAGCAGGGAGAGCAGAGCCATATTATGACTGCAGGCGTATCCCCATGAAGTTGTCCTTGTATTCATCTCCAAAACCTGTGTCAGGCCCTCTCCCCACCCACACACCCACATGCACACAGATCTGGCTGTGCCCATATGACACCTGTGCTGTATCTTCAAGGTACTGCCCAAAGCCTTCCTGCAGCAGCGCGCATTGATAGGAGGCAGTGACAAAAAAATGGGAGGAAAAACCAGCAAAGTGGAATCATGCCTTTCTTGAACTTTTCAAGTTCTTGTTACTTGTTCAGACTGAGAAGCTGAAAGGAAATCCCAGAGGAAATTAAGATTAGAGTGGGGGAGAAGAGATAAAGAACAAAGGTCAAGGGAAAATACCTGGGAATAATAGTAATGGTGACAATGTAGGAAAGGGATCAGCCCAGTTGCCTACAAACCCCATTGATTAGCAACGCAGAAAAACTCCTTAGTGCCGTATCTTTTTCTCCAGACACAGAGGGCAATGGAAATACAATCATCTGTTTGCAAAGCAAAAGCATCAGAGGATAAAGGTAGGGCACATATGGGAACATCTGCTCTTCCTGCAAGATAAGCATGTAATAGAATGGGACCTAAGACAGAATCACAGGCATCAGTTTATCAGTTGTGCTGTAGAGAGGAACTAGAATTAAAGGCAGCAAAATGATGGGAAAGAGAATGCAGTTAAAAATAACTATGAAATTGAGGGTGCTGTTTGTTTGAATAAGCCAGAGGAAATGTTTCTGCTTCTTCCTTTCTTGTGTCAAATATGGAGCCAAATGGTTTTAAAAATTTCAGTAATTCTCACTACCAGTGGTGAAAACTGGGAGCTATACTAAGTGTTTACAAAGTGAGGATGAAATGAAAGAAAAGTCTCATATGTAAAAATAAATGTATGCAGGAAAAAAAATAAAGTAGATATAAATGTAAACATGCAGAATAAATACATATACGACAAAGAGAAATAGTTATAATACACATAAATGTATAGTTAAAATGCACCATAGACATGAGTGCTATAGCTACAGGTGTATTGACATTTCTAGTTCCAGCCTGTCAGATTCTCATGCCTTTATTCAGAAAAGGAGGGTCCCCAGTCAGTTATTTTCTGGAAGTTTTCTATAACTGCATCCCTTGGAGAGCTTACTCTAAACCATTCTCTGTGGAGAATGAGTGTTGAATAGAGGAAAATCTAGAAAACTAGGCAAGATTGTAAAAATAGGCAAGCAACTACATATCAAAGCATAAACCAAGTCAGCACAGGGTGGGTAGGTAATTAAACCAAGGAGGTAAGGAAGAAAGCATTTGTTTCTGTCTCAGCAAACAGAGGCATATTCCAAAACAAAGCAGGCCGTCTGAGAGAATTATTAATATGGTCTGATTTTCATTATGTACACAGCAAGTTCTTGAGGCACTCTTCCTCAGAGTGTCCTTTATATGTCATGTCTATGTACACAAGTCCCCATGCAAAATAGACACTGGTTTATTATATTTGAAAAGTTATTCTGATCCTCTGAATGAAAAGGCATAGGCTTGCACAAAGCAGGATTGGTAGTGGAAGAGCCCTCTTGGTTTAAATTTGAGCTCCTTTTTGTTTTGCATCAGTAAGCATTGTGCAACATCATTCACTTTCTAAATACGATAGCACTGGACAGACAAGACGGACACATGCAAAAATAAGCACAAACCAACATGCTCACAGACACACACAGACACACGTACTCTACACATATGTGCAACAGTTTGGAGGACTAGACCCAAAAAATGGAGTGAAAGTGTTGATGCAGAGAAGCTGAAGGATGCTCTTTGCCATGCACAAGCTGCTAGGTCTCAACAATCCCAGAAAGATGTCAACTTTCATTAAAGTGACATGTTTTGGTAACTTCCTTATTTACATATATATAAGTAGGGCACCTGCTTTTAATGGTTCACTTGCACAACTGAAATATAAAACACATTGACAAAGGGCTTTCAAAATGTTTTTTTCTTTTTCTTATACTATTACTGTTTTGAAATGATTGTACACCAAATAACAGCTCTGTCTTCAAAATGAACTAAGTTTGATTATACTAAAATGATACTCACATCCTTATTTAATAAGGTATCATATTTTTACAATTTAAAATTTTCCTTTTGATCTGAAAAAATGGTGTCAAAATTGCTCCCCTGATGATAAGGTAACTGAAAGAAATCTATACTGATGACAGGAGAACACAGTTATCAGTCTCTTGTTCACCCCCAAAAGTAATCAAACCTTTTGCAGTGATTTATCCTCAAATATTCTTTCTTGGTCAGAAATGCTAATCTCTGTACAGAATATAATGAGAGGACTTCTCATATATAGTTGTTACTTAAAGGCTTCACACAACCAAGTGGGATGAAATTGAACTTATATAACTGCATATTCTAGGCTAGAGAGATCTCAGTCATGATCTTCCTGTAGAGTATTCAGCTGCCTGGGTTCTACTGCAGGCAAGACACAGTTTGGCTGCTTGAATTTCTTCTCCCTCAACAGAACTGGTCACTTGCAGTTTGTAGGAACCATGGTTTTGGTTTTGTTTTTTTTTTATTATTTCCTAATGTCTCTGAAAATGAAACTATATTAAAATTAAAATATTTGCTCACTCACAGGCACTCAGGCAGAACATAGTATCTGCTTTATGGGGCTGACTTGGGAGTCTGTCCAAGAGATGAGAAGTATTGGTTTCAAAATGGAATTATGGAAAGGCTTGGATTGAAAGGGACCTAAACAATGACTCAATTCCAACCCCTCTGTCATGGGCTGGGACACCTCCCAGTAGACCAGGTTTCTCAGAGTCAAATCCAACATGACCTTGGACACTTCCAGGGATGGGGCATCTACAACTTCTCTGGTCAACCTGTTCCTGTGCCTTACCATCCTCACAGTGTTGTTTATTATAATTTTTTTATTTTTTATTTCTAACTTCTAATCTAAATCTCCTTTCTTTTAGTTTAAAACTTATTCCTTGTCCTATCACTCTTTGCCCATGCTATCAGTTTTAGGAGTTTATTTTGAGTGCTGGCAGGCTGCTATGAGGCCTCTCTCTCCAGAGCCTTCTCTTGCCCAGGAGTAAGAATCTCATCCCCCTCATCCTGAGTCAAGGGGTTAAGATAGGAATGCAACTAGGATAGTGAAAAATGTAAATCTTTTAATTAAGAGCTTAAATGAATTAAGGGGTTAAGTTAGAAGTGTAGTTAGCAAAGATCATATACTGTGATTAAATCTTAACAAGGAAACTAAGAAAAGTTATCCCAGGTGGGGATAGCTGAAACAAGATTGGGAATGACAGGGATATGTGAAGTATTGTAAGAGTGCAGTAACCATAAATACCACTGGCTTCTATGAATGAGAGGAGGTTTGGATTGTGACCAGCAGACAAAGGAGCCCTGCCAGCTTGACATGAGTGAAGAGTTTACCATGAGGAAGGTCTCTTACTTCCTCCCCAGAAGCCCACTGGCCCAATTAAAGGGGACAATTGCACAAATGAAATGGGCATTCAGCTAATTATAATACAAGGTGAGAGCTAATGTTTATGTAATAGGCATCTTAGAAACAGTCCTGGAAACCATCTGAATATGTAAAACTTTTGGATAGAGAGCAGGAGTTTGTGACTTTTTGCACATATCTTTGGGAAGTTACTCTCCATGTGTCCAGCGCTGTAATAAATACACCCTCTTTTCAACTTTAAAGAGTCTTCTGTCCAAGCTTCAATCCTGTATTCACAAAAGTGGTGTTCAGCCCTCTGATCATATTCATGGCCCTTCTTTGTACCACCCTAATAAGTCTATGTCTTCCTTGTGCTGTGGTCTCCAGAACTGGATATGTGGGATCTCACAACAATAAATTATTTATGTTACTGATTTCCAGGATTCATTTTTATAATTCACTTTTTTATACTTTGAAGAGAGAACAGTGTAAAGAGTTTCATATTTAAGCTGTCATTGTCATGTCCTCATGACTTTCATAAAAATTCAGAAACAACATCTGAAATTGCTCAGAATCAGACCAGCATTATTCTCGTGTAGTTGGTAATTTTCCTGCACTGTTATTAAATTATATTTATATAATTTAATGCGGTTGAACCAAAGGTATTGCAGTTGAACTTCCTAACACAGTAACACTTTGCT